>NC_036854.1:41462211-41492211 GCF_002910315.2 Salvelinus sp. IW2-2015
TATAAAGTACCAGTCAAAAGTTTGAACACACCTACTCATTCAAGGGTTTTTCTTTATTTTTATTATTTTCTACATTGTAGAATAATAGTGAAGACATCAAAACTATGAAATAACACATATGGAATAATGTAGTAACCAAAAAGTGTGAAACATATCAAAATATATTTTAGATTCTTCAAAGTAGCTTCCCTGTGCCTTGATGACAGCTTTGAACACTCTTGGTATTCTCTCAACCAGTTTGACCTGGAATGCTTTTCCAACAGTCTTGAAGGAGTTCCCACATATGCTGAGCACTTGTTGTCTGCTTTTCCTTCACTCTGCGGTCCAACTCATTCCAAATAATTTTAATTGGGTTGAGGTCGGTTGATTGTGGAGGCCAGGTCATCTGATGTAGCACTCCATCACTCTCCTTCTTGGTCAAAGAGCCCTTACATAGCCTGTAGGTGTGTTGAGTCATTGTCCTGTTGAAAAACAAATGATAGTCCCACTAAGCGCGAACCAGATGGGATGGCGAATCGCTGCAGAATGCTGTGGTAACCATGCTGGTTAAGTGTGCCTTGATTTCAAAATAAATCACAGTGTCACCAGCAAAGCACCCCACACCATCACACCTCCTCATCCATGCTTCATGGTGGGAACCACACATACGGAGATCATCCGTTCACATACTCTGCGTCTCACAAAGACACGGCGGTTGGAACTGAAAATCTCAATTTGGACCAAAGGACAGATTTCCAACGGTCTATTGTCCATTGCTGGTGTTTCTTGGCCCAAGCAAGTCTCTTCTTCTGTGACGACCATCCCACTCTGTCTGCCGTATTCTCTCTCTTTGCTCTTGTTTTCCTTATTAGGATGTCGGCGGGGGGAGCTGGGAGGGTCGTCAGCGACATGGGACACACCTGGGCTCGGGTGTGTCCCAGGATAAATGCACCACTTCCCTATTCATTGAGGAGACTCTCTCCATGCAGACACACTGATAGATGTTGGTTGTTGCTGTTTTGTTTGTTTGCGTTGGCACCTTCAACACCCCCCATTATCACATTTATGCAGGCAACCACTCACTTACACTACTGATTACACACACCATTGTTAATTGTATTTAGTTTACTTTAGTTAAAGGAATAACTAAATATATTTATTATCTCCACGTTGTCTCCCTTTTTGTTTCGAACTTCGAGATGGTTTTTTGACACTTCTAATTGGTGTCCTTGGTTTCTTTGCAGCAATTTGACCATGAATGTCTGATTCACACAATCTCCTCTGAACAGTTGATGTTGAGATGTGTCTGTTACTTTAACTGTGAAGCATTTATTTGGGCTGCAATTTCTGAGGCTGGTAACTCTCATGAAATTATCCCCTACAGCAGAGAACTCTGGGTCTTCCTTTCCTGTGGCGGCGGTCCTCATGAGAGCCAGTTTCATCATAGCGCTCGATAGTTTTTGCAACTGCACTTGAAGAAATGTTAAAAGTTCCTGAAATGTTCCGTATTCACTGTCCTTCATGTCTTAAAGTAATGATGGACAGTCATTTTTTCTTTGCTAATTTGAGCTGTTATTACCATAATATGGACTTGGTATTTTACCAAATAGGGCAATCCTCCCCCTACCTTGTCACAACACAACTGATTGGCTCAAACGAAGGAAATAAATTCCGCAAATTAACTTTTAACAAGGCACACCTGTTAATTGAAATGCATTCCAGGTGACTACATGAAGCTGGTTGACCAAGAGTGTGCAAAGCTGTCATCAAAACAAAGGGTGGCTCCTTTGAAGAATCTCAAATATAAAAACAATTTTGATTCGTTTAACACTTTTTTTTGGTTACTACATGATTCCATATGTGTTATTTCATAGTTTTGATATCTTCACTATTATTCTACAATGTAGAAAATAGTAAAACTAAAGAGAAACCCTTGAATGAGCAGGTGTGTTCTAACTTTTGACTGGTACTGTATGTGTGAAATTTGTTTTGTTTAAAATGTACTGTTATCATGCACCTGTCTCGAAACGGGCAGGGGGAAAAAATGTATGTCATCTATGCACTTAAATAGCTAATGGAGGACACTTTTCCCATGGTTCATTTACATGCCAGCCAGGTAGGCTATACTCCTCTTGTAAATATAAGCAATGTGCTTTAATATTAGGAAAGTTGAGAAACAAATATAGTAGGCCTAGCCTACAGAACGCTGATGGGATCCTCTTTTTAATAGGAGCAATCACTGTTTTCTCATGTACAAGTGCATTCGGAAGTATTCAGACCTCTTGACTTTCTCCACATTTTGTTACGTTACAGCCTTATTCTACAATTGATTCAATTGTTTGTTTTTTCCTCATCAATCTACACACAATACAAAAACAGAAATATCACATTTACATAAGTGTTCAGACCCTTTACTCAGTGCTTTGTTGAAGCACCTTTGGCAGCGATTCCAGCATCGAGTCTTCTTGGGTATGACGCTACAAGCTTGGCACATCTGTATTTGGGGAGTTTCTCCCATTCTTCTCTGCAGAAATCCTGTCAGCTCTGGTCAGGTTGGATGGGGCGATCAGTGCTGCAACAGACTATTTTTCAGGTCTCTCCAGAGATGTTCGATTTGTTCAAGTCCGGGCTCTGGCTGGGCCACATCAAGGACATTCAGTGACTTGTTCGAAGCCATCCTGTGATTGTCTTTGGCTGTGTGCTGGGTCATTCCTGTTGAAGGTGAAACCTTTGCCCAGTCTGAGCCTGAGGCATTCTGTAACAGCTTTTCATCAATGACTCTCATTGTTTTTGCCTTTAACTCTGTGTATTTTGCCCTCGTATTCCTGACTTGTGTTTCCCAGTCCCTGCGTGATGAAGCATCCGCAGAGCCATGATGCCTGCCACACCATGCTCTCACCTTAAGGATGGTCAGGTTTCCCTCAGATGTGGGCTTGGCATTCAAGGCAATAGTTCAATCTTGGTTTCATCAGATCGAGAATACTTGTAGGTGCCTTTTGGCAAACTCGCAAGCGGGCTGTAATCGTGGTCTTTTACTGAGTGTGGCTTACGTACTGACCACTCTACACATAAGGCCTGATTGGTGGAGATGCTGCAGAATGGTTGTCTCTCCTGCGAAGGTTCCCCATCTCCACAGAGGAATCTGGAGCTCGTGTCAGGTGATCATCGGGGTTTCTTGGTCACCTCCCTGAACAGGCCTTTCTCCTCGATTCTCAGTTTGCGCTGGCGGCCAGCCTTAGGAAGAGATTGGTGGGTTCCAAACTTCTTTTCCATGTATGAATGAATGCAAAGACTGATGTTCTTGGGGCTTCAGCTGGAAGAACGTTGTCTTTTGGTACCCTTCCCAGATCTGTTGCCTCATACAATCCTGTCTCTGGAGCCTCTAACGGACAATTCCTTCAACCTCTTGTCATCGGTTTTTTGCTCTGACACTGCACTGTCACTGTGAGACCTATATAAGACAGGTGTGTTTTTCAAATCATGTCCAAATCAATTTAATTTACCAGAAGGTTGGACTCCAATCAAGTTTTAGACCTCTCAAGGATGATCATGGAAACAGGAATGCACGCGCTAATTTGTAGTCTCATAGCAAAGGGTCTGAATACTTATGTAAATCTGTTTTTTATATTTAATGCATTCGCAAAAATGTCTAAAAACCTGTTTTCACTTTGTCATTATGGGGTATTGTGTGTAGATTGMTGAGAAATTGTTTTTATTTAATCAGCTTTAGAATAAGGCTGTAACGTAACAAAATGTGGAGAAAGTCAAGGGTTCTGAATAGATTCCGAAGGCACTGTAATTGTGTAGCGTATTGAAATGTTGTGCAACATGAGCTCAATGCCATTTGCATTGATGTCAGAGTGATTAGAAGGACAACAAAGTGCTGAGTACCAGGGAGTTTGCAAGTTTGGTAGGTATCTAATGACCATCAGCAGCATCAGAGCTTGGRGAAACCTATCTACCGTAACTAAATGGTCATGTGGAATTTGACTGCTCTCATGACTCGTGACCGCCGGTGTGGCAGTAATACGGTCACCGTAACAGCCCTATCCAGTGCATGTTGTCCTGACCGACATAGTGACGGAGCAGCTGTGGGTCGGCCACGCTGGTCTAGACTGGTCTGACAGTCTGTAGCCACCAGCGGTATCACACACAGACAGGCACCACACACAAACACATGTGCTGTCTGAAGCCAACAGCAGCCTTGGTCTGTAGGTTTTCTAGGCCGAGACAGGCCTGACATGTCTGTCTGGACTGTAACACCCCACACCCCCCACCTGTGTTTGCTCTATAAACTCCAACAAATGGAGATCTAATTAGCATAGCCCGTGGGTGTTTRATTTCACCTTCACAGGAAATGTTTTCGAGAGGTTCTTAATTCTCTCTGCGTCCCAAATGGCACCATATTCCCTAAACAGTGCACAACCCATAGGGCTCCAGTCAAAAGTAGGWGCAGTATGTTGGGAATAGTGTGCCATTTGGGAAGCACACTCAATATGATAGTAGAGCTAAGCTGTGGTCCAAGGCGCCAAGCGGCTCCCGGTGACGTGGCCAGGCTATTAGTGACAAGAATTTAGCATGTGTGTGTACTGAGATAGGAATGAACTGTATCAGTGTGTGGCTCATGGCCAAGATAAGCTAGACTACCTGCCAATCACATTACAGCTATTTAACAGCATCACAATCTTATCTGTCTGTCATGTCAGCATGGAATTGCTTAGCGAAAAGTAGCGCTGGACGATGTGCACTTCATCATACTTTGGAGACGTAGTACATGTACAATATAATGTATGTTCTTGTGTGTGTGTGTGAATACTAACAAATGATTATAGTGTGACTTTGTGTGTTAAACGTTGTCTCTCCTCCATGTCTGCAGGGTAAATTAGGATATGTGTGTGGACTTGTATCGAATGCGATTGTTGTAGTACAGTACACTGCATATACTGTGTATCAATCGAATACTATTGGTGTAGTACAGTATACTGCATATACTGTGTATCAATCGAATACTATTGGTGTAGTACAGTATACTGCATATACTGTGTATCAATCGAATGCTATTGTTTTATTACAGTATACTGCATGTACTGTGTATCAAAATGTGTTATTAAACATTGCCTCTCCTCCGTGTGTGCAGGGTAAGGATGGAGATGCGTACCGTAGTCTCCCTCGTGATTCAGCAGCTTGGACCACCCAGTTCCAGAGAGAGACTGCCCGCTCCTCACTCAGCGCCAACCACCCCATGGTGGACCGCTGGCTGGACAGACAGGATCAGGTAGGACCACACACAACACAAACACAACACACACACACACACACACACACACACACACAGAGTAAAAGAAAACTAGAAAAACTATCCAGCCAACTTTGGCCCTAACCCTAGTGTTACAAAAACAACAACATCTACATTACTGATGTTCCGTCAGCCAGCCAACTCTGGCCCTTACCTCAGTGTTCATTTACATGACATTGTGCTTTCAATGGACCTTTCAGAGTCAAACATTGCGGTATTTCTGTTTTACAGTATGTCTGTTTTTTTTCTCTCGTTTTGACTGACTGGTCTTCCTATTGAAGGCTGAGAGAAAAAGGAAAAGGCCGCTTGAAAAAGTGGAACTTAAATAAAATGGCAGACAGTCTCTGTGGAGCTCATAAATGACCTTGAAGGTGTGGGCCAAGTAGCTCTCGATCCTCGCTCGATGGGAAAGTATTTATTCCATCTTCCATCTCTGTCTTTCACACTTTCCTGCCGCTGCTGCTATTTCATTGTCTGTCTGTCAGTTGCCTGGCTGCTGGGACCGTGTGGGAGGTGTTTAAATGATCCTCCGCCACAAAATGAAATGGAAAGAAGAGAGAGTGAGACATTAGTTTGCAGCTAGGAATGTGTTTGTTACTTCATATTAATGAATATTAGATGTTTAATCACTAGACCGCTAAAGCACTAATTTGGACTACTCATGAATTTAATTTGTTTTATTACTCCGCCATTTTGAATTATTCCCCCTCCGTCCTTGACTTTTCCTTAATAAGTTAATATAACACATGCAGTTTTTTTTTAATCTTAATATCACAAACAGAAGAGGAGTTATAACTAGTTTTAAAGAGGGCATGTCATTTTTTCAGTGGTTGTCCCCCGCTCTCCTCCCGACAGTAGGGCCTGCTACGCTCTTCTCCTGACAGTGAAGGTGTGTGACAGTTGATAACATGTAATTGCCTCAATATATGACTTAACGATAGTCATTTATTCAACCCTACTTACATTTTGACAAACTACTAAATGTTTAGATTCCTAATACGCAACACCCCATAATGACAAAGCAAAACCAGGTTTTTAGAAATTTTTAAAATGTATAACGTTTTTAAAACTGATATCACATTTACATAAGTATTCAAACCCTTTACCCAGTACTTTGTTGACACCTTTGGTAGCGATTACAGCCTTGAGTCTTTCTTGGCTATGAAGCTACATGCTTGGCACACCTGTATTTGGGGAGTTTCTCCCATTCTTCTCTGCAGATCCTCTCAAGCTCCGTAAGGATGGATGGGGAGCATCGCTGCACAGCTATTTTCAGGTCTCTCACATAGATGTTCGATTGGGTTCAAGTCCGGGCTCTGATTAGACCACTCAAGGACATTCAGAGACTTGTCCCGAAGCCACTCCTGTATTGTCTTAGTTGTGTGCTTAGGGTCATTATCCTGTTGGAAGGTGATCCTTTGCACCAGTCTGAGGTCTTGAGTGCTCTGGAGCAGGTTTTCATCAAGGATCTCTCTGTATTTTGCGCCGTTCATCTTTTCCTCGATCCTGACTAGTCTCCGCAGTCTGCCGCTGAAAACATCCCAACAGCATGCTGCCACACCATGGTGCCAGTTTCCTCCAGACGTGACACTTGGCTTTCCAGGCCTAGATTTCAATCTTGGTTTCATCAGGCCAGAGGAATCTTGTTTCTCATGGTTCTAGAGTCTTTAGGTGCCTTTTGGAATACTCCATGCGGAGTGTCATCTGCTCTTTTACTGAGGAGTGGCTTTCCATCTGGCCACTCTACCATAACGGCCTGATTGGTGGAGTACTGCATACATTTTTGTCCTTCTGGAAGGTTTCATCATCTCCACGAGGAACTCTGAGCTCTATCAGAGTGTCCATCGGTACTTGGTCACCTCCTGACCAAGGCCTTCTCCCCGATTGCTCAGTTTTGACTGGTCGGCAGCTCTAGGAAGAGTCTTGGTGGTTCCAATTCTTCCATTTAAGAATGAGAGCAGGGCCACTATGTTCTTGGGGACCTTCAATTGCTGCAGAAATGGTTTGGTACCTTCCTCACATCAGTGCCTCGACACAACCTGTTCGGAGCTCTACGGACAATTCCTTCGACCTCATGGCTTAGTTTTTGCTCTGACATGCACTGTCAACTGTGGGACTTTATATAGACAGGTGTGTGCCTTTCAAGTCATGTCCAATCAACTGAATTTACAAAGGTGGCTCCAATCAGTTGTAGCAACATCTGAAGGATGATCAATGGAAACAGGATCACCGGTGCTCAATTTCGAGTCTCATAGCAAAGGGTCTGAATACTGACAGTTGAAGTTTGGAGTTTTACGTACACTTAGGTTGTAGTCATTAAAACTCGTTTTTTCAACAACTCCAACATTTCTTGATATTAAACTATAGTTTTGACAAGTCGAGTTAGGACATCTACTTTGTAGGTTTGGACACAAGTAGTTTTTTCAACAATTGTTTAGAGACAGATTATTTGATTTAATTTCATGTAATCCATTCCAGTGGGTCAGAAGTTTACATACACTAAGTTGACTGTGCCTTTAAACAGCTTGGAATGTTCCAGAAAATTGTGTCATGGCTTTAGAAGTGTCTGATAGGCTAATTGACATCATTTTAGTCAATTTGAGGTGTACCTGTGAATGTATTTCAAGGCAAACCTTCATACTCAGTGCCTCTTTGCTTGACATCATGGGAAAATCHAAATAAATCAGCCAAGACCTCAGACAAAAAATTGTAGACCTCCACAAGTCTGTTTCATCCTTGGGAGCAATTTCCAAACGCATGAATGTACCACGTTCATCTGTACAAACAATGGTACGCAAGTATAAACACCATGGGACCTCACAGCCGTCATACCGCTCAGGAAGGAGACACTTTCTGTCTCCTAGAGATTAACGTACTTTGATGCGAAAAGGGCAAATCAATCCCAGAACAACAGCAAAGGACCATGTGAAGATGCTGGAGGAAACGGGTACAAAAGTATCTATATCCACAGTAAAACGAGTCCTATGTCGACATAACTCAGCAAGGAAGAAGCCACTGCTCCAAAAGAGACTTAAAAAAGCCAGACGGTTTGCAACTGCACATGGGGACAAAGATCGTACTTTTTGGAGAAATGTCCGCTGGCATGATGAAACAAAAATGGAACTACTTGGCCATAATGACCATCGTTATGTTTGGAGGAAAAAGGGGAGGCTTGCAAGCCGAAGAACACCATCCCAACCGTGAGGCACGGGGGTGGCAGCATCATGTTGTGGGGGTGCTTTTCTGCAGGAGGGACTGGTGCACTTCACAAAATAGATGGCATCATGAGGCAGGAAAATTATGTGGATATTTTGAAGCAACATCTCAAGACATCAGTCAGGAAGTTAAAACTTGGTTTCAAATGGGTCTTCCAAATGGACAGTGACCCCAAGCATACTTCCAAAGTTGTGGCAAAATGGCTTAAGGACCACAAAGTCAAGATATTGGAGTGGCATTCACAAAGCCCTGACCTCAATCCTATAAAAAATGTGTGGACAGAACTGAAAAAGCGTGTCACCAGATCTGTCAGGAGGAATGGGCCAAAATTCACCCAGCTTGTGGAAGGCTACCCAAAATGTTTGACCCAAGTTAAACAATTTAAAGGCAATGCTACCAAATACTAATTGAGTGTATGTAAACTTCTGACCCACTGGGAATGTGATGAAAGAAATAAAAGCTGAAGTAAATAATAACCTCAAATATTATTCTGACATTTCACATTCTTAAAACATGTGGTGATCCTAAATGACATTAGACAGGGACTTTTTACTAGGATTAAATGTCAGGTATTGTGAAAAACTGAGTTTAAATGTATTTGGCTAAGGTTTATGTAAACTTCCGACTTCAACTGTATGTAATTAGGGTTTTACTGTTTTTTATTAGTAATACATTTGCAAACATTTCCAAAACCATTTTTTCGCTTTGTCGTTATGGAGTATTGTGTGTAGATTGATGAAACAAAAAAAAGTAATCAATTTTAGAATACGGCTGTAACGTAACAAAATKTGGSAAAAGGGAAGGGGTCTGAATACTTTCTTAATGCACTTTATGCTTTCTGTTTCATAGTCGTAACAAACGAACTCCTCGACTAAAATTAATTGATCCCCTGAATTTTGGTGTTTTTTGGTTTTGGTTTTTACATATAGCCTACAGTAAAATACACTAATGAAAATGCTTTTGTGTTATAATAGTTTTTTTTAACATAACCAAATTAATATTGTTGTGTTAGCATATATGAAATGTATTAATTGCACTGTTAGACTGTTGCAATCAGAATGACTGCTCGTAAGCCCAGTGGTTCTGGTGTTGAATCGCCTGCACTTATAGAGGCCTAAACAAWGGCTTCCAAAATGGCTGTGATTACAGGGCAGAACGGATCAAATGGACATGTTTACATATTACTAAGACCCGCTACCACTCTGATCCGTCCCCTATATATATATAATCATTCTCGGAAACTTCTACCACATATCACTTAAACAGGACAGGACTCTCACTAATGCGTGCAACAAATATAGTCACTTATTCCCTACATAGTGCACTACTTTTGACAAGGGCCCATAGGTCTCTGGTCAAAGGTAGTGCACTATGTAGTAGGGAATAGGGTGYCATTTGGGACTCCGACCCAGATAGAGTAGGCCAGCTTGCCTTGCATTGCCCTGCCGGAACCAATCCCGCCTTGGGTTATGCATCATCATTAAGGAGAGCCATCTTGCATGGAGAAGCCAATCAGCTCTCCCAGTGGGGGCTGTTTTTCTGGAGCTTTCTGATCCAGTGGAGCAGTCCTTCAGTCAGAGCCCCAGCCCCCACCAGCCCAGGCATAACTGACAGAGTCATCCATTTGGAGTCCACACCGCCATTACAGCTGTATTGTGACCCAGATGAGCTGTCACATGCAAGGACCTCCAGCAGTACTCCAATTTTCAGGCCCTCTGACTCCTCATTTCATCCAGCCTCCATCATGCATTGTGATGTTGGCCTAGGCTGATGGGTGAAACCACATTAGAATACAGACCCCAACTGCCCCTCCTCCCTCCATCCCTTCTTCCTATCTTCCTCTTCCCATCCCCACCTTCTCCACCATTCCTTCTCCTCCCAGGGAAAGTAGTGATGTGGAATGACGGGGTCCATTCCAAGACYGGTGGCGGCATTGGCTTCTGGGATTCATCCTACTGCATTAGACCAGTGTCTTTACACGCTCCTCCTGCCTCCACATTCCACACTAGTCACGCCAAGCAGCCACATAGCCAAAAACCAGTCAGGCCAACTCCACTTTATCCCAACCCCACCATCAGGCTCTCCTCTCTGGGTTAACTAGAGGCTGTGGCAGCCTGAGTGCTCTGGGGCATAGAGTAGGATGGTGTTAGGAAAATGGAGGGCCTTGCTGTAGYAGTCACTGTTTAAGACTTACACTATTGATTTATGCATCATATTTTTATTGCATCTTAATATCAGTGTTGAGGCTTGTTTTATGATGCTGGAGGAAGCTCCTCGTTTATGACGATGGCTCCAGAATCACCTCAATGAATTGCTGGTTTAAACACTCTGTTGATACAGTGAACCTACATACAACTGGTGTTATTGCATACAGTATACTGCACAATGTGTTTTAATTCAGCGGAGGAGGTTGCATCTCTACCTGGGTTGAAATCACATTCATTGTCAGGGTTTTGTCATCTTAGCAATCAGCCTCCCTCCCTTTGTTATGATATCTGTCCTTGTTTCTCAGTGATGGCCGGGTGGTTGCCAATGTGTTATCTCAAGGCCCGAGATAAAAATATGGTTCATTAAAACATCACACTGTTATGATCGGCAAAGTTGAGTGGAGATAATGAGTACGCACCCACACACACCCCCACACACACACACACACACAACACCACACACCACACACACACACACACACACACCACACACACACACACACAACACACACAAAACCACACACAAAAACACACACACACACAAAAACACACACACACAAAAACACACTCACACCACCAAAACCACAAACACACACAAAGAAAAGAAAATAAGTGAAATAAAAGCAATTATTTGTTTATCATGTCTGTTATTCTTCCTCTTAAATAATCAACCTTTTTTTTTACTCTGGATTCAATGAGATAATATTTCTGCATTACATCTTTAGTAGATCAATTAATATTTAGATGTTACATAAAAGCACAGTGTTTCACAGATCATCTTTAAATGTTGTTTTGAAGGTCGGACATGTTGCATAAGTGGTGTCCTCACAGTTTCTTCTGTGCCCTTTAATTGTCCCTGGCTTCTTAACAAATGGCACTCTATTCCCTACATAGTGCACACCTTTTGACCAAAGCCCTGGTCGAAAGTAGTGTGCTACATAGGGAATAGGGGGCCATTTGGGACGAGGGCCCCAGTCTGTTGAACAACTTACACTCCGTTCCGATGTGTCCTGAACCATTTCCTATAAAGTGCCACTTTATAATGCATTTTTAATCAGCCCTTCCTTCCCACTCTTATTATGAATTAGAGATGCTGTTCTATTCTGTTCAGTCAGACACGGACACAGAGGCGTTGTGTGGCTCCTCTACTCTCCCTTTAAACAGGAAGCATGTTCATTCAAGAAGCAACCGACTGGGCCTGCATCACAAATGGCACTCTATTCCCTAAATAGCACAAACTTAGGGTTTTGGTCAAAAGTAGTGCCATAAGGTAATAGGGTGCTATTTGGGACATATACTGRCCCTTTAGAGTGGCCATGAAGCAAGAGACTGGCCCTTTAAAATAGGTCACTTTCCTCAGACATGGGAAGGGATAGAKTCCTGTTAAAAACAGCAGGAATTTATAACACAGCTACAGTATAGCTCACTTTTGTTGAATGTGATTTGTTTGTCTGTGTCTATGCCTCTGTGTACTCTAAATGTGCACACATGCTTTGCTTTTGTGGCTATACAGTACAGCAGTGTCAAATGCTTCCATCGAGGCCCTTGGGAAGCACTTCCCAGAGCATTATGTAGAGCTTATTGTCAATCGCATCTCTTTATCAAGCCATAAACGCCAAGGCCTTATGAGTTATTCTTTAAATAAACAGCTGTCGTTAACGCTGCCCCATTATCCCTGTTGATGAATGCTAATGGTATCTACTGACTTGCAGAGTGGAGAGGGAGAGATTGAGGGAGGGGGAGAAAGAAAGAGAGAGAGATGGCCTGGCTGAGTGCTTCTCCTTCACAGTGGCTCAGACTATCTGACAGCCTTTATGAACTCTACACAGGGGTGGGACTAACACACGGTGTCAATAATGGACATATTCAACACAATCACATCTTGGTTAGGTCCACTGAAGGATCAGCCTAACTTTGAAATTGTACATTTAAATCTGTTATGAAGTATAGAAAAACAATTAGTCCGTCCATCCTTCCTCTCTGACTGTCCAGCCCATCAGTGGTCCGATAAATACAGTGTCAAATGAAGAGCCAGAGAGCCAAAAKAAAGAGGATAATCTGATAGAAGCTTTGGTCAGAGTGCCAGCCAGAAGAATGTTCATGTGCTCTTGAATGGAGCTGCACCACCTTGTGGGGTTTATTTCTTACTAACTGAAAACAAAATGCTCCCCTGCCCTGCTGTCTGCATAAGCGAGTAGTGAGACTGATGGTCTCAGATCACGTTTGTTTCATTATTTCCCCTAGTAGATCAAAGACGCTTAATTTAATAAAGAAGAATCTATGTTTCAGAGTCCGTACTGGCATCTCTGTCTAGGCATTAACCTTTGTATGTTGGAGAGTTATTTAGTATTGGTACACCATCGTGGACTTGAATATGACCTTTCACTCCAATTGTTCGTGGTCGAGAATGTTCCGGGCCATCGGAGGTTAAAATGAGCATTTACTTAGTTAAGGTGGTCAGATATGTTGTGAGGTATTGGTTGTTGTGGAGCCCACACAGYCTGAGAACCCTATGGCATGCTGCAGGCACTGTTAGCTCAGTCAGGTGCAACCAGAGCAGATCAAATACTTTACACATAACAGGCAGCATTTACTGAATGGAACCTTTTACTGAATGCTATGGAAACAGGTGAATCACAGTCTTCTCCTCCTCCTACCTCCTCCTCTTCTCCCCTTTGTCTATACATACCCCCTCCTCGAACTGTACCACCCTTCCCCCTCTCTTTCCATCTCTCTGTTCTGTCTCAATATGCAATATATCGGTTTCTCTATTAGCTGAGTGTAACCTTTCCCTGGCCCTGCAGATGTAGGTGTGTGTTGCATAAAGAATTGTAATTACAGGTGGTGTGTGTTTGCACAGGGATTCTTTGGCAGCGCAATTGGTGGTGTGTTTGTGTGTGTGTGTGTGTACAGTATGTGCGTGTTTGCATGCCTGTTTGTGTGTCTTTGTGCATGTGTGTGTGTGTGTGTGTGTGTGTGTGTGTGTGTGTGTGTGTGTGGGGGTGTGGGTGTGTGTGTCTCTGCGTGTGTGTGCACGATCAGCTGATCTATCAGGATGGATATGTGATGGGGAGGTATACTGCAGAGATATTGGGAGTGAAGAGGGAGGATGCTCCCACATTCCAAACCACTGAAATCAATTATTGCTTGGTATCTAGTGTCTACAAAGCAGGGTTTGCACTTGTCCTGTAGCTATCCCTTCATTTAGTGTGAAGCAGACAACAGGAATTACATTTTCAGTCAGTAAAGACTTAACTCAAATGCTGTTGCACACTCTCACTCCCTCCCCTTTTCTTCTCTCTCTCTCTCTCTCTTCTCATCTCTCTCTTCTCTCTCCTCTCTCTCTCTCTCTCTCTCTCTCGTCTCTCTCTCTCTCTCATCTCTTCTCTCCTTTCTTCTCTCTCTCTTCTTCTCCTTCTCTTCTCTGCTTCTTTGTTTTCTCATTGGGTTTTTAAACCCAGCCGGTGGACCTGGCCAGTAGGTGCTGCTGTGTGTTCAAAATAGAGGATTATTTTTACGAAAACCAATGCCACATTGTCTCTCCTCTCTGTCGAGGGGGGGCTCTGCTCTCCTCTGCGTAATTACCTTATAATGTAAATGGCAGCTCACAAGAGACAGAGTACTGCTGAGAGAGAGTCACATACAGCACTACAATACAGCCTTAGCCTCAAATTAGCTTTCCTCGCTTAATTAACTACCCAGCACTGAGCTGCTCCCAACCAGGCTCTCTCTCTCCTGGTTAGCCAGCTTAGCGTGGCTTAGCTCACCATCTCTCCCTAGACTGAGTTTGAAAGATACTAGCTTGTGCTGTGAGTCAGAGCACATGTTGATCAATCAAGCATGGTTTGCTTTCTTCTCTTGCTCAGTCACGCAAACAAGCAGGCTWCATCTCCCTCCTTCCCTCCCAGCCCCCAGCAGGCCTAGTTGCTGAGGCTGTCGTTGAATTGAGAGACGTTGTGTTATTGACCTTGACTCGAGGTAGGTAGGTAGGTAAGCATTCAGGAGGWGCGTTCATTCAGAGCTGCTCAAGGGGAAAGGAATGTGTCTGGGTGACTTGTCATTCTGTATGCAGAACTGAGTGAGCATCTCTCTCTTTTACTTCTTTTACCACACTCTCCAGGCTCYCTTCATCCCTTCCTCCCTCACTCCTTTCTTCCCCTCGGCAACTGCCCCTCCATCCCTTTCTCTCCTTCCTCCCATCCCTCCCTCTCTTTTACTTATTTTATAGTACCCTCCAGCCTCCCTCCATTCCTCATTTCTTCCCCACCCTTCCTTCCTTCTCCCAGACCAGTGCCCCCTCCATCTCCACCCATGTATCTCTCATTCCCACCAGCCCAGCACCTGTTAGAGGGAGGAGTGGCTGTGTGTCTGTGTTCTTAGAGCACTGGTGCCTCTCCCCTCCTCTTCGCTCCCCTCTTCTGCTCTCCTGTGAAGACCAACCAGTGAGCTGGAACTGTTCTAGTCCATTAACCTGCCGGCACAATGGACTAACACAACGCCACTCCACAACCCCCGGAGAGGAGAGGAGAGGAGAGGAGAGGAGAGGAGAGGGAGCAGCAGTCATTTGTCATACAGAGAGTCAGACTTCTGCTGAGATGTTTTAACTGCAGACAGAAGGTTTTCCTGACCAATAAAAGTTTTATCTTGAGACCAGAGTCGTTACTGGTCAAGTCACCAGGTCAGGAGTATTTCCTGATCCTATTTATGACACAGCATCCACTACCCGTCAACATAAGTAGGTGGCCGTGGTGAGGGTAAAGTGTTGGGTTCCAGTCACCTGGGGTCAAACCGGTGCTTGGGGACACCCAGGACAGGGTTAATATGGTGCTTGGGGATAGGGTATTGTTGCCGTCTTCCTCCTGAGATGACAGATACATCCCACACTCCTCTGTCCTCACCTTTTCTTCCTGGTCAGTGGTCACTTCTAGGGTCATGGTATGGTCATTGTTAGGTGGTGACCAACAGGTCACATGTGCAATGAGTCATTCTGCTACCCCAGAATAATTTCTTGCTGTGTGGTCGAGTGGGTAAAATTCCAACAAAATGTACCATCTTACTGCCCTTCCCTTTTCTAATCTGTCTAAATAAAGCATAGAACAATTGTATCCATTATCATCAATCAATATTTAGGCATTTGTGTTTCTAAACCATTGATTGTATGAGAGATAGTTTGAGTTTTGATGCTGCCTTTTACATGGACTGAAACCCCAAAAAGTATTTTCACAACACTCTCTTAAAAACCAATATTAATGTTAAAGAACCACTTTGGGTGTTTTAGAGTATTTCTGTTTTAATACACATTCTGAGTATTAAAACACTTCCATTGGGTTTACATTCAAACACCCTCCAAACACCAGATCTCAGCTTAGATGCACTACTTTTCATGGTTTCATTACACAATCATGGTGTTATCATTTCACAGATATTTTTTTGTCTGATCAAATACACAACGATTAGGAGGTTATTTTCCAAACACTGTATTTCTACTATTTTTTTAAGTAAATAGGCCTAGTTAAACAGCTTTTACCCAGGGTTTGCTCTCTTCTCCTCTTACTGTAATATATTTTCGCTCTATTAGGATTCAGAATTCTCTTCACCTMTTCCTCTCGCCCTTCACACCAGTAAAGTTCTGCCTTAATTTGACAACTTAATCTGAGACATAATGGCCCAGACAATCTTTTCTCCCTGGGACTGTAGCCGACGTGTCTGAAACGGCCTATGGCTGGGACTGCATTATAAAGGCATAACAATCGTCAGGCTTTTAATGCGAACAGCATTGGAAGCAGCACAATTAAAGTCCCCTGCTCTCAGATATCTTCCCACACAGTTTGCCCCTTTGGCCTTTCCCGGTCCCCTTGAAAGTCTCTCTCTCTCTTTCTCTCTCTCTCTTTCTTTCTCTCCTTTCCTAACTCATAGCCAACTCTGCTGAACATTTTGGAGCCACTTTTATTTTTCTTATCTCATTTGCACAGTTTTGGGCTGTTCCTGCACCGTTTTGGGTTGTTCCTGTACCGTTTTGGGGTTTTTGGGCTGTTCCTGCACCGTTTTGAGCTTTTTGGGCTGTTCCTGTACCGTTTTGGGCTTTTTGGGCTGTTCCTGCACCGTTTTGGGCTTTTTGGGCTGTTCCTGCACCATTTTTGGTTGTCCCTGCAGCCTGTCTGATACTTATTTCTCAGGACTAATTTACCCCCAGCTAGCCTCCGCCGCKCTGAGAGAGAGAGGGAGGGGGAGTGGGACTGGTGATTCCGATAGCAGGTCTACCTGTCAATGTCCCTCCCTTTGTGTTAAAGTAGTCATTAGCAATCAGTAGGCTGTGTTGCTCAAAGAGCCACTCCCTTTCTGTGTCTCCTTCACATGTCTAAATGCATGGACACAGGCACATACATAAACACACACAGACTAACACTCACCTGTCTTGCACTCATGTCGATTATCTTTTTCTTCTTCCCTCTCGCCACACCTGATTACCACTCAGGCAGCTTTTCCTACCTCCTTCATTTGGCCCTTCAGAATGAACAACAGCAACAATCTGTCTGGACTGACTCTCTGACAGTAAACAGATCTGGAGAAGTGTAGAGGGGAGACATCTCTCCCATGCACGTCAAAGCTGACGACATCAAGTGAAACTATGCCGAGGTTACTTTAAGAGGTGACAGGCATTGTTTCTCTCTCTCCATCTCCCCCTCTCTCTCTCTCTCTCTCTCTCATTGCTCTCGCTCTCTCTCCCTCAATCTCCCACCACCTCCATCTCAACCTGCTCCAGCATATTTCATCATCACCTTATTTATGAGACTTTTCTTTCCACGTCCTGATTAGAATTAGCGAGTGAGTTTTCCGATTTGCTCCGTGGAGTGAGAAATCACTTTCTCAATGAGAATAATTGAACATGGGCAGGAGTGCCAGCTCATTAGCTACAAATCATAGGAMGCAGGAGCACCTTAGCACCACACCATAATGACTTGTGGGAATAGAAGGCCCCAGCGTGCCTCGTACGGGGGAAAGTTGTACCAAGCAACAGCAGCACAGAGTCAGACATGGAAGTACTGTAAAACAAGGAAGTCAATATGTTATTACCCTTGTTTTTATGAAATGTGTTTATAGTGTACGTTGAATCAAAGAAGAGATTGACAACCGGACTAGGAGAAGTAATATTAATATTAGCGTTATTTCTTTACCATTAAATCAGTCTAAAAGCAAGGATTCTACTGCTCACTTTTAGTTATATTGCATACTGGAGGCCTACTGCTGAAAAGCCTTCAGAGTATTCTGCCTAGTCATAGTATGAAAGAGAGTCAAATATTTTAAGGCAAGCCTGTCTGGTCTGCTCCCGAGACAAAGGACATTTACAAACGGAGCTGACTTTGTCCAGGCAGCTATTGTTGACTGTCTGTARAAATTACTGTAGCTACGCTCTCAAAAACTTTGCAATACATCAAATTGCTAATTTAGGGGCAGACAAAAAAGTTACTTTAGAGAGCCACTTTGACATTAAGTAGAGTCTCTCTCTAGTTCCAAGCTGAATAATCATCACCTGGAGGCAATTAAGCAGTCAAAACCAGGAAAGAAAAAGGACATGCTGCAGTGCAGTGCACAAATGGTGTGCACCCTATTTTCTTTATAGTGCACTACCCTATGGGGCCTGGTCAAAAGTAGTGCACTATCATGGTAATAGGGTGCCATTTGGGACAGAGCCATGCAGTCCAACTTCCACAATGCAAATACACTATTTGAGAGCTAATAAGAGCCATATTCTGCCACACATATTAGGCTAACCGGTTAAGCACCATTTATTTCCCTGCCAGGGTTTGCAGTGAGGCAGAAGATGGACTTTAGGTGATTGACAGGATCCGATTTCCCTCAGTGCTGAATAATTCAACACTATTTATTTGATTTCCCTTTTCTCTCTCTCTTTCTCTCTCTCTATCTCTCTCTCTTTCTTTCTCATCTCTCTCTCTCTCTCTCTCTCTCTCTCTCTCTCTTCTCTCTCCTCTCTCTCTCTCTCTTCTCTCTCCTTCTCTACTCTCTCTCTCTTTCTCTCTCTCTTTCTCTCTCTCTCTCTTCTCTCTCTCTTCTCTCTCTCTCTCTCTCTCTCTCTCTCTCTCTCTCTCTCTCTCTCTCTCTCTCTCTCTCTCTCTCTTTCTCTCTCTCCACTCTCTTCTCTCTCTCTCTCTCCCACTCTCTTTCTTCTCTCTATCTCTCTCCACTCTCTTTCTCTCTCTTCTCCACTCTCTCTATCTCTCTCTCTCTCTTCCCTCCTTTTACACTCTCTCTTCTCCTCTCTCTTCTTTCTCTCTCCTCTTTCAGCTCCCTCTCTTTTATGTTTCGTTCGTTTCCCTTCCCTGTGCTCCAATGAGTCCACACTGGCACAATGAGGTCCAGTGTCACAATGAGCTTTTCACACTGTTTTATTGGTTCCCGTTAGAGGGCCACAGATTTTAAATTGCTGTAGGAATGTAACATGGCTCTAGCCTGCAGTAAACATCTCAAGCCCAGGGAGTGTGTGTGTGGGCGTGCGTGCTTGTGTGGAAGGGCCAGGCAGGAAGGTCCATTCTCCATTTAAAGCAAAGAGCCACATTTAATTTGCATCAATGGGAAACAAAAGCGGATGGCTGTTGAATGTGGGCAATGGGATTTTTTTGTATGTGACATTGAGAAAGGAGAGAAATAGAGAAAGAAGGAGAGAGAGCGATGAAAAATGTCCTTTGTGTGACGACACAAATTCACAGCCAGGGTGCTAGCTGTGTTCTCTTGTCCTCTTTTGTCTTGTGGTTAGCTCCAGCTGGCTTGGCCTGGTCTCCACTGGCCTGTWGCATGCAGGTGAGCCCACTGAGGCTTAAGCCAGTGTCTGTGGATACTGGATACTCTTTTCATTACCTTTTTAGATGGAGAAATGCATTCACACAATACCATTTAGGTAGGTTGGTCACATTGAGTTTAAATATCTTGGATAGAAGTGGCTCATTCAAAAAAACAGCATTCCGATAGATTCATTGTCTCGCCACTGTGCTTTTCTCCTTCTGACATTTCTTCCGTCTTACATATACAATTTGTGTGTGTGTGTGTGTGTGTCTGTGTAGACCCTGTTGTTATGCATTCAAATGTGCTCTGTTATTCCATAAATATATTCAGGATTTCCACTAGAACCAATCTGCTTACTCCTTCCATTAGGCTTGCCATGGATAAGGCCTGAGAGGGTGCGGTGCTGTCTTGAATTGTAGGCGGCATGAATCTGACTTGACGTTTTTGCATGATTGGTCTAAAAATAAACAGATAGCTCAGTAAACTAGTATTTCATTTACTGCCATGCGTTGGCAAAGAGTAGACCGGATGTTAATATGTTTACCTAAATAGACACAATGGTTATTGCTTTTCTATACTGAACAAAAATAGAAACGCAAACATGAAACAATTACAAAGGTTTTACTGAGGTATACTTCATAGAAGGAAATCAGTCAATTGAGATAAATAAATTAGGCCCTATTCTATGGATTTCACATGAGTGTGCAGGGGCGCAGCCATGGGTGGTCCTGGGAGGGMATCAGCCCACCCACCTGGGAGCCAGGTCCACCCACTGGGGAGCCAGGCCCAGCCAATGTATTTTATTTATTTGATTTAACCTTTATTTAACAAGGTAAGTCAGTTAAGAACAAATTCTTATTTACAATGACGGCATACCAAAAGGCAAAAGGCCTCCTGTGGGGACGGGGCTGGGATACATCTTTTTTTTAAATATAGGACAAAACACACATCACGACAAGAGAGACATCCAAACACTACATAAAGAGAGAACTAAGACGACAACATAGCAGGGCAGCAACATATAAAAAACACAGCATGGTAGCAACACAACATGACAACAACATGGTAGCAACACAACATGGCAGCAGCACAACATGGTAGCAGCATAAAACAGGGTACAAACATTATTGGGCACAGACAACAGCACAAATGGCAAGAAGGTAGAGACAACAATACATCAGAGAGGACAAGTAATCAAAATTAGTTTGAGGACTTTATTACAGACAGAAATGCTCCTTATAGGACACATCRCTGCACTCTATGCTCTTCYGTAAACTGGTCATCTCTGCATACCCGTCGCAAGACCAACTAGTTGATGCTTATTTATAAAACCCTCTTAGGCTTCACTCCCCCCTATCTGAGATAGCTACTGCAGCCCTCATCCTCCACATACAACMCYCGTTCTGCCAGTCACATTCTGTTAAAGGTCCCCAAAGCGCACACATCCCTGGGTCGCTCSTCTTTTCAGTTCGCTGCAKCTAGCGACTGGAACGAGCTGCAACARWCACTCAAACTGGACAGTTTTATCKCMATCTCTTCATTCAAAGACTCAATCATGGACACTTACTGACAGTTGTGGCTGCTTTGCGTGATGTGTTGTTGTACAAATAAGAATTTGCTCTTAACCAACTTGCCTAGTTATATAAAGGTTAAATACAAAAAATAAAAAAWTTGAATAATATTCCTCATCATCCCCTCATCCCCCTCCTCAGACGATCCCGCAGGTGAAGAAGCCTGAAATGGAGGTCCTGGGCTGGCATGGTTACACGTCATCTCCGGTTGGACGTACTGCCAAATTATGTAAAATGGCGTTGGAGGTGGCTTATGGTAGAGAAAATAATATTAAATTATCAGGCAACAGCTCTGGTTGACAT
Source organism: Salvelinus sp. IW2-2015 (assembly GCF_002910315.2). Classification (NCBI taxonomy): domain Eukaryota; kingdom Metazoa; phylum Chordata; class Actinopteri; order Salmoniformes; family Salmonidae; genus Salvelinus; species Salvelinus sp. IW2-2015. The sequence goes on from NC_036854.1 coordinate 41,483,583, forward strand.
TCCTGCAGTCAGCATGTCAATTACACACCCCCTTAAAACTTGAGACATCTGTGCCATTGTGTTGTGTAACAAAACTGTACATTTTAGAGTGGCCTTTTATTGATCCCAGCAGAAGGTGCACCTGTGTAATGATCATGCTGTTTAATCAGCTTATTGATATGCCACACCTGCCCAGATGGATGGATTAGCTTGGCAAAGRAGAAATGCTCACTAACAAGGATGTAAACAAATTTGTGAACCACATTTTTTGAGAAATAAGCTTTTTGTGCGTATGGAACATTTCTGGGATGTTTTATTTCAGCTCATAAAAAAATGGGACCAGCACTTTACGTGTTGCGTTTATATTTTAGTTCACTATATACTATATATATATATTCCCTCTCGAGAACATTTGTTTGCAGATACTGATTTGAACTCAAATGCACTCCTTCTCCTCCTCACCTCTAGATAGTCCCCCAGTCCTATTTGTCCTGGAAGCATAGTAGTCAAACAGTGCATCCGGTGGGACCTCATTTCATTACCGGTCCTCTCTGAGTCCCCAGTTGGTCCACTTCATTTACCCACCCATAGAGCGAGGACACGGCCAAATGAATCCCGACCCCCAGAATCTCAGACTCCAGCAATTAAAAATAAATGAACAAAGCGCCGCTCTCCGCTGAGCACCTCCTCCCACCATCTTGAAAATGAAGCTCTCGGGCAACACAGCAAACAAAAGTTAATCTGAGGAATAGACTGGCTCCTCAGTAATGACTAGCTCTAGTGTGTACTCWGCTCCTGTTCAGTCATTCATAGGACCACATCAATCATCCTCCTTCAGACTTACCTCGATGAGGTGTCTATGATGAGGTCTGCACAGGAARCAACCTGTAGCATACTAATGGAGAGACATGGTGTGTCTCTGCTTCTGCTTTAGATACTGGTTGACTCCCTGCAGGGATGGGATCAATTCCATTTCATTTCAATTGGAATTGGAATTTCTAGWGTGTGTCCCGAGTTGCGCCCTCTTCCTTTTTTAGTGCACTACGTTTGACCAGGGCTCACATAAGATACTGTGGAATAGGTATATTTAGTTACAGTTCAGCTGTTTGAAACTTGAGTGTCCTCTATCTGTTTTACACGTCATTGAAATACTGACATACATGTATGTCTCTGTGTCAGTCTGACGGTATCTAACAGGAGAGACGCTCACTGACCTTCACAGACACTCTGAGAGATGGATTAGATGTTCAGAGCAGAGAAGACAAGACTGTCCTCGCCCCTAATCAGCTCAAAATGATGATTAATCTGCTAAAATTACCACAGAGCTCAGTTCAAGTGAAAAGATCCACAGAGTTCAGTTCATGTAGAGCTCAGTTWTTACTTTAGAGTTGAGTTAATGCTTATTRTAAACTGGATGGTTCGAGCCTGGAATGCTGACTGGCTGTCAGTCAGGGTCTATCAGACCGTATACCACAGGTATGACAAAACATTTATTTTGCCTCTTCTAATTACGTTGTTAACCAGTTAATAATAGCATTAAGGCAMCTCAAGGGTTTGTGGTATATGGTCAGTATACTATGGCTAAGGGYGTTGCATKSTGCCTAATAACAGCCCTTAGCCATGGTATATTGGCCATATACCACAAACCCCTGAGGTGCCTTATTGCTTAAATGTACCACATGCCCCAGTTAATGCTCAGTTCATGACCAAGCCTCACACTCATCCGTTCAGCTTCACAGTTCACGCTCTACCTCGAGATTGAGTGGAGACACAAACACACCTCACCTTACTTAATCAAGTAAGGGACAGAGTGCATCCCAAATGGCAAATCCCTATGTAGTGCACTACTTTTGACCAGGGCCCATAGGGCAAAGTGTGCCAGTTGGTACATAGCCTCAGATGCTAGAGAAAAGGATACTATCCTTCTAAAATGTGTTGTTCCTTGACCATAAGGCCAAGTTGAGGATATGCCACAGATATGTTGATTGCAAAACAAGTTGACCTCCTCAAAACCCAGTCAAATGTGAGACTGTACAAAAGCCCATTCTCCTTCCCATGTCACCCATCCCTCAGAGCTAACTGCCATTATCCCAWATTAGACCCCCAAAACATCTCTGTGATTAGATTGGATGTGACTGTTGCTCCCCTGTCATTAACCCCTCTTCCCTCATCAGGTCATTTGAATCAGCCATCTTAACTACCCTATTAACGCAGCCAATGCATCAACCCGGCCCGAGTTATCAGACAGTTCTAGACAGTTATTTACATTTATGTTGGGTTTAAGGGATGTTAAAAAGGCAGAAACCAGAGATAACATCATTATGTGGACACTGAGACGGTTCTGATAATGTAATTCATGTTGCTATTCACTTTTTCTCTGTGGCAGTAATGGTGGGTGAGTATGAAGGCATAAACCATACTGTCTATGAGCATTTCAGACAGTTATCATCAATGTATGATCATTTCCATATGTGATAATAATGCATGTCCATATCAGATGATTCAATGTGTTGATGAACAACTAAGATCTCAACAAGAGGAAAGCCACGTGCAATTTCCATTAATGTCAAGTGGTTTAGTCAGGCAAGGGAAGGATATGCAGCCATTGCAATTACTAAGGCCTCTCAATAAAGCCACGCCATTGATAACTCTTCAGAGAACCAAGAATAGTGTATAAATCCTTAATGCAAAAATAGGATTAACCCATTCATTTGCTGAGAGCTGAGGTCAAAGTCATACCCAACAGGAGAGGCCCCAGGGCGGAAGCAGAACACTTGCATTGCTACAACAGTAGGTCTCCAATACAACTCTAATGTACAGCAGCTATATTCTGTCTAGCACAGCATCTAGTGAGGAAATTATTAGATTCCAATTCTGCAGAGAGAGCTTCGCACACACACACACTGGAAAGAAATTACAGTAGAGTAACCCTGTGTGGGCCGGCTGTCCGTGTCTCTGCCGATGGGGAGAAACACAGGCTGACTCTGATGAGGACGTGTTCTCCTCTCTGATTCCGACTCAGAACCCATGGGCTCAGGACTGTTCAAAGCAGATGACTGACTCCCCATTCCCAAGTAGGGATTAGATGTACTATTCCTTTTGATAAACGATATCTAAGAAACAGTATAGATTCATTATAAGACTATTTCTTTTGAGAAACTATATCCAAGATGAGAGTAAAACAAGACGAACAAGTACTTTATCGGAGTAACGGATAAGTTTGTTTCACTGTGCCCGCTGTGTTTTTTCTGTGCTGTCTTTTTGATCTCGCTGACCAAAGCACGACGTTCTTAATCATCAGTCCAGGAAAAGAGGCTTCAGCCAATCAGGGGGCAGCAGAGATGCCAACAGGGATGCAGGAATCAGCTACCCATAATGCAGTTAGGAAACACACCAAGCTCCATTACTGGCTAATGAAATCTATTTTCCTGGCACTGAATCTCAGATGTCGTAAACTTCACATTCGCCCCCAGTTCTATTTCTAGTCGAGTTGATGTAGTTTTCTCCCCTTTTAATCAACAAAGACATCAAACCTTTAAATCTCCCTGTCTGCCTTTGGTTTTAAGACACACCGCTAATAGGGTATAAAAGTTTGCATTCCGTATGACGTGGATTTACTTTAAGCAAATTAAAGCCCAAACAGGTTCTTAATGCTATTAAGCAAATTAAATCAGAGATGTGAGCCTACCTGGGTCACATTTGTCCACATCAGTCTGAAAGGGTGTGTTRTGTGTTGCAGACAAGACTGGCATTTGGAGAACTGGACCGGAGGGGATAGTTTGTTTCTTCCTTCTTCTCTGTCAATGAATTGCATCTGTGTTACAGTACGTCATCTGCCAACCAGGATTTCATATGAGTCCAGGCAGATCTATCAATGACACGGCTTCCCTCTGCTCTGGGCTGCTGTATCGTTAAATGGAACATTAATTCAATTAGGGACAGCTAATTATAAGGGCTTAAATCAATCACTGAGTCAATAACAAAATCTCAAGCGGACGGAGACTCAAATGTTCGAGCCCTCATCAATAACAGTCAGGTTAGGAAGGAATGCTYTCTGGTCAGACCCAGAGCTTTAAAAGGATATGAATTATTGAAATCCACAATTGTCTTTTGTCCAGGGAGGGCAGTCTTACATGATCTATATGGTCACTCTGGTTGAAACTCATACATACTGAACTCATACAGTTACAATGAGACCTTTGTGTTTGGCTCGAATTTACTCTATATACTGTAGTTTTATTTATATAAACTTAGAAAAAAAAGAAACGTCCCTTTTTCAGGACCCTGTCTTTCAAAGATCATTCATAAAAATCTAAATAACTTCACAGATCTTCATTGTAAAGGGTTTAAACACTGTTTCCCATGCTTGTTCAATGAACCATACACAATTAATGAACATGCACCTGTGGAACGGTCGTTAAGACACTAACAGCTTATAGACGGTAGGCAATTAAGGTTACAGTTGTGAAAACGTAGGACACTAAAGAGGCCTTTCTACTGACTCTGAAAAACACCAAGCGAAAGATTCCCAGTTTCCCTGCTCATCTGCTTGAACGTGCCTTAGGAATGCTGCAAGGAGGCATGAGGACTGCAGATGTGGCCAGGGCAATAAATTGCAATGTCCGTACTGTGAGACGCCTAAGACAGCGCTACAGGGAGACAGGACGGACAGCTGATCATCCTCGCAGTGGCAGACCACGTGTAACAACACCTGCACAGGATCGGTACATCCGAACATCACACCTGCGGGACAGGTACAGGATGGCAACAACAACTGCCCAAGTTACAACAGGAACGCACAATCCCTCCATCAGTGCTCAGACTGTCCGCAATAGGCTGAGAGAGGCTGGACTGAGGGCTTGTAGGCCTGTTGTAAGGCAGGTCGTCACCAGACATCAACGGCAACAACATCACCTATGGGGACAAACCCACCATTGCTGGACCAGACAGGACTGCCAAAAAGTGCTCTTCACTGACGAGTCGCGGTTTTCTCTCACCAGGGGTGATGGTCGGATTCGCGTTTATTGTCGCAGGAATGAGCGTTACACCGAGGCCTGCACTCTAGAGTGGGATCGATTTGGAGGTGGAGGGTCCGTCATGGTCTGGGGCGGTGTGTCACAGCATCATCGGACTGAGCTTGTTGTCATTGCAGGCAATCTCAACGCTGTGTGTTACAGGGAAGACATCCTCCTCCCTCATGTGGTACCCTTCCTGCAGGTTCATCCTGACATGACCCTCCAGCATGACAATGCCACCAGCCATACTGCTCTTTCTGTGCGTGATTTCCTGCAAAACAGGAATGTCAGTGTTCTGCCATGGCCAGCGAAGAGCCCGGATCTCAATCCCATTGAGCACGTCTGGGATCTGTTGGATGGGAGGTTGAGGGCTAGGGCCATTCCCCCCAGAAATGTCCGGGAACTTGCAGGTGCCTTGGTGGAAGAGTGGGGTAACATCTCACAGCAAGAACTGGCAAATATGCCGCATTCCATGAGGAGGAGATGCACTGCAGTACTTAATGCAGCTGGTGGCCACACCAGATACTGACTGTTTTGATTTTGACCCCCCCCCCTTTGTTCAGAGACACATTATTCAATTTCTGTTAGTCACATGTCTGTGGAACTTGTTCAGTTTATGTCTCAGCTGGTGAATCTTGTTATGTTCATACAAATATTTACACATGTTAAGTTTGCTGAAAGTTAACGCAGTTGACAGTGCGAGGACGTTCCTTTTTTTAAGAGTTTATTTGTTTATGCTATTTTGGTATTGAATACTGCACTGTTGGGTAGGGCTTGCAAGTTAAACATTTCACTGTACTTGTGCATGTGACAAATTAAACTTGAATGACAGTTGGAAAAAAATTGTTGACAGGATCTGTTTAAGTGGATCCCAGTTGTTTGAGTCACGATTCAGCAGTGTAGTCAAGTGTTTAATGTAGGGTCGGGGTTCAGGAAGTGATTTGAAGTTAAAATTCTGAAATGGAATGTTTATTTTCAGTTTATTGAGAAATCATTGAAAATACTGTAGATGCCTTTATTTCAGTTATTACATTTTTATTTAACTTCAATTGCATATTACACTGATTTAAAGGCTTTAGGAAGCCTTTACTAGCTGTATCTCTCTGCTGTAGTTATATTGTAGTTGTCCTTGCATTATGGTGACTAGAGAAGCAATGTCCACTCTTGTAATGCCAGACATGGTGCCAGTGTCTTGTATGGTCTCATTTGTCTCTGTCTCTTGGACTGGACTGTATCCACATTAGCTCTATCATGTAATGAGGATGCAATTATTGGCCTTGACCTTTGTGAATGAGAGGAAAGCCTCCCTCCACCCTTCCTTCACCCTCTTCCCCTTCCTCATTTCAACATCATAATATGGATTTCTTTTCACACGTCAAAGTCTTTGTTACACTTGGCTATTCCAGTTGTTACTTTTTGGTCATTCCAGTGTTTCTTTTTGGTCATTCCAGTGTTTCTTTTTGTCATTCCAGTGTTTCTTTTGCCATTCCAGTGTTTCTTTTTGCATTCCAGTGTTTCTTTTGGTCATTCAGTGTTTCTTTTTGTCTTCCAGGTGTTTCTTTTTGGCCATTCCAGTGTTCTTTTTGCCATTCCAGTGTTTCTTTTTGTGTCATTCCAGTGTTTCTTTTTGGTCATTCCAGTGTTTTCTTTTGGTCATTCCAGTGTTTCTTTTTGGTCATTCCAGTGTTTATTTTTGGTCATTTCCAGTGTTTCTTTTTGGCCATTCCAGTGTTTCTTTTTGGTCATTCCAGTGTTCTTTCGGCCATTCCAGTGTTTCTTTTTGGTCATTCCAGTGTTTTTTCGGCCATTCCAGTGTTTCTTATTGGCCATTCCAGTGTTCTTTTTGGTCATTCCAGTGTTTCTTTTCGGTCATTCCAGTGTTTCTTTTCGGCCATTCCAGTGTTTCTTTTTGGTCATTCCAGTGTTTCTTTTCGGTCATTCCAGTGTTCTTTTCGGCCATTCCCAGTGTTTCTTTTTGGTCATTCCAGTGTTTCTTTTTGGCCCCTCCAGTGTTCTTTTCGGTCATTCCAGTGTTACTTTTTGGTCATTAAGTTTCTTTTTGGCCACTCCCAGTGTTTCTTTTTGGCCACTCCAGTGTTTCTTTTAGGCCACTCCAGTGTTTCTTTTAGCCATTCCAGTGTTTCTTATTGGCCATTCCAGTGTTTCCTTCAGGATGGGATCTGATGGAAGGTAACTCAGCACACACCCTTACCCTTACCACCAACCCTCCAGCGAGCAGACAATGTATGTGCACCCATGCGTCGATGTGTGTGTTTCGGGGTCAATCCGTGACCCAGCAGGTAGCTAGTCCTGCATCCAGCAGCCCTACCCCCAGCAGCCCTACCCCGTGTCCTCCTCATTCCCCCTGTCCACTCTCTCACCACTCAATATGTGAAAGGAAACGGCACTCTGCACTTTACAGTCCCTCCCTCTACTCCCTCCCTGTCTGACTGCCAAGCCAAGTTTCATATCTGCTTCAATAATCTAATGCACTGGCTGTCTAACCGCCAGGCTCCTAACGCTGTGCTTCCTATCATTGTTGGAGAGGCAGTTGGCTCTGACCCAGCCCCATGCCCTCACAGCACACAGCCATCCCAGCCCCATGTGTTGAGAGATGTGCTCTCAGGCCCCTTCACTCCACCATGTCTGACTCTGCACAACATAGATAGGGCCTAAAGTGAGGTGCAGAGAGAGGTGAAAYGCTGCAGAGCTACTTCCCCTCTGATCAGGAAGGAAGGCATTGTCCGGCCAACTATAGTCAGGGGAATGAGATGGAGAGAGAGAGATKGATTTAAAAATACCTTTATTGGCCCTATAGTTACATATTTAAAGGCACAAGCTTTACTTAATTGTAACGAACCTAAAAAGTTCAAACCATGCCCCCCTCCTCGTCCACTATACATAGAACCCACCTGAGAGAGAAGGAGAGCGATAGAGAGGGAGAGAAAGAGAGGTGTCTCGTTAGCTAGTGGCTCACCTCTCCTGTCACTAAATGCTTAGCACTGGCAATGAGACAGAGAGCGAGACGGATGGACAATAGAGCAGGGCTGGCAGCCAGTGTAAGGCTCTCTTTCTGCCCTTGGTGACAAGAAGAGAGTGACACCCACTGCTTCTGAGTCACTCAGTCAATCAGTCCATCAGGGATGTCAGTCACCAGTTATCCCTCAAGGGACTACTATATCTACCTTACTATATMTCTCTCTCGCKTGCTCTCTCTCTTTCTTTCACTCTCTCTCTTTTCTATTTCTCTCTCCAACTCTTTGTCTCCCTCACTCCCTCCACATGAAAAAAATACTAGACTTTACTACAGTACTTACTATATAATTCTGTAGTAAACTGTAGTATATTGTAGAATACTATACTACACACGGTAGTATCCCTCGATCATGTGTAGTACTTACTATAGAATGGTGTAGTATACTATAGTAAATACTACAGCATTACCATCTTTTGTTTCTTAAGTACTACATTAATGTCCGCAAAAACAGTGCAGTCCCCTATAAGTTAATGATATACTCTGCCCATTCCCCTCCCCCATACCCCATATCCCAATTTGTGCCACKCATAAGTGAGAAACATATATGCCAAGTATAAATCATAATTATATTGTGTTCCCTACAGGTTTTAGAAAAGAG
>NC_036854.1:41497211-41500993 GCF_002910315.2 Salvelinus sp. IW2-2015
CTCCTTCAATTATGTCCCAAACTAGATAACGTGACAAAGACTGGTTAGTCAGATGATGTTAATGGACTGCTCAGCTCTTCCTCCAGGACGTCAGGCGTTAGCTGCCGAGGGCTGTCTCATTACCGTCCAGACGAGCAGGGTCAGACTTCCGGCCCAGACGGAACACTCAAAGTGTCTGCTGTCACAGCGATGCTAGCACAGCAGCCACTGGTTCTTTGCAGCTGCAGGGGAGAGAGGGACTTGGATAGGGGAGAGACACACACTCTCTCTCTCTCTCTCTCTCTCTCTCTCTCTCTCTCTCTCTCTCTCTCTCGTGCAGATGCGACACCGCCACCATTTCAATAATGAGATCTCCTTCTGTGACCACTGTGAACTGTAAACAAGACGCAGACATAATTGCGCTGCGTAAATGGATCCTGATTGCATTATTATTCAATTAAAGTCAGTAGATGGGAACAGGTGGTCTCTGTCGCTCAGTCTCCTCAGCTCAACTCCTCAACTCTCTCTCAATCAACATGCAAAGCGTCTGCATATGAGCAGATGAAGGGATGGACTTAGTATTCCACAAGTCTCTCGAACAGACTCGCCTGTAGAGTTGTACAATTCTGATAACTTATATTTTTGAAGTCCCAGATTTTCCAGAAATCCAGGCTGAAATATTCCTGTAGGGAATAAGCAGGACGTCTGGGAATTACTGAAAGTTAATGTACTGATGGAWGACTCAATACATCTTAAATAATGCCTACTAGTTTGAATGGAGTGAGTGTTGAGCATCTTAGCAAATGTCCAGTAGCATATGAGACAGACAGATGTGAAAGTGTGCTAATGCATTTATCATTAAGAATGAGGGCACCTTTATTARTGGTGATCAAATCACTAAAAAGCCCAATTGTATGCCCAATCATGAGACACTGTACTGAATACAGATTACTAATCAGCATCAGCTCCATCTGGGTTCATTATAAAGCCCTTGAACTCCAGTAAAACACTGATCTAAGATCAGTTGCTACACTAGATAGGCTGCATCTCAAACACTTCCCTATGGGCCCTGGTCAAAAGTAGTCCATTATAAAGGTGCCTTTTGGGATGCATCCATTGTCTTGCTTCCACACCACCTCGCTAGTCTATAATGACTCTATGGTTCTCTCCCCACCACTCTTATCAGCCAATTTATGAAGCCTCAGCCTGCTTAGTCTGCTCGTCGGCGGTGTGAGTGGACAAAGGCCTTTTGTACCATATAATTCGGACTTAGTAATGTGCCATTTACCCCCATTGAGGAGAGAGATGAGTTTGTGGTGGTGAGTGAGCATGCCCATGTTATACAGCCAATTAAACTAATGAGCTGAGGCGGCTGGTGGCCGCAGCGTGCCCCTTTCGGCTGAAACGCTAAACAGCTCCGTGAATTGAGCCTCGCTCGCCTGGAAGAAAATCACTTTTTTTTCTTCTTCTTTGCGATTTCCCGGGTTGTTGTTTATGTTTACGTATCTAATAAAGTACTGAGAAAATAGTATGTTTTTCACCTCCTACTGTCCTTGTCTACTTATGCAACCCCCCCTCTAGCCCTATCAGAAATCCCATCCAAAATGTCAATCAGAAATAAATCCCACTTAATATTCAATCTCTTTTCACTCCCTAAAGAAGTTTTTACCTTACTTGAGTCTCAGGAGCCTTAAAGTCTTAAGACTTCCCATCAGAAGTGGCAACAACAGTCTGAGTGCAGACAGTACACCTGCAGCTTCTCCTGGTCCTTTGAAACAGGAGTTATGGTTTTGCTGTCTGTGCGTCTATCAGATCTCTTTACACGTCTGTGGTAGCGCGGTGATTCGGAGGGCGAGAGAGAGCTAAAACCCCAAGCTGCTTTCTGATGTATTTATTTACTGCATCAGGGTTTGAAGGTAAAGGTTGTGGAGCTTGGAGGGGATTGCTGAGACGGCAGGCTGTGCATTTGTGTGTGCGTGTGTGTGTGTGTATGTGGGTGTGTGTGTTTGTGTGCGTGCACGTGTATTTATAACAATGCTGCCTGCTCACTTTTTAAGCCCTGGCTAAGCGGAGGTAGTCGACAGACAGACAGCGGAGCGTCACTGAAGCCATAAGACCTTCACTAGTCTGAAGACCAGGATTAGCACTTAGATGTCCTTCACAGGGAGAAGGGAAGGGGACAGCTCAATATTACACACCACAGCATTTCTGGGAAGAGAGAACATAGTATATGTCACCCTGCCTCATCCTGGCTAAAGTTTTGTGAGTTAGTTTTGGTGTCACTAATCTCATCTGATTTATGATATTGATTTGGAGATACTGAGGAAGGTATATTAGGAAAATCCCTTGACAAAGTTACTATGCAGTGGTTCTACAGTAATAGTTACTATTCAGTGTTTCTACAGTAATAGTTACTATTCAGTGTTTCTACAGTAATAGGTACTAGTCAGTGTTTCTACAGTAATATGTACTATGCTGTGTTTCTACAGCAATAGTTACTATTCAGTGTTTCTACAGTAACAGTTACTATTGTGTTTCTACAGTAATATTTAGCAATTCACTACACACGCAATAAAATCTGCTAAACACGTGTATGTGACCAATACAATTTCATTTCATTTCATTTAATAGTTACTATTCAGTGTTTCTAGAGTAATAGTTACTAATAAGTGGTTCTACAGTAATAGTTACTAGTCGGTGGTTCTACAGTAATAGTTACTAGTCGGTGGTTATAATAGTTACTAGTCAGTGGTTCTACCGTAATAGGTACTAGTCAGTGGTTCTACAGTATTAGGTACTAGGCAGTGGTTCTACAATAATATTTTACCTGTCAGTGGTTCTACAGTAATAGTTACTAGTCAGTGGTTCTAATAGTAACTAGTCAGTGGTTCTACAGTAATAGTTACTAGTCAGTGTTTCTACAGTAATAGTTACTAGTCAGTGTTTCTACAGTAATAGTTACATGTCAGTGTTTCTACAGTAATAGTTACTAGTCAGTGTTTCTACAGTAATAGTTACATGTCAGTGTTTCTACAGTAATGGCATGTTCTATGCATTTCTTCACAACCCGTCTTTTTACATTCCATTACTTATCGTCCTGTCTCTTTTGACTTTTCCCTACATGACAATCTTTCTAATGAACTCCCTAATCTCAATTAAATGGATGCAGAGGACAATTCCTAGTTGTGTGGGTTAAATGGATAAGAATTGTTGTGTGAAAAGTCTTGCGCTTGGTGTGTGTGAAGTGTGTGTACTATAACGTGTGGTTTGACCTGGTCTGTAGAGTGTGTTATATGTGTGTGTGGAGTAAGTTCAAAGTCTGTAAGGTGTGCGTAACGCATGTGTGTGTGTGTGTAACGTGTGTACCGTTGTTCCAGGACCCTTGGGTTGTTAGTGAAGCGTCTGGAGCGCGGGGGCAAGGCGGAGCAGGAAGGTCTGTTCCAGGAGAACGACTGTGTCGTCAAGATTAATAACGGGGATCTGAGGAACATCCGATTTGAACAGTAAGCCCCCCCCCCCCTCGACCTCGCCTCTGTCTTGACCTACAGAGATGGGGCATATTCAACATTTACCTGACATTACCTCTTAACTTTCTGAAACCTATCTTTCATAAGCTTTTCACTCTCTGCCTCTGTCTGTTCCTTTCTCTCTCCTAAATGTACAGTAATACATTGTATTTAAGCATTATGAGTCAGATACAGACTATTTGAAATGTGACAGTTGTGCCCTCAGTGATTCTCCATAAACTCCTTATGGTGACCTATAGTTACCCCTCTGACCTTACCAACCTTAATATACCTTAG
>NC_036854.1:41501149-41517092 GCF_002910315.2 Salvelinus sp. IW2-2015
GTTCCAAGAATAATCCCAACCTTGGCACTAACAAGACGGGTCAATATACAGCCACTCTAAGAAGCCATCCATACGGCCCAAATTCACTGACCAATTCCACATTAACCGAAAACCTCCAACCCCGTTTAAACGTTATCCTACCTTTCTCACTTTTACAGAGGCCTTACCCCTCTGACCTTTTCCTCGGACCATACCGGTGTCCTCATTGAAATAGTAGCCTTAAGCCACACCCCTACCCGGGCTCATCACCAAACGCGGGGGTGACCCTCGTGAAAAACCCGACATCTCTGAATATATCTCTTGAACGTAGAGACGCCTGATCTACCCGCCCCCGCAAACTCCTGCCACCCCTACCAACCTTAATATACCTTAGGAAGCCCACCCTCTCAGTGGAAGCCTTACAACCTTAATATACCTTAGAGCCTGCCCTACCCCCTCTACCTTACCAACTTAATATACCTTAGGGCACCTTACCCCCTGACCTTACCAACCTTAATATACGCTTAGTGACTTCACCCCCTCTGACCCTTTTACCAACCTTAATATACCTTAGAGCCTCTACCCCTCTGACCTTACCAACCTTAATATACCTTGTCGAGAGCCTCTACCCCTCTGACCTTACCAACCGTTATTAATATACCTTAGAGCCTCTACACCCTCTGAACCATAACCGAACTCAGTTAATATACCTTAGCAAGCCCCCTACCCTTCTGAAACCTTACCAACCTTAATATACTTAGCGCCCTACCCTCTGACCTTACAACCTTAATATACCTATGAGCCTCTACCCCTCTGACCTTACCAACCTTAATATACCTTTAGCAGCCTCTACCCCTCCTGACCTACCAACCTTAATATACCTTAGCGCTCTACCCCTCTGACCTACAACCTTAATATACCCTTCTGACCTACCAACCTTAATATACCTTAGCGCCTCTACCCCTCTGACTTACCAACCTTAATATACCTTAGCGCCCCTACCCCTCTGACCTACCAACCTTAATCTTGATACACAGCGTCTCTACCCCTCTGACCTGACCAAACCCTTTAATAACCTTAGCCCCCTCTACCCCTCTGACCTTACCAACCTTAATATACCTTAGAGCCTCTACCCCTCTGACCTTACCAACCTTAATATACCTTAGCACCCCTACCCCTCTGACCTTACCAACCTTAACCTCTCTAGGCTAGATGGGACGCTAACGTCCCACCTGACCAACATCCAGTGAAAGTGCAGGGCACCAAATTCAAACTACAGAATTGTAAATATTTAACATTCTTGAAAATACACATGCAATATGTCAAAATAAAGCKTAACTTCTTGTTAATTCAGCCACGGTGTCAGATTTCAAAAAGGCTTTACCGTGAAAGCAAACCATGCGATTATCTGAGGATAGCACCCCATCAAACAAACACAGACAATCATATTTCATCCCGCCAGGCGTGACACAAAACTCAGAAATAACGATATAATTCATGCCCTACCTTTGAAGAGCTTCTTCTGTTGGCACTCCAATATGTTCCATAAACATCACAAATGGTCCTTTTTTTCGATTAATTCCGTCGTTATATCTCCAAAATGTCAATTTATTTGGCGCGTTTGATCCAGATTAACACCGGTTCCAACTCGCACAACGTGACTACAAAATATATGAAGTTACCTGTAATCTTTGTCCAAACATTTCAAACAACTTTCTTAATACAACTTTAGGTATTTTTTTACGTAAATAATTAATCAAATTTAAGACGGGATAAACTGTGTTCAATAGCGGATAAAAACAAAGTGGAGCGAGCTTTCAGGTTGTGCGCCCCAACCACAACAGTACACTAGACTCGACCCTCGTTCTGAACAGCCCTACTTCTTCATTACACAAAGGAAAAACATCAACCAATTTCTAAAGACTGTTGACATCCAGTGGAAGCGATAGGAACTGCAAGCAAGTGCCTTAGAAATACAGATCTACATAGAAAACTCATTGAGAACACTGTCACCTCAAACCATCCTGGATGGTTTGTCCTCGGGGTTTTGCCTGCCAAATAAGTTATGTTATGCTCACAGACATCATTCAAACCGTTTTAGAAACTTCAAAGTGTTTTCTATCCAAATCCACTAATAATATGCATATCCTAGCTTCTGGGCCTGAGTAGCAGGCAGTTTACTTTGTGCRTGAGGTTAATATACCTTAGCSCCCGAGCCTCACCTTCCTCTGTTCTATTGATTTATTGCTACTTTTCATTTCCTAAAGTGGATTGAAGATACAAGGCCATCGCAACATGGAGCTAGGAGGGGACACACACACTAACACAGCTCTAGAGTCATATTGGTGCTGTCTTTTCCAGAGATGAGAAATATATTGCATTTTGTCCAGACCCTGACCCAAAGCAAGCATGTGGAAGGAGGTTKCCCTGACTGATATCCTCCCCATTAGGAAGAGCTCCTGCCTGGTTTAGTGCTGGCTAGGATGGAGCTTTCAGGATTCACAATTAGCTGTCTTAGGGTGAGGCCCGATGGGGTGTCTGTTGATGTGGTAGGGTCTGCCTGGCTATAAGCTATACAGAGAGTACATGTGGAGGGGACACTACATGTAGGTTGTTTTAATTAATACACTGGTCATCAAGCATACAGTACCTTCCCCTTATGGCCTAGTTCAGTTTGCTTGTGTTCTGTTAGAGTATATCTTTATAATAAAGCATTTTCACATTTTCTAAATACACTTTGTGACCAAGTTTGGCAACAGTTATAACCTGGTCCAGCCTTCAAAACTCAAAACTGTTGTACTTACTTAGCTAGCTACATTGTTCATTCATTCATCTAGACTTGGCAAGCCACTGAAGTGTTTRGCAATAGTAAATATTGTGCTTGACTTTTCATTGGTAAACATCCACACTACCTCCCTGGCCTCTCTGCCGTGAAAGAGGTGTATGTGTACTTTGCAAACCAAATCCACAAGGGAGAAATGTTTTGTATCGCTCCGCATACACATGGCTCACAGCTCTCACCAGCATTCACAAACGTGACCGCACCGCACCACAATATGATTCTAGTGGCGAAGTAAATCACTTTTTACAATCTCTCTCTCTCTACTCTCCTTGATTGTGCACTGCACCGTACGGAGATAATTCCAAGTGATATTATAATCTTATTGGATTGTTTTGCATGGATAAATATTTAGAAGCGGTTAATCTAACTAAATGTAATGATGCATTGATGGGGTAATTTATTATTCAATCAGAAAGCTGAGCTGCTGTCTCCTCATCGTCTGATTACTGGAGTGTCACTGTGCCTCTCATTACCCACCGTAGGCTGCTGCAGTTCACATGATTTGAGGGAGAAATTAACATAAGAATGAAGGACCAAATCCCAAAGAAGTGTCTCGGCACACTCCGCTCCGCACTGAGGTGAAAGAGCTCCAAATGAAGTGCTGTTTATAACGGCGGAAGCGGCTTAGCGATTGTCAATAACTCATTTGGACAGTTCAATGCGGTATCATGGGCGTGATAATGGAGAGGCTGAGAACGCGAGGGGGGATTGTTGGCTATCACATCATCCTTTGCTACGCTACTCACATACACACGCACGCGCACAAACACACACACACACCCTCTGAAGGCCCTTATCCTCTTATGCCGTGGGACCGATGGGGCTGCTCCAGGCCAGACTATCTATATGCTAAGTGGCGTCTGAGCTCAGGACAAAACAATGCCGCATCAGAGCGAGAAAAAAAAGCGGCTTTTCTTATTTGGTTCCAAACTAATACAGGAGTTTGTCCATTCTGTATAAAGTACAAGTCTTTGTATGTGTGGCGACTTTGTTGTGTTTACTGCACGTCGCCCATCATCATCTTCCTTGTTTTATCATTGTACTGTCTAGTGAACAGTGGCCTCACCCATAAACCCTTTCCATACACAAACACACACAATTATTTGATAGATATTTGAATGTATAATGTTGACTGGCTGAATCTCATTGTGGTTCAACGTCTCACCCTTCCAATGCTGAAGCTGAGCTCATCCTCCTCCTGRGACTATGCTGCCATTTACACAGCACATACAGTATCTAGCTAATGGAATCTCTGAATTAGCTTCTTCTCCAGTGCTTCGCTACTATTAGCCTATGGTTATCCACGTTGACCTGTTGACCTCTCCTCTTCACTTCTGTGTAGCCTCTCTTTCTTTATCAATAAGCTGCCATGTCACACTGTACATGACCCTTTATCAAGCTATAGCTAATGKAATGATTTGTATGCTGCCTCTTCTTCACTTCTCTTCTTGACCTCTCTCTATCTGTTTTAGTACACTGATAAAAGTGCATTAGCTCATGTTCTTATCATGCCCTCGCTAATGTAATGCTGTGTGTTGCTGACTCCTTTCCTCTCTACTCCAGAGCCCAGAACATGTTCAGGCAGGCCATGCGTTCTCCTGTCATTCTGTTCCATGTGGTCCCAGCCTCCATGAAGAGCCAGTATGAGCAGCTCTCCCAGGAGGAGCTTAGCCCCCCATGTCCGAGGGGGGAGAGGGGTAACCGGGGAAGCTTCACCTCCAGCCAGGCCTCGGACCCCCAGGCCCCGCAGCCCGGGGAAAGGGGTAGTCTGGTGGTCCACGGGGGGGTGGGGTTGGACCACAACCCACAGAGGATGTCCTCCAGGTCAAGACCACACCCCATTCCCATCCCCAACATCAAACACCAGAACCATGGTCCTCTACCACAGCGTGTACCAGACCAGCGCTTCTCCACCTCGCTACCTCACAGCGGAAGCAACAACGTCTCCTCGGCCCCCTCTCCATCCCTGCAGAGGAAAGTCAGTGCCAACCCTACTGCAGGCTACTTCAAGAAAACAGGCCGGAGACTTAACATCCAGCTGAAGAAAGGTAATCACATGCAGGCATGCAGAATGCACACACGAACACAAACACAAACACACACACAAACAACCAAACACTATTATTGTGAAACTACAAATATTATTTTTKGGGGTATATTCATAGGGCTTTCAAAGGTCCTTTAATTCACTTCAATAAGAGGGGATATCTCTCAAGTGTCCGTTCTTATCCTAGCTACAGTTGAGATGAGTGTTGTGTAACTAATACTGTTAGAGACTTCAAAGTGTTGATATTTCATTGTGAAGGACTGTATCCAGCACTGCTCCACTAACTCACGTACAGGCCCAAATCTCATTTGTTCTGCATCACAGCAGCATCTTAGCTGCACACAACACTCTGGGGAGGAGAGCACTAGGGATACACATGCACACACACATACACACACGTACACACCTACACGCACACACACACACACACACACACACACATACACGCACACACTCCAAGAACCGTTTTGTCCTCCTTTGAGTGTGACAGACTTCAAAAGGTGGATGGTAGAATGAGGTATGCTGAATGCTGCTTACAAACGTCACTTCAAATCTCTCTCTCGCTCTCTCCCCGTCTTTCTCTCCCTCTCCTATTTCTCCATGTCACTCACTCACTCTTCCTTTCTTTGTTTTGGCACGTTGTTCTGCCCTAATGCCATTATCAGACTTTTCTCAGCATGTTAAAAGAAAAGGGTGAAATTAGCCCTCTCAGTCGGTGCTTGCATTCAATTCTATTAGCATTCACAGTTGGAGAAGCAAGCCGTAAAGATGCAGTTAACTACAACAGGCAGGGCACAACTGTGTGAGATATTCACAGGCCTCTGTAGCAGAAAAGCAAACCAGAAAGGTCTATTATGTCCAACACCAACACACACACACACACACACACACACTCAGTACAGGCTGTCTGATGAAGCAGATGTTGAGCGTTGAAAGGTTTCACGGGGCATAGAGAAAAAGCTTCAGGGAATACTGCCGCACGGCGAGGGCAGCAGGAGGCTTAGGCTAAAAGCAGCATGCTCTCTGGGAGCCGCCATCTCATATCGCTGCAATATATGTTCACAGAAAYCCCCAGCGTAAACAGCGGATTTGAAGGGGTTTTGTACGTGGCAATGCTACGTGGGTTTAATTCCTTGCTTATTACTGTGAGGGTTAGATGATGAATTCGACCTGCTGCTGCACCCTCTCTACACACACAGGGCCTAGTGCGCATGCATGCACGCACGCACACACACACACACACCAAAATGACTGCCCAGTGTCAGTAGTTTGGTTTATTTGTTGGGTTTAGTCCAGAGAAAGCCCAGTGCCAGGAGTTTGGTTTATTTGTTGGGTTTAGTCCAGAGAAAGCCCAGTGCCAGGAGTTTGGTTTATTTGCACTAGGCAAACCGGTTTATGTTTTAACTCAAAATGAAACCCATAATTCTTATACAAATGTCAGAATGTATTTCTTAGACAATTTAACTGGCTCGAGTGCTGAATTGTCCCACTTGTAAGCTTTCATGAACTGTTATGAGACTCGTGTGACGACAAATTACACAAGATTATGTACAACCCTTACGGAAAAACCACATGAATTTCATGTGATCACATGCGATCTTATGTGATGTTAATGTGATAACAGGTGACAACATGTAAAAGCAACATGTGATCACATGAAACTACACATTTGAGCAGGTGAAAACATGATATCGGGAAATATAATCAAGAAATGGTGCCGACAGAGATGGTCGCCTCGCTTCAGGTCCTTAGGAAACTATGCAGTTATTCGTTTTTTAATGTATTATTTCTTACATTGTTAGCCCAGAAAATCTCAAGTGTTACTACATACAGCCGGGAAGAACTATTGGATATAAAAGCAACGTCAACTTACCAACATTACGACCAGGAATACGACTTTCCCGAAGCGGATCCTTTGTTCGGACTTCCACCCTGGACATGGGATCTTACGTGTATTCCCCATGATTAATGACTCATGGTGTAATCATAACAACATACAGGAACTCAAGTCCTTTTGTTCACCTGACCTAKAATTCCTTACAATTAMATTCTGACTGCATTATCTACCAATAGAATTMTCATCGATTATAGTTACAGCCGTGTATATCCCCCCAAGCAGATACCTCGACGGCCCTGAAAGAACTTCACTGGACTCTATGTAAACTGGAAACCATATATACTGAGGCTGCATTTATTGTAGCTGGGGATTTTAACAAAGCTAATCTGAGAACAAGGCTTCCTAAATTCTATCAGCATATTGAATGTGCGACACAAGCTGGTAGCATTCTGGATCATTGCTACTCTAACTTCCACGATGCATAGAAAGCCCTCCCCCGCCCACCCTTCAGGAAATCTGACCATGACTTCATTTTTGTTGCTCCCAGCCTATAGACAGAAACTAAAACAGGAAACGCCCGTGCTCAGGTCTGTCCAACGCTGGTCTGACCAATTGGATTCCACGCTTCAAGATTGCTTCGATCACGTGGACTGGGATATGTTCCGGGTAGCCTCAGACAACAACATTGACATATACGCTAACTCGGTGAGCAAGTTTAGAAGGTAGTGTATAGGAGATGTTGTACCCACTGTGACTATTAAAACCTTCCCTAACCAGAAATCGTGGATTAATGGCAGCATTCGGGCAAAACTGAAAGCGCAAACCTCCGCTTTTAATCATGGCAAGGCGACTGGAAACATGACCGAATACAAACACTGTAGCTATTCCCTCCGCAAGGCAATCAAACAAGCAAAGCGTCAGTATAGAGACAAAGTAGAGTCGCAATTCAAAGGCTCAAATACGAGACGTATGTGGCAGGGTCTACAGTCAATCACCGATTACAAAAAGAAAAACCAGCCCCGTCGCGGACATCGACGTCTTCCTCCYAGACAAATTAAACAACTTCTTTGCTCGCTTTGAGGACAATACAGTGCCACTGACACGGCCTGCTACCAAAGCCTGTGGGCTCTGCTTCACCGTGGCCAACGTGAGTAAAACATTTAAATGTGTTGACCCTCGCAAGGCTGCCGGCCCAGACGGCATCCCTAGCCACGTCCTCGGAGCATGTGTAGACCAGCTGGCTGGTGCGTTTACGGACATATTCAATCAATCCCTATCCCAGTCTGCTGTCCCCACATGCTTCAAGATGGCCACCATTGTTCCTGTTCCCAAAAAAGCTAAGGTATCTRAACTAAATGACTTCTGTCATCATGAAGTGCTTTGAGAGACTAGTCAAGGATCATATCACCTCCACCTTACCTGCCACCCTAGACCCGCTACAATTTGCTTACCGCCCCAATAGGTCCACTGACGACGCAATCGCCATCACTCTGCCCTATCCCATCTGGACAAAAAGAATACCTATGTAAGAATGCTGTTCATTGACTACAGCTCAGCAGTTAACACCATAGTACCCTCCAAACTCGTCATTAAGCTCGAGACCCTGGGTCTCGACCCCGCCCTGTGCAACTGGGTACAACAGCGCCTCTTTAACCTCAGGAGGCTGAAGAAATTTGGCTTGTTACCTAAAACCCTCAYAACGTTTACAGATACACAATCGAGAGCATCCTGTTGGGCTGTATCACCGCCTGGTACGGYAACTGCTCCACCCACAACCGCAAGGCTYTCCAGATGGTAGTGTGGTCTGCGCAGCGCATCACCGGGGGCAAACTACCTGCCCTCCAGGACACCTACAGCACCCGATGTCACAGGAAGGCCAAAAAGATAATCAAGGACAACAACCACCCGAGCCACTGMMTGTTCACCCCGCTATCATCCAGAAGGCGAGGTCAGTACAGGTGCATCAAAGGTATTGGTATTGGAGTGGCCATCACAAAGCCCTGACCTCAATTCTATAGCAAATGTGTGGGCAGAACTGAAAAAGTGTGCTAGCAAGGAGGCCTACAAACCTGACTGAGTTACACCAGATCTGTCTGGAGGAATGGGCCAAAACTCATCCAACTTATTGTGGGAATCTTGTGGAAGGCTACCCAAAACGTTTGACCCGAGTTAAACAATTTTAAGGCAATGCTACCAAATACTAATTGAGTGTATGTAAACTTCTGACCCACTGGGATTGTAATGAAAGAAGCAAATGCTGAAATAAATAATTMTCTCTATTATTATTCTGACATTTCACATTCTTAAAATAAAGTGRTGATCCTAACTGACCKAAGACAGAGAATTTTACTTGGATTAAATGTCAGGAATTGTGAAAAACAGAGTTGAAATGTATTTCAGGTGTATGTAAACTTCCGACTTCAACTGTATGTACTRTATTTTATATAATCTTCTGCATCTTGCCTATGCCGCACGGCCATCGCTCATCCATATATTCATATGTACATATTCTTATTCATCCCTTTACATTTGTGTGTATAAGTTAGTCGATGTGAATTTGTTTGATTACATGTTAGATATCACTGCACTGTCGGAACTAGAAGCACACGCATTTCGCTACACTCGCATTAACATCTGCTGACCATGTGTATGTGACCAATAAAATTTGATTTGATGTGAACATGGGGATGCAAAATTTWGAATTGTGATACCAATGATCTGCACGTGACAACATTTACATGTTTTTCACTTGTAAAATTGCTAATTATATTTTTACAATTCAATTCCACATCTGAGTTCGATTTTCACATATGAATAATTTTTCACCCGTGAAAGTGCAAATTCCACATGTGAAAGTGAGCTTTTACATGTGAATGTTTTTCACATGAGGTGAAAGCATGTGTAAAAATGTGAACTCTAAATGTAATACATACGAACATATGGTTTCACATGTAAAAAACTGACCTCGCATGTCTCTTTTGTTTTAACATGAACATTTCAGCTCAACATGTGAAAACAGCTATTTCACATGTGAAAATATGATTTCTGCAAATTAACTGTCCATTTGCAGAGTATTCAGAGACCATTTCCAATTTGTCCATTATTTATTAATTTGTGTGTTTTGATTCCTCCATGAGGGGAGGGGGAGAGRGAGAGGCAGCCGGAGAGGCAGAGGGAAAGGGAGAGAGAGACCCCCCATCCTTCCTTGCTGGGAAATTAGCAAAAGTGTCTTAATCAAATAATGCAGCCAAAAGGACAGACCGACGCAGCCCATTAAGACTCATTCTACGTCTCCTCATGTTTGCTACATAAGTGGCTTATCGGATACGGGATTCAGACTTAACCCAATGAGYCGAACCATATCGCCGGTGTGTTTTGCACTTCTAACCCCTTTTAAACATTGTGGGAGACAATGGCTGATCCYGAAGGGGCCTGGTCTTTTATACAAATATATCTGTAGTGCCCGAATGGTTTGARCTACAAACTATTAAAAGCTATCKATGAAAAGCTGAGACATTTTGCTCTGTCATGCTCACAAGCTACGCAAGAGCCATTAGAAGGTAAGGGGTTCTTCTACACAGATCATAGAATGTCCCTGGACATAGTGTCTATAATACTRTAATAAGCTCACATAGTTGCTGTCACAAACTCCACACAGTTGTCACTGACTAGTTGGATATTCGTTTCGCAGTGAGCAAGCTATTTCTGTACTCAATGCGTTCATATACATTTTTTATCAGGTATTTTCTTTGGCGGACCTCATTTTTTTTTATTGACGTCTCAATGAAACTCATGAATGCAACTGTTTGTCAATTTCTCGTGAAAATAAAATGGTAAATCACTTAATTGTGAGGCTTAATATAAGTGCTGYATATGCAGATAACGTCAGATAAATGAAAAGCCTATTTTTGCTGGGATCTCAGGACTGGTAGTGTTAATCCAAAAAGCTTCTATTACCCCAAATAAAGACGTCAGTATGCTAGTTAATTACAGCCAGTGCTATTAGAGAGAGATGCATTCTGCTAATTGCCTGAATGGAAGCCCTTAACGATGGGATCTTAGAATGTAGAGTTTGATTCGGCTAAGTAGACTGATTGGAGAAGTTGAATGGATTGGAATTGCCAGAACAGAAGGGTAGAGGATAGTGGTCTTCACAGACCAGCTGATTCAGACTATGCCCTAGGTTCTATAAAGGCAATAAAGATCCATTCTGGATGCAACCAATTCCACTACTGTACGTACACACTGAGGATCCCAGACAGCAGTAGGGGCAGCTGCCGTATTAGCAGACACCGGCTACTAGTGCAGAAAGGATCTTAGTTAGTCTAACTGGGATGTGCCTATCTATCCATTTCGTTTACATAACTCTATAATAAGTAAAGAGCGTTCTTCCTGCTGTATTGGCAGGAAGGAAATAACCTCAGTATATTCAATGACTTAACTTTGTTGACACCTCTCTGTCAGCAACATTCGCATGTTGTGGTGTGTGCCCTTCTTTGTTCCAAGATCTATATCTTCATTTCTGAATATAGAATACACCCAAAGTTTTCTGGTGTAGTGTTTTCTTGCGCTTCATCTTAGTGCTAGTGAGGCAAAACAACACGCTATGCACACACACACACACACCACACACACACACACCACACACACACACACACACACACAACACACACACACACACACACACACACACACACACACACACACACACACACACACACACACACACAAACACACAACACCACACAACCACACGTTGTCCCTCGGTATCAACCAGCGAGACACTGAAGAGAGGAGAAAATAGGTCATGATGAGCGATCAGACAGTGAATGGCAGGCCAGTAAAATGAACAATCTCTTCAACAAGAATACTAATCACTCTACTGTCAGGAAGGCTTCAACTAACAACACACCCGCCACCCTGCCGGTTACACATATTAATGGATAACTTGTTTACCAGGGAGGGACACATCTCACTGACTCACTGAGTGGAACCATTCTTCCCCATCTGAAAGTGGAAATGTCATTCATATCCTTACTGGCATTTGGCAATGCTTTTGGTTGCTTCCTAAATGACATCCTATTCCCTTTATCGTGCACTACTTTTGACCAGGGCCCACTACTTCTGACCAATCCTTTATTGGGAAGACAGTGTAGGGTTGGTCGGTCGATAAGGTCAGTGTTGATATTCCCTTTTGTAGGCTATTATTGAATTTCCCTGCCTTCCCCGTCTGGCAATTTATATGATGTGTCCCAAATGGCACCATATTCCCTACATAGTGCACATTTATAGGGCTCTGATCAAAAGTAGTACGCTACATAGGGAATATGGTGCCATTTGGGACACATATATAGTCATTTAAAACCGTATAAAGGCCATTGTCAGAACTTGGGAGGAAACATCTTTACAGAACTATGATGCCTGAACCCTTAACATTGTTTTCTAACATTTAGTAATGTTTTCGCATAGCAAACTTTATTTGGTCTGATATGTGGTGTATCCAAAGAATCTAAWTATGTGTTATGGGTGAAGGCAGAGGATCCTCTCACCCCATTGCTGACCATTATCTTTGTCTAATGCCTGTGGACACTCCACAGAAAGGGAGAATAAAGACTGCACACAAACCGACAGAAACCTTTACTCTGCATGCTGCTATTCTTGTCTGCAACCAGTTTTAAATTCAAGCATGTCACATCTGTGGTCCCGCTGTCCTTACACACACATGTATAAAGTACACATTTATCACAAACACMCAATTTTGGTTAAAAGATTTTACTTATATTTAGACACTTTGGAGATTTCATGCTTATTTTGTATGTTGAACCACAACCTAAGCTGCACGCCCATTCTTTCCCCAATAGAAGACCGTGCATGCAAACCAATACATTTGAGATTACTTATTAAGTACTGTAGTTTGACAGGTTTGACATGATGGTCAAAGCCATAAATAAAAGTTGTCCTTCCATATTTGGTTCCTGATGCGCTTTTAGATTTATTTTATATATTATTTTATTGAACCTTTTATTTAACTAGGCAAGTCAGTTAAGTACAAATTCTTATTTACAATGACGGTCTACCCCGGCCAAACCCTAACCTGGACGACGCTGGGCCAATTGTGCGCCGCCCTATGGGACTCCCAAKCATGGCCGGTTGTGATACAGCCTGGAATCGAACCAGGGTATGTAGTGATGCCTCTAGCACTGAGATGCAGTCTCTTAGACTACTGCGCCACTCGGGAATCCATAATAAAAGGGGGCATAAAAACCAGGTCCTTCACTCCTGCAATCAGTTCATGTTTGGTGTATTATTTTCCTMYTGCAGGTCCTGAGGGTCTTGGATTCAGCATCACATCACGTGACGTCCCCATAGGAGGCTCCGCCCCCATCTATGTCAAGAACATCCTGGCTCGGGGTGCTGCTATCCAAGATGGCCGCCTGAAGGCTGGCGACCAGCTGCAAGAGGTGAGAGGCAGAATTAATGAAGTCTCTTTCTTCTGGCTATTTCTTCCTCCTAMTTTACCCCTTCCTCTTCATAACACTTGTCATGCTCCAACCCTTACGTTGTCCTCTTCCTTCCATAGATTTAGAATGTTGTTCTGAGACATCCAATCAACATTGTTTTATGTGATATGGAATAAAACACCTTTAAGCCTTTATGTCCTATGTCATTCATGATTGTTGTGTCTACGCCAATGCCATTACCGGATATGTTTAAGACACAAAGGCTGATTGAATGGGCTTTGCTACTGAAAAGAGTCTTATAGGGATACTTTGATATTTTAGCAATGAGGCCCTTTATCTACTTCCCCAGAATAAAAAAAAAACAATTACTAGGCAAGTAAGTTTATAACAAATTCTTATTTACAATGACGGCCTACACCGGCCAAACCCGGACGACGCTGGGCCAATTGTGCACCGCCCTATGGGACTCCCAATCACGGCAGGTTGTGATACAGCCTGGATTCGAACCAGGGTGTCTGTAGTGACGCCTCTAGCCTTCAGGTGAACTTGTGGATAACATTTTTGTCTCTGCGTGCAGTTTGAAAGAAGTTGCTAACTAGCATAATTGTGAACTAGCGTTAGCGCAATGACTGAGTCTATGAATATCTGCTGGCATGCTTCTAGTCATTGCGCTAACGCTAATTAGCATTGGCTTGCGAAACTACCTCTAATTTCCTTCATACTGGACACAGAGACATAAAAAGGGTATCTACGAGTTAATCTGACTCTGGGGAAGTACATAAAGCGCCTTGTTGGCAAAATTCCGAAGTATCCCTTCAAATCACAGAGTGGAGTACCTGTAGGGCTGTTTACCTTGGGCTCTGAGTGGCTAAACATAGGGAAATGAACGTAATAATCTTGTGTCAACAGTCCAATCAGAATGACATGAAAATCATAGACTATGTAATTGGAAAATGTCCGCTCTTAGAAATACCCCATATTTATAGATGTCAGGCAGTCACAGCTCCTCTATGAAAACAGAGAATGATTATGTGTAGAATGGAATTAGTAATTGTTTCAAGACAGTACAAGGCAGTTGCACATGGTAAACAACAAGTTAGTAACATGATATTAATCATCCCCTATATCTACCTGTTTTGTGTGTGTGTGTGTTGTGTGTGTGTGTGTGTGTGTGTGTGTGTGTGTGTGTGTGTGTGTGTGTGTGTCCAGGTGAATGGGGTAGACCTGAATGGGAGGAGTCAAGAGGAGGTGGTAGCTCTACTCAGGGTCACCCCCATGGGAGGAACAGTCAGTCTGCTAGTCCTACGCCAAGAGGACTCCTATCTCCCTAGAGAAGTGGTAAGTTAATCAAATGTCAAATTTACTCACATCACCAATCACTTGTCCACACCATCGCTACCCCTACCCTACTTTTCACACCTCTGATATGGAAGTAGCCCATAGTAATGGAGTCTTCAGCCGTATTAGGGCTATCCACACTCCCATCAACACCAGCTCAATGTTATCCCTTTGTCTGTGACCTTCTGTCTTGAACCTCATCATCAGTACCATAGGGATCCACATGAACTTGCTCCAGACTTATCCCTCCYACCCCACACACAGCTCAAACACTTCCCCGGCCCTGGGCCTGGCCAGCAGGCTCCCTTTGTTTTGAGGAAGGGCTGATTTAAGGYAGGTCAGGGGCACGTCTCTGTGTGTTTGTCTGTCTAGTGTTTTGTCAGGTAAACAGTATTATCCTGCCTCTCCTCCCCTGTCTGTCCTCTGATCATGCAGCCATTATAGAGCCCAGTCCCCTTAGGATCACCAGTAGATATGGGWTGCGTACACAATGGCACCTTATTCCCTACATAGTGCACTACTTTTCACCAGTACCTGTTGGACCATGGTCAAARGTAGTGCACTGTGTAGGGAATAGGGTTCCATTTGGGACGCAATAGATTTGGACTGGCCCTTCATCCAAGTCACATTAACACAGACCTTATCCAGGGGTTGGCTTGTCTACCACTCTCCTATCTGACACTGGATACACATAATCTCTCAGACCCACACATGGGATACCATACATGCACACACATACACACGCTCGCACGCACGCACGCACGCACGCACACACACACACACACACACACACTTTTATGTAAGCAGTTCTGGGGTGACTTTCCCTGTCTGGCAACAGATGGTGAGGATAGTAAGGATAGTGTCCTGCCCTCCTCCACCCTCCATTCAGCAGGTCTGACAGTCTCCCTGTCATCTGAGTGGCCTGGCAGACACAAGGGTTTAGGCTTTAACCCTAACTTTACCCTAAAGCACTCAATCTGTCTCTGTGTTTACCCTAACTCTATCCTCTATATTATTCGTAGCCGTCTATTTACCACCACATACCGATGATGGCACTAAGACTACACTCAACCAGCTATATAAGGCCATAAGCAAACAATAAAATGTTCATCCAGAAGCCGCGCTCCCTGTGGCCGGGGACTTTAATGGAGGGAAACTTAAATCGGTTTTACCTCATTTCTACCAGCACGTCACATGTGCCACCAGAGGAAAAACAACTCTAGACCACCTTTACTCCACACACAGAGAGGCGTGCCAAGCTCTCCCTCGCCCCCTTCATTTGGCAAATCTGACCATAATTATATCCTCCTGATTCCTGCTTTCAAGCAAAAACTAAAGCAGGAAGTACCAGTGACTCGTTCAATACGGAAGTGGTCAGATGATGCGGATGCTACGCTACAGGACTGTTTTGCTAGCACAGACTGGAATATGTTCCGGGA
>NC_036854.1:41519677-41530680 GCF_002910315.2 Salvelinus sp. IW2-2015
TTAGTCCCTTCCTGTACTCCCTCTTCACCAACGACTGCATGGCCAAGCACAACTCCAACACCATCATTAAGTTTGCTGACGACACAACAGTGGTAGGCCTGATCACTGACAACGTGAAACAACCTCTCCCTCCGTGTGAGCAAGACAAAGGAGCTGATTGTAGACTACAGGAAAAGGAGGGCCGAACACGCCCCCATTCACATCGACGGGGCTGTAGTGGAATGGGTCGAGAGTTTCAAGTTCCTTGGTGTCCACATCACCAACAAACTACCATGGTCCAAACACACCACGACAGTCGTGAAGAGGGCACGACAACACCTTTTCTCCCTCAGGAGACTGAGGGAGAAAATAACTGCTCAGCAAAAAAAGAACTGCTCAGCATCCGACCGTAAGGCGATACAGAAGGTAGTGCATATGGCCCAGTACATCACTGGGGCCAAGCTTCCTGACATCCAGGACCTATACAGTAGGAGATGTCAGAGGAAGGCCCAAAAWATTGTCAAAGACTMCAGTCACCCAAGTCCAAGTCATTGACTGTTCTCTCTACCGCACGGCAAGCGATACCGGAGCGCCAAGTCTAGGTCCAAATGGCTCCTTAACAGCTTCTACCCTCAAGCCATAAGATTGGTGCATATTTAATCGAATGGCCACCCGAACTATTTACATTTACCCCCCCCTCCTTTGTTTTTACACTGCTGCTACACACTGTTTATTACCTATTGCTACACACTGTTTATTACCTATACATAGTCACTTTACCCCTATCTACATGTACAAATTACCTTGAATAACCTGTACCCCTGCACATTGACTCAGTACCGGTACCCCCTGTATATAGCCTTGTTATTGTTATTTTATTGTGTTATTTTATTTTTTTAAACTTTTTCTTGTACATATTTTCATAACTCTATTTCTTCAACTGCATTGTTGGTTAAGGGCTTGTCAGTAAGAATTTCACGGTAAGGTCTACACCTGTTGTATTCGGAGCATGTGATCAAAATACAATTTGATTTGATTTTTATTTAAACCTAAAACCAAAAAAAGGGATATTGGTTACTCTTTCTCTTCTCTTCACTCCTCAACCATTACTTTATTAAGAATCCCATCATAGAGACACAATATTTCTCTTCCCCCTCCCTCCCTCCCTCTTTCTCTCGCTTTTTCTTTCTCTGTCTCTATCCCTTTCTCCTGAGAACTTTCCTAAGTGTGTGTGTGTGTAGTGTAGATGAAAGAGTGCAAACTAGCACACAGCTGCTTCAGTACTCTCCTTTTCACATTAGCGTTAAGGTGCTATGCCACACACACACACACACATAACAGAGAGAAGATGGCGCTTTCATGGATTCAATAAGTCCATGCAAGTATGTTCATCTAAAATTCTGGATAGAGGGTACAGGGGCTCCTACACGGTGACAGTTACTGGCAATAAAGTATAGTGGAGGAGAGGTAGAGGGAACTGGTTATTGCTCAGTCAGTCACACTGTTGTGTGGTTGTGTGTGGGTGTGGTGTGTGTGTGTGTTTGTTGTGTGTGTGTGTGTGTGTGGTGTGTGTGGTGTGTGTGTGGGTTTTTGTGTGTGTGTGTGGTGTGGTGTGCTGTGTGTGTGTGTGTGCTGTGTTGGTGTGTGTGGTGTGTGTGTGTGTGGGCTCTGCCTACATACTTGCGCGAGTGTGGGTCACCATAAACACATCATCCAGGCCCCCATCCACTACAGTGCAGTTCTAAATCATAGCGTGAGTAACGTGGTACATTACTTTAGGCATACTGCTGTCAGAGAGGAGAGAGAGAGAGGACATTTCCCACACACACAGGATACAGCCATATAAATCAACATTTAGAGGATCAGGTTTGTCTTGTTGATATTTGTGATGTTTAATGTCAGTGGTGAATCAGGCACCACATCTCTTTATTGGTAGATTGTGGGAGGCGACGTGTGTTTTATAGGAATTAATTGACCGTGCCTTATGTTTGCTTAAAAGCAATTTTAATTACAGAATGTAAGGTTTAATGATACTTCCATCAAAACTATGTGTCCTCACAACAGATCARAAAAGATAAATGGCGATTGTTGAGTAGTTGAATAGGGTCGAGTATTCCCTTTATTCGGCAGGCRGCCTAGTGGTTAGAGCGTTGGACTAGTAACAGAAAGGTTGCAAGATCGAATCCCCGTGCTGACAAGGTAAAATCTGTCGTTCTGCCCCTGAACAAGGCAGTTAACCCACTGTTCATAGGCCGTCATTGAAAATAAGAATTTGTTCTTAACTGACTTGTCTAGTTAAATAAAGTTAAATAAATCAAATACAATTTCATTACGTTTGCCTTTGCTGTCGTGCTCTCTCCCTCCCTCTCTCTCTCTCTGTCTCGCTCTTTCTCACTCTTGCTCTCTATCCATGACTTGGGGGCAGCGACAGACATTTTCAAAGAGCAGCGAGCGGATGCGGTAGAGCAGATGGACTGACTTATTGATAGGTCCGYCATCGCTAGCCTTTACCCATCGCTGTCCAAACCCGACGGGAGCAGAGGAAAATGAGCTCTGACACCTCAGCCCATCCTTGCCCAACCCCTCGCCCTTCACAGAACAGAAAATAAGAAGAAGAATAGATGTCTATGAACTGAGGCTTGACTGRACTGTAAAGATGTTGAGGAAATAAGGGCTTTAGATCAATGGCTGCTATACCCACTACCGAAGAATTAGAGCTCGGGGGTGTGAGGCAGGGTGAGGAGGATAATAACAGATGATGTGAGCTCCAGAGGGATTGCCCCTGGTGGGGGGAGGTTAACACGAAGGCCCTTCCTGGCCCCAGACGGCCTCATCAGTGGCCTGGCAGGGGAGGATGTGAGGAGTGACGGCAGTCAAATTCCACGTGACCGTTTAGTCACAGTAATCAGGCTTCTCCAAGCTGCTGATGGTCATTAGTAGCCTACCAAACTTGCTAACTGCCTGGTACTCAGCACTCTATTGTCCCTCTAATCTCTCTGACATCAATGCAAATGTAATCGAAAAATCGAATCAAACACTTCATGAGAGACTATGAGCTCATGTTGCGCAACATTTCTATAGGATATGCAATTGCATGAGAAAAYAGAGTGATTTCCTATATTAAAAAGAGGAGGATCTCATCAGCTTTCTATAGGCTAGGCCTACTATATTTATTTCTCAACTTTCCTAGTTTTAAGCACATTGCTTCTCTTTACAACAGGAGTATAGTCTACCTGATTGGCATGAAAATGAACCACAGGAAAAACGTCCTCCATTCGCAATATACAGTAAATTCGGAAAGTATTCAGACCCCTTTACTTTTTCCACATTTTGTTATGTTAGGCTTATTCTGAAATTGATAAAATTATTTTTTCCTTCATCAATCTACACACAATACCCCGTAATGACAAAGCAAAAACAGATTATTTTTTAAATTTACAAATGTATATATTTTTTTTAAACTGAAATATTACATTTACATAAGCATTCTCAGACCCTTGACTCAATACTTTGTTGAAGCGCCTTTGGTAGTGATAACAGCCTTGAGTTTTCTTGGATATGACGCTACAAACTTGGTACACCTTATTTGGGGAGTTTCTCCCATTCTTCTCTCCAGATCCTCTCAAGCTCTGTCAGGTTGGATGGGGAGCGTCCCGGCACAGCTATATTCAGGTCTCTCCAGAGATGTTCAATCGGGTTCAAGTCCGGGCTCTGGCTGGGCCACACAAGGACATTCAGAGACTTGTCCCGAAGCCACTCCTGCATTGTCTTGGCTGTGTGCTTTGGGTCATTATCTTGTTGGAAGGTGAACCTTTGCCCCAGAGATCCTGAGCGCTCTGGAGCAGGTTTTCATCAAGGATCTCTCCGTACTTTGCTCTGTTCATCTTTCCCTCTATCCTGACTAGTYTCCCAGTCCCTGCCACTGAAAAACATCCCCACAGCATGATGTTGCCACCATCATGCTTCACCGTAGGTATGGTGCCAGGTATCCTCCAAACGTGACGCTTGGCATTCAGGCCAAAGAGTTCAAACCTTGGTTTTACCAGAGTCACTGGTATTATCTGGCCTTTAGTTTTTGGCTTGTAAGCAGGATGCAGGAGGTTATAATTATGGTCAGGGGGCGAGGGAGAGCTTTGTATGCGTCTCTGTGTGTGGAGTAAAAGTAGTTTTTTTCCTTTCTCTGCTTGCACATGTGACGTGCTGATAAAAATGAGGTAAAACGGATTTAAGTTTACTTGCATCTCCCCGGCCASTAGGAGCGCCACTTCTGGATGAGCATTTTCTTGTTTGTTTATGGTCTTATAYAGCTCGATGAGTGTTGTCTTAGTGCCAGCTTCGGTTTGTGGTGGTAAATAGACAGCTACGAAAAATATAGATGAAAATTCTCTTGGTAGATAGTGTGGTCTACAGCTTATCATGTGGTACTCTATCTCAGGCGAGCAATACCTCGACWACCTTAATATTAGACATTGCGCACCAGCTGTTATTGACAAATARACACACACCCCCACCCCWCGTCTTACTAGACATAGCTGTTCTGTCCTGCTGATGCATGGAATACCCAGCCAACTGAATATTATCYGTGTCGTCGTTCAGCCACAACTCAGTGAAACACAAGATATTATAGTTTTTAATGTCCCGTCAATAGGATAGTCTCAAGCGGAGATTATCCAGTTTATTTTCCAATGATTGCATGTTGGCCAATAGAACGGATAGTCGAGTCGGRTTACCCACTCGCCAACGAATTCYCACAAGGCCCCACGATCTCCGCCCCCTGTATTTGCGTCTYCACGCGAATGACGGGGATTTGGGCCTGGTCTAGGAGAAGCAGCATATATTTTGTGTCCGACACATTAAAGACAAAACCTTTGTCCAGTTCGATGTGAGTTATTGCTGTTCTGATATCTAGAAGCTCTTTTTGGTCATACGAGACTGTAGCAGCAAAATGATGTACAAAGAAGTTACAAACAATGCAAAAATACACAGAAAATAGTACAGTTGGTTAGTATCCCGTAAAACGGCAGTCATCCCCTCCGGCGCCATTATTAATTGATTGCATCTTGGGGCATTTGTGCTTCTAGCCTACTGCCGGGATAATGTGAAGAAATAGCCTAACAGTTTATCAACATTTTAAGCTAAACRTTCTGATCTGTTGCGTGGTTGTATTCATTTGGGATCTATCACATCCCACAACTGCCCCAGAYTATGTTTGGAATATTTATTTMTCGGTCAGAATAGAGTAGGTMAATKTTTTTACTATGGGGGATAGTAGACTGACACAGGCTAATGCTTTTGCTGTTAGTTAGGCCTACTCATCCTGTTTGCTGMCAAAGTAAATGTGGACAGTTCTTCCAATATCTTCAGTATGTGCCTTGGAATTAGATAAGACACGTATTGTTCCATCCCCCATGTGTCTGTCTTCACTTGTAGCCTGTGAGAAAGACCCAATCACGTGACGGGCATTGGCTAATAAGAATTGAGCTGCTGTACTGAGTGAGAGATGCTAACTTCATTTTTTCACAAGGACTTATGACACAGGATAAATAACTCAACATTAATTTTCAATCCAAATCCAACCAGACCTAAACCTTGATTTTGGGACAAAATTACTGAATGGGACTATAACTAACCAGACTTTCAAGATAAAACTTCTTAACAAACCAAAACCTGCAGAAGAAACACAACAGAACGGGAAAATACCATCCAACACAAAACTGAGTGAGATAATATTGAAGTCTGAAGCTATTCTGAGCTCAAAAAGTAAAAAACTCCCAACTCTCTAGGTGTTTGTGTTATCATAAAGCTAAGTAAATAAGTAGACTAAGCTACAGCTGACTAGGACAACCAATCTGCGCGGTGTGAAGTGTGAATCAGATGTGAGCCCAAACATAGGACCCAGGGTGAAAAACTAAAAATCAACATTGAGAAATTGAAAACCACCTTGTCAACGTGTAACCACAGTCTGCGAACATCCATGTGCAGACTCCTCCATCAGTTCACAAGGACTATTAAGGGACAGGAGTGCAAGCAGGAAAAATATGATGGACAACTCACCCGCATCCTGACGTGAGTAACTGATCACCACCGTTCAATACGTGGCCTGCAGACTGAGATATACACCCACCCCATGCGAACACACCAGGTCCCACAACTACAATGCTCCTCCATCATTAGAATGAAAATCAACGACTTCGAGTAGAACATGGTTGATTCCGAATAGACCCACCCAATCCCCCAACAAACAACCCACACAAACAGACCAGCACAAAAACAAAAAAAACAAACCCAGGCAGAAGGTGAGAATGTAGGCTGTCTGAGAGAGCTGCCTGCTCTACGGACTAGGGAGAGAACTTAAAAGACACACATGACACTGAAAAAAGACGAGGATAAAGAAAACATGAGAGTGTGACAAGAGACAGGAACACTCTCCAGAAAGCCAGCGAAAAGCCACCTCAGATCGAGACACACAACACTCACAACCACAATGGGACAGTACAACACGGACCCACCAACCCAACGACCCACCCCCTCACTAAACACCCTCCCGAAGCCCTGCTGACAACTCCCCCCCCCCCCCCCCCACATCCACTGGGGCACAACAAAATCCAGAGAGTGTGTCCTCATTGAATCATATAGGCAATTACATAAGAAGGATCAACTATTTTCCCAAGACACAAAGTGGCTTAAACTCTGGCCTGGAGCTTGTTGTCAGAGACAGGACTAGCCGCTCCCCCAGCCTCTCATAATTCACACGGGCACAACACCAGAGGGCCCAGCAGGAAAGGGTGACCACAGCACTCAGGGATAGCTTAAAAGTCGTCTTCACTTTACCCAACGCCACAAGTGGTATCTCCACTCTAGCTACACAAAAAGAACTTCACCCCGCCCACACCATACAGCGGTAATGAAGATTTCGTGAGACTGTGCCTCAAAAAACCTAAAGGTATCACCTGGCCCACCAACTCCACCTGAGATGAACGCCGCTTTCGACAAGAAAGCAATCCGAATTGCATGCAGTACCTGAAGATAAACACCCTCAACTGTAACCACCCGGACCTTCACACAGGAGCAAACAGAGCCAACGGATCCCGCAAAAGTCTTTCTCTGCTTGAGCTTGATTTCAAAAAGATTTAGACTAATTTGGCCTATAAGGGTTGCTATAAAATTGAATGAAGTAGGTAGCGAAAAACACCTTACTACATAAATACAACTATTTAATCAGATTAACACAAACACAAGTGGCGGTAAAAATTTGGCAAAAAACACACATTATCTTCTTTCCACAGACGCGGGGATGAGACAGGGATTGCGCTAGGCCCCACACTTCTTCAAATACTATATCAGCAATTGGCCTGGCACTGAACAGTCTGCGCACCACGGCCTCCACCCGTCTAGAATCTGAAGTCAAATGTCTGCAGTTTGCTGATAATTCTGTGCTTCTTCCACAACCAAGGAGGCCTACAGCAGCAGGCTAATCTTCTGCACAGGATTGTCCAAGACCTGGGACCCTGACAGTAAATCTCAGTAAGACAAATATTGGGTGTTTTCCAAAAAGTCCGTTGCAGGACCAATAAATTACATCCATCTAGACGCGTTGCCCTGAGCCCACAAACTATACATAACGCTCGCCTAAAACAATCAGACCACGGCAACTTCCACGAAGCTGTAGAACGAGCTGAGAGGAAGCAACGAAGGGCCTGCATATGCCATCAAAAAGAACCTAAAATATTTTGAATCATTATAGAACCCATTGATCTTATGGTTTGAGTTCTGGCTGTTCCCATCGGCCAACCAAGAAATCACAAAAGGGACACAACCCTTCCTCTGTTGTACAACGTAAAACACAAATATGCATGCCAAGCAGAATTAGCGCTACCCGCTATAATAAAACAAAGTCAGAAAAGAGACTTAAATTCTACACCACCTGAAAGGAAGCGATTCCCTAACCTTCTTTAACTAAGCCATCACCTACAGAAAATCTACCGAGAAGAGCCCCCCTAGGCAAGCTTGGTCCTGGGCTTCTGTTCACAAACACAAACAGACCCCACAGAGCGCTGGCAGCACAAACCATTCAGACCCACCAACATCATGCAAGAAACAACACAATTAGACCATGGCAAAAAAGAATTTACAAACAGAATGCTATTTGGCCCATAAACCAGAGTACCACAGTGCACATAACCGACCACTGTGTACTGACCCAAAATGAAGAAATCTTTGGACAATTACAGACTTCAGACTAGCCTTGCTATTGAGAAGGCCGCAAGGACCTGTTCCTTCAAGAGAGGCCTATGTCACCCTCCCACACGAATTAGCTGAATTGAGCTGCACTTCCTAACACTCTGCAAATGTGCCATATTAGAGGACACATAGTTCCCTCAGATTACACAGGACCCAAAGAATTTCGAAAACCAAATCCAATTTTTGATAACTTTCCAAATCTAGTGTTGAATACCAGAGTCAGCACAGCAGCAAGATGGACGTGTGCTACAAAGAAGCCCAACCAGGTGAAGACAACACCACGGAAAGACAACCGCTGGGTAGGATGACCGGACTACGGCACCAGAAACACTAGTAGCAGAATCTGGACATGGGAAATTTGAGAGCGGGTGGAACGGGGACTGAAGGGGGACGGCAAAGGTGAGGGAGACCGGAGGATCAAAATGCCAAAGAAAGGCAAGAAAGAAAAAAGAAAAGAAAAAAAAAAAAAGAGAAAAAACAAAAAAAAAAACACCAACCGCGGCCAACACAAGACGCCAAACCCCCACACACAACAAAAAAAACGAAGAAAGAAAAAAAGAAAAAACCAGCAAGCAACACAACGACAAAGAGCGCAGGACCACACCGACCCGCCCCCCGCAAACGAGAACAACCACACGAACGGAAAAAACAGACCAGACGCCAAAGAACACGCAGACCGAGCGAAAACCCAACGGAAGAACCCAAACGCAAGGAGAAGGCCCGAAAAAAAACCAACCACATCACACAGCGCGCCCAAAAAGAAAACACCTGAGCCACACGACACGGAAACCCAGCAACAACACGACACCACACACGGCAAAGACGGACAAGGCGCGAGCAAAACCAAACGCAAACCGGACAAAAACCAGGAAAGAAAACAGCCACGCAAACCACCCACACCGGAGCACGACAAAGACAGCACAACGAACGAAACAGAGCCCGGTAACACAAAAACCCCCCCGGAGACCAACCAGCACCACACGCAGGCAAACAAAACAACAAAAGCAGCGCCGCCAAGAGCGACAACAGGGGAAAAAAGGCCGAAGCCGACCAACAAACAAAAACCCAAAACCAGCAACCGACCCCAGACCAAAACAAAACCACCGCCGAAAGGGCAGGAGGAAGCAACAAAAAGCCACAACCACCGAACACCCAACAACAGCCAAGAACCAACGACCGCCCCATACACAAACGACAACACCCACAACAACCACAAGCAGCAAAAAACGAAACAAAGACAACACCAGGAAAGCAGAAAACAGCCAAGCCCACAAGCCCAAAGAAAACCAACCACACACACGGACACAACAAACCAAACACACACAAAAAAAACCCACCAACCAAACCACGCGACCACAACGCCACCACAACCAGGCGACCAACAACAGACAAAACCACGCAACCACACCACCACCATACAAAGCAAACACCACACAACTCACAACAAGGCAACACCACCAGCAACACAACAACACACACACAGACCAGACATCCAACAACACACCACCAAAACAGCACCACACAGGACGCACAACAAACACCCACACAACAGAGCCAAACAAAGCAAACCCACCACAAACAACAAGCAAACCACCACACCAACACAAACCACAAACACCACACAAACACCACAACCCACCCCACACACAACCACCAACGACAACAAACAAACACACACGACACAACAAAAGGCCAACACAGCCCGACACAACGGGCACACAAACACACGCAACACACCACACAACCCACCCAAACACACCCAACACCACACACAAACAACCAACTGACCCACAACACAACAACACAACACCCACAAAACAACAAACACACACACACCGCACACCACACCCACCCCGACCAACCAGACCACACCCGACCACAACGCAACACAACACCGCAACAACAAAACCAACACACCGACACCACAAAAACACAGCACACACAAACACACCACCACCAACCAAACACAGCCCCAACAAACACAAAAACAAAACCGTGAACCACAACCACAACCGCGCAACGCACAGAACCGACACACAGCCCCCACAAACAAAACCAAAAAGCACCCCCACCCCCCAACCACACCACCAGCCATGCAACAGAAACCCACACCGCCCAACCATCCATCACACCGAACGACAGACGCACACCCCCCGAGCCCGAGAACCGAAGCAAAGAACAAACAAATTAACTTTTCTCACAACCAGATATTTGGTGAGTTGTGCACCCTGCATCTATTCTTAGTCGTTGACCCACCCGGCGACGACGACAGGTAACCAAAAGAAACCCAGTCCTCCTATATGTCTCTACCCTTAAGAGTGTCTATTTAGTGCGGAGCTCTAGTTTTGTGAGATACACCGACATGTAGGCGCTATATGTTTACGACCTCCATGCGGCCAAGGTACTTCTAAGGCCTCTGCCCCATACACGATGTGAATGCTGAATGATGACTTCGAAAAAGCAAGTGGCACTGACCCCAAAGCATGAGCTACTGCTTTCTGCCAAATATTTGTGCCCAGCCGCTCCCACACTTCATCAGTCTCTGTTCACAATTTGACACAGCGTACCTCTCGACTAATGGGCCTCCCAACTTTACCCTAGAGCGCCCATGACCACTCTCCTTTGTGATGAGCACGATAACATAGCCCGCCTGCAAAGAGTCCATGACGCTCTCCCGCGGCCAGTTCCATGGGTTGGTGTGGTAGGACCCTTGAGGCCACCAAATAACACCAATAATTTATAATTCCAAAAAGTATTTTCTCTTCGGCATCAGTGTGGCGCGA
>NC_036854.1:41530705-41538045 GCF_002910315.2 Salvelinus sp. IW2-2015
CTATTTTATTCACCTTTGTTCAATTGTATTCTTCATACTATAACATAATGCCACAGAATTTTAAGCAAATCTTGTCTGCTAAATAAACTAGTGTAGGGAGTCCTATTGACTGACAGTGAGTGAGACATGGAGGTTAGGAACTTGGTGAGAGAGAGAGAGAGGCAGGCAGGCAGGCATTGAAAAGCAATCRCCATGGAAATAACAAAAGAACACAAGAGAATCCTAGGAGACCCAACCTGTACTTGATGAAACCTTACCTCTGCACTTCACAGTGCTAAGAAGCTACTCAGGGCATAGTCCCCAGTCAACACAGACACACACACACATCTAGTCCCCAGTCCTCCCTTCTACCTCTCTGAATAATTCATTTCTGCAGACGCAATTACTCGCTACACTAATACCAGGAACGATAGGAGCGGCTGCGTACGGCGGTGTGAGAACATTAAAACAGCACAGCACTCACACGCAATTCCGACATGCAAACACAGAGGCCAACCACAGGACCCCGTCCCTCCCCCCCGCCACAGCACCAACACGCCGTTGTCTGGTTTATTTATCGTCACATTTATCTACCCACCGTGCACCGTGGCTGTGTGTGCTTACAGCCGAGAGCGACATGTCGGCACCCGGACGCCGCAGGCCAAGATTGCATTTCACCTTCCASTCCTGTGATGAATAAGTAAATGTCACGCCTCAGTAGCTACGCCGGCAGGCTACTGCTGTGCATACCAGGCCTTAAACACAGAGGCAGCCCTGATGATGTCACGAGAAGAAATGTATTCACCTGTTGAGTTGGTTTAGGTTTTAAGCTGCAGTCTGCTGTGCTTCTTGCTATTGCTTTAAAGTGGTTGCCCACTTTGTTGTCCTGAGTAAAGCTGTGTGTGTGTGTGTGTGTGCACACTTTTTTGACCTGAGTAAAACTGTGTGTGTGTTTGCACACTTTGTTGTCCTGAGTAAAACTGTGTGTGTGTGTGCCCACTTTGTTGTCCTGAGTAAAACTGTGTGTGTGTTTGCACACTTTGTTGTCCTGAGTAAAACGGTGTGTGTGTTTGCACCCCACTTTGTGTGTCCCTAGAGTAAAACCCTGTTGTATGCTGTGATGTGGCCCCACTTGTTGTCCCTGAGTAAAAACCTGGTGTGTGTGTGCCAACCTTTGTTCTCCCCTGAAGTAAACAACAGCAGTGTTGTGGTTTGCAACAACCCTTGTTTCCCCTGAATTAAAACCTGTGTGGTGTGTGCCACACCTTGTTGTCCTGAAGTAAAACCTTGTATTCAGCAGACCATGATCTAGAACTATCGTGTTCGGTGTGCACACTTTGTGCTAGCTACACGTAAAACTCGATACCTTTGTAGCGTTTGAACGAAGCTTTTCTGGCCTCGAGCGTAAAACAGTGGCGTATGCACACCCTATTGTCCAGTGTCCTGAAAAAACTCCTCTGTTCCGTGGTTGCACCAAAACGTGTTCAATAACCACTATCTAAATCTTCTTATTCTTATCTATGATTTGTTGTCCCTGAGTAAAACTGTGTGTCGTTTTGCACACTTGTTGTCCCCTGCAACGTACAAACTGTGCTGTGCTGTTTTGCGCCACTTCTCTTATATTATATATCTCGTGTGTGTGTTTGCACACTTTGTTGTCCTGAGTAAAACTGTGTGTGTGTTTGCACACTTTGTTGTCCTGAGTAAAACTGTGTGTGTGTTTGCGTGTGAATGCGTGGGTTATTTCCATTTGTGTTCCCACGTCACGTTCATTCATTTCAACCCTCGCCCCCCTCACTAATAGCTCCGTCCAACCCCCCCATACTGTATGTTAGC
This sequence comes from Salvelinus sp. IW2-2015, assembly GCF_002910315.2. Classification (NCBI taxonomy): domain Eukaryota; kingdom Metazoa; phylum Chordata; class Actinopteri; order Salmoniformes; family Salmonidae; genus Salvelinus; species Salvelinus sp. IW2-2015. Next base: position 41,532,521 of record NC_036854.1, read on the forward strand.
TCTACTATTCTGGTCAGCGTTATTTCCATTCTCTCTAGAACACAGACTCCAGAGATTTGGTAAGAGAGCCCCTTGCCTAGAAATAGAATATATTATTCTATTTATAGGACCCCAATATCCCCCTACTACTAGAATCAGGCCTGGACACTCTGACTCTCTTCCAATATCTATACTAGCTTACTTAGCATGAAGCAATGCAATGTGTTGGTCATGCATTCTAAGTAGTATGCAAGWACAGACATTTAACCCTAGCCCTCATCTAAATAGGCTTTGATAGGCTCGATTACAGCCATATTCTCTAACAGCCGCATCATAAACCATGCTTCATATTTATATCATGAACATAACACACAGCCAATTAACCCTAAGTGCATGCTTATACCGTCAGTCCCTATAGAACTATARAKYGTGCATCCCAAATGGCACCCTATTCCCTTTATCATACTCTACKTTTGACCAGAGCCCATCATAAGAAGKGAACTAAATAGGGAATAGGGTGTCATTTGGGACGCTCTGCATTTTCACATGAAGAACAAATGGGCGTTAAAGGAACATAATGATTCGATGATTCTCCATGGTGACTGTTATGTTCTGTAGTTCTGGATCACACCAGTGTAATTAAGCAGTACATTAAAACCCATCTTATGATCATATCACAGTTGTCACTGATCCATTAGGAGCCATGTCTGCCAAGCAATGAGAATCTTAATTGTGCAATTAATTACAGTCCTTTCTGAATGATGTGACAGTGGGATTGATGGTTCGTTCCCAGAGAGAGAGAGAGTTTTTCTTCTGCTGGTCCCTATCAAAGGGATCCCCACAATGTTTTCTACCACTCAACTCAAATACAAACTGTAATGGCTGCAATCACAGTCCCCCCATAACCCTAACCCTTTAAATACGTATTGAAATGAAAGGCTGCTGGGTTGGTTCCCTGATATGTCTCTGTAACCAAACAAGCATGACATTGTTTTTCTTTCCCAAACCACGCCAATGAACTTTTATTGAACAGTTTCCAATGGGTCCAATTATCCTCCGCAGATGATATCTCTTGGTTTTTGCCAATCACCCCACAATCTAGACAACACAATTGATAAAACAAAACGAGATATGTTGAAAGTGTCTGTGTGGTACAGTGTTGTTGTGAATGGGCTCCTAYACATACTCAAACCAAGTCAGCCTTCCAACCGTGTTGCTAAATAATGAGTGTTTTAATTTCTCTCCGGATGAGAGATGAGACACTTAAGGTGTTGACTCTGTGGTCTGKGCTCCTTCCCTTTTTCTAACAGGGAATAAACTAACACATTCACAGAGTTCCTGGGGTGATCTAACCTTAAAAAAGAGCAGCTGTACAGGTATCATTTCTCATCATCATGCAGTAATGAGAGTAATGTTACATATATCCTGGAAGTCATCAACCCCTGGCTTAACTTCTGACAACTTTTTCTTATTTCCAGTACAAGTGAAAAGATTAGTCACAAACACAGAAAAAAGAAAAGCATTTGAAGGAAGTGGTGCAGAACGACATAGGAACTGACAACCCTCAATTTGATCATAAGTGCAGCCATTACTCTCTATTGTAAGTTGTGTTGACCTTCTCAAAGTATAGAGCTCTCTCTCTCTCTCTCTCTCTCTCTCTCTCTCTCTCTCTCTCTCTCTCTCTCTCTCTCTCCTCACTCCTCTCTCTCTCTCTCCCCTTCTACTCACCCGTCTTGTCTCTCGTCTCTCTCTCGATGAACTTGTACAGTAGTCGGAGGGGGCCTAATGAGCTAATTCCATTTCCACTATTTCAGTGCGTATCATTTAAAGAAATCAGAGAAACAGAAAGATTGGTCATTGGGGTTCTCTCTCTGTTTCCCTCTCTTTAACCTATCTCTCCCTCCCCTAACTGATCTCTCCCATCTCTTAACACCTCTCCCTCACGTTTAAGACTATCTCTCCCTCTTAACTGATCGTCCTCCCCTCGTCTTTATAACATCGTATCCCCCTCTTAACTATTCTCGCCCATCTTTCTTTAACTATGCTCTCCACCTCATCCTTTTAACTCACTTCAGATTTCAATTTCATTTTAAGGACTTTATGCATAATAACAGAAAGGTTAAAATAAACAATACAACATTTGCAGTAAACATTAGCAACAAAAGTTCCAAAAAAATAATAAATTCAAATGGTCAGATTATTGTCTATATACAGTGTTGTAATGAGTGCAAATAGTCAATGTACAAAGGGGAAAATAAATAAACATAAAAGTAGGTTGTAAGTTACGATGGTGTTTGTTCTTCACTGGTTGGGCTTCTCTTGTTTAGCAACAGGTCACACATCTTGCTGCTCGTATGGCACTCTGTATTTCACACAAAGATTGGAAAGTTACAAATTGGATTGTTTTCGAATTGCTTTGTGGGTCTGTCGTAATCTGAGGAAATATGTGTCTCTAAATATGGTCATGACATTTCGGCAGGAGTTAGGAATGCAGCTCCAAGTTTCCACCTAATGTGTGGGGGCAATTGTCACAAGTCTTCTCTTGAGAACAGTCTGCCTCGGCGCCTTTCCTCATAGCAAGGCATGCTCACGAGTCTGTACATAGTCAAAGGATTCCTTCATTTTGGGTCAGTCACAGTGTGTATCGCTGTGTACTCTTGACCAACAATTTTCGTGTCGTTTTTTTGGACGTCCTCCCTCTTTTCCTTTTCTCCCTTTCTCGTTTCTCTTTTTTTTTTTTTCTTCTCCCTTCCACTCATTTCTTCCTTTTTTTTGTCATTTTCCTTCTTTTCTTTCTTTCCTTGTCTCGCTCTATTCATCAGCTTCTAGTTTGTAAATTCTTTCCAAGTGTTCAAGTGTGTTGTTTCTCCATGATTGGTTGGGTCTAATGTTGTTGGTCCTAGGGCTTGCTTGGGGTCTGTTGTGTGTTGAACAAGCCCCGGACCAGCTTGCTTGAGGGGCTCTTCTCAGGTTAATTTCTCTGTAGGTGATGCCTTAGTATAAAGAAGGTTAGGAATCGCTCCTTTTCAGTGGTTGTAGAATTGAATCGTCTCTTTTCTGATTTGTTTATTATCTAGCCGGCTATCCGGCCTAATCTGCTTTGCATGCACTTATTTGGTGTTTTAATACGTGTACACAGAGAGATATGGGTTTGTGCCCATTGTGATTGTCCTTGGTTTGGCGAGTGGACACCAGACTCACAACCATAAAAAGAATCATGGGTTTCTATAACTGATTCAAATGATTTTATGTCCCTTTTGATGGCATACAGGCCCTTCTTGCCTTGTCTCTGCAAGACGTTCACAGCTTGTGGAACGTTGCCTGTGGTGCTGATGTTTAGGCCAGTTATAGTATAGTTTTTTGTGGGATCAAGGCAACGCTGTCTAGATGGAACTGTATTTATGTCCTGGCAACTGGACCTTTTTCTGGAACAGGCAACCAATATTTTGTCTTTACGGAAGATTTACTGTCAGGCCCGGTCTGACAATCTGTGCAGCAAGAATCTAGCTGCTTGGCTGTATGCCCTCCTTGTGTGGACAGAAGCACCCCATCACAGCACAAACTGAGACATTACTTCAGATTCCTAGAAGGTGAGGCCGGGTGCTGCAGACTGTTCTAGTGCCGTGGCCAATTCGCTAATTATATAGGTTGAAGAGGTGGGGGCCTTAAGCTGCCATCCCGTCTCATCCCCCGGTCCTGTGAAAGAAAGAAATGATGGTGTTTTTTTTTCGCCAAATTTACCCGCAACTGTTGTTTTGGTACAAGGATTTATAATGTATATGTTTTTTCCGCAACACTACTTTCCATCAAATTTGTATAGCAGACACCCTCATGCCAAATGCAGTCTAAACCATTTTTTGAAACAACCCAAGCAGAGAAGAACTTTGCGGGATCCGTGCTCTGTTGCTCCTGTGTGAGGTGCTGGGGCTACCAGTTGAGGTAATTTCCTTCAGGGTCCTGGCAGAAATCGGATTAGCTTTCTTGTCTAAAAGGCTGTTCAAGTCCAGGGTGAGTGTGGGCCAGGTATACATGTTAGGTTGAGCCAGTCTCACGAAATGCTTCATTCCGCCGCTGTATGGTGGCAGGCGTGAAGTTTTGATTGTGGTAGCAGAGTGGAGATAACCACTTGTGTGCGTTTGGCGAAAGTGAAGAAGATGTTCCAACTAGCTCCCTTGAGTGCTGTGGTCACCACCTTTCCTGCTGGGCCCTCTCGGTTGTTTGGCCCGATGTGAAATTATGAGTGCGCTGCGGACCCTAGTCTGTCTCTGACAAACAGCTCCCAGGCACCAAGTTTAGCCACTTTGTGTTTGGGAAAAAGTTGACCTCTTAATGTAAATTGCATATTGATCAATGAGGAACCACAATCTCTGGATTTTGTGTGCTCCCCAGTGGCATGTGGGGGGCGGGGCATGAGGGGGGGGGCGGGGGTGTCAAGCGAGGGCTAATCGGGGAGGGCTGTTAGGATGGTGGGGTCTGTTGGGTTGGTGGGTCCTGTGTTGTCTGTCCCATTGTGGTGTTGAGGTTGTGGTCCGAGTCTGAGGTGGGCTGTTCTGCTGGCTTGTCTGGGAGAGTGTCCTGCTCTCTGTCACACCTCMGTTTTCTTATCCTCGTCTTTCAGTGTCATGTGTGTCTCTTTAAGTTCTCTCCCCTCAGTCCGTAGAGCAGCCAGCTCTCTCAGACAGCCGTACATCTCCACCTTCTGCCCTCTGGGTCTTGTTTTTTTTGTTTTTGTGCTGGTCTGTTTTGTGGGTTTGTTCTGTCTAGATTGGGTGGGCTCTTTGAACTCCACCATGTCTCTCTCCAGCTCTGTGAATTTATCCATCTCAATGATGGAGGAGCATTGTAGTTGTGGGACCTGGGTGTGTTCAATGCTGGTGGGGTGACTATCCTCGTCTGCAGGACCGTTTGAACAGGTGTGATCAGACTCACTCAGGATGGGGGAGTTGTCACATATTTTCCTGCTCTGCACTCTCTTTGATCCCTTAAAAGTCCTGCTGGAACTGCATGAGGATGYCCTGYACCATGACTGTCCCAGACTTGTACACGTTGACAGAGGTTGTTTCAATTTCCTCAATGTCTAGTATTCTAGTTTTCACCCTGGGCTCTCCTGCYATTGTTGGGCTCACATCTGACTTCACACTTCACACCGCCAGATCTGTTCTGTCCTAGCAGCTTGGTAGCTTAGTATACTTATTTACTTAGCTTTATATAACACAATCACCTAGAGATTGTAGTTTTTTACTTTTTGGCTTCAGAAGTAGCTTCAGACTSAATATTACTCACTCAGTTTTGTGTTGGATGRTATTTCCAGGTTCTGCTGTGTTTCTTCTGCAGGTTTTGGTTTTTAGAAGTTTTTTCTTGAAAGTCCTTGGTAGTAATAGTCCATTCAGTTAATTTTGTCCAAAATCAAGGTTTTAGGTCTGGAATTTGGATTTGGATTGAAAGWTTTAATGTTGAGGTTATTATCCTGTATAAGTCCTTGYRAAAAAAATGAAGTTTATCTAAATTTATCCAACTCTAATTCTATCTCCTCTCCCCTCTCTTTA
>NC_036854.1:41540691-41552464 GCF_002910315.2 Salvelinus sp. IW2-2015
CGATGTTTAAGTCTCTCCCTCTCTTTACAGCTCCCTCTTTTACCCTCTCCCCTCTCTTTAAGTCTCTCCCCCTCTCTTTAAGTCTCTCTTACCCTCTCTTTAAAGTCTCTCCCCATTCTTTAAGTCCCTCTCCCCTCTCTTTAAGTCTCTCCCCCTCTCTTTAAGTCCCCTCTTCCCCTCTCTTCTAACTCCGTCCCCCTCTCTTTAAAGTCCCTCTTCCCCTCTCTTTAAGTCTCTCTCCCCCTCTCTTTTAATTTCTCTCCTCCCCCTCTCTTTGTCTTTCTCCCCTCTCCTTAACCTCTCCCCCTCTCTTTAAGTACCTCTCCCTCTCCCCCTCTTTAAGTCTCTTCTCCCCTCTCCCTTAACTCTCTTCCCTCTCTCTTTAAGTCCTCTCTCCCCATCTACGGGTCTCTCCCCCCTCTCTTAAGTCTCTCTCCCCCTCTCGTTAAGTCTCTCCCTCGCTTCTTAAGCCTCCTCTCTCGTTAACGTCTCTCCCCCCTCTCTTTATAGTCTTTCTACTACCTCTCTCTTAACTCTCTCTACCCCTCTCTCTTTAACTCTCTCTCTCTTTGTCTCTCCTCCCACCCTCTTTAAGTCTCTCTCCGCCTCTTTAGTCTATCTCCCCTCTCCTTAACTCTTTCCCCCTCTCTTAAGTCTCTCTCCCCTCCCTTTAAGTCTCTCTCTCCCCTCCCTTTAAGTCTCTCCCCCTCCTTTAAGCTCTCTCCCCTCTCTTTAATGTCTCTCTCTCCCCCTCTCTTTAAGTCTCTCCCCCCCTTGCTCTTTAACTCTCTCTCACGCTGCTCTTAACCCCTCTCCACGCTCTCTTTTACACTCTTCTCTCCCCCTCTCTTTCTCATTCCCCTCTCAATTAACTCTCTCCCCCTCTCTTTAACCTCTCTTAACCCCCTCTCTGTTAAGCCTCTCCCTTCCCCCTCTTTAAGTCTCTCTCCCCCCTCTCTAAACTCTCTCCCTCGCTCTTAATACCGTCTCCCTCTCCCCCTCTTTAAGTTCTCCTGCCCTCTCTCCTTAACTCGTGCTCCCCCCCGATCTCTCTTGTAAAGGTTCTCTCTCTCTGCTACGTCTCTGCTCCCCCTCTTCGGTTAAGTATCTCTCTCCATCTCTCTTTTAAGTCTCTCTCCCCTCACGTTAAGTCTCTCCCTCTCTCGGTTTAAGTCTCTCCCCCCTCTCTTTAAGTCTCTCTCCCCCTCTCTTTAAGTCTCTTTCCTTCCTCTCTTTAACCCTCTCTCCCCCTCTCTTTAACTCTCTTCTCCCCTCTCTTGTTCTCTCCTCCTCTCTTTAACTCTCTCCTCTTTAAACTCTCCTCTCCTCCCTATCTTTATCTGCGTCTCCCCCTCTCTTTAAGTATCTCTCTGCCCCTCTCTTTAAGTAGCTCCCTCCCTATCCCTCTCTTTAAGTCTCCCCCTCTCTTTTAGTCTCTCTTCCCTTCTCTCTCCCCCTCTATTTAACTCTGTCCCCCCTCTGTTAAGTCTCTCGTCCCCCTCTCTTTAAGTCTCTCTCCCCCTCTCTTTAAGTGTATCTCCCCCTTTTATAAGTCTCTCTTTCCGCTCTCTCTTTAAACTCTCTCTCCCCGCTCTCTTTAACTCTCTCTCCCCATATCCTCAACTCTCTCTCTCCCCCTCTCCTTAACTCTCTCTCCCTCTCTCTAAAACTCTGTCTCTATCCCACTCTCTTCAACTCTCTCTCTCTCCCTCTCCTTAACTCTCTCTCTCTCTCTCCCGCCCTCTCTCCCTCTCTCTAGAAATCTCTCACTCCTGCATTTCCCCCCAACTCTGAAGAAAAACCTGTACCATCGATCAGTGTGAGCTCCGTGGATTCACTCCAGTGTTTCACTATAGCACTAAGCCTTCCTCTCCTGCTGGGAAAAAACATGGCCATTCTCCTTTAATGGGCCAGGAGATTTAACTGATATTGTGTGTTTGAAGCAGTACAAAATGGTCCCATGTCATTTTCTCCCCGTAAATGTTCTCACCAGCTAGATGAGTTTCTGCCTCATTGTTTACTAGGGCTTTTAGACTGTTTTTTTTTGTATTGCAATCACAGGGCCAAGTTGGGTTCAGAGTCACACACTCACGCACTTAAACCTAAAGTGTGCCAGAAGACAATGCCACTCCGTTAACAACTTTCAAACTGTTTCGGAGCGCACCACCTGTTTTCATTTAGAGCTTTTCAACAGCTGTTACCTATAATTAGGCCTGCCGTTATAATGCCAGAGGAGGGGTGGTGGTGCGTGGCGGCATGGTGGTATTGTACAACTGGCTGATAAACAAAGTCATTTAGGGCAACCTATGAGGACCGAGGACACACTCCACCTCCCGAAGGAAGGGTCCAACCCGGTACCCACCCAGCCTGTCCGAAGGAACAGTAACACACACCCAGCCGGTTGAAGTGTGAAGTCGGACSTACCGAGTGCTTTTTCACTCACCATTAGGTAGAGAGAGCTGTATAGTAGAGTTGTGTTCATAGCCTGTACAGCAGATGTTTAATGTAGGGCTTAATTAAGATGTACTCCAGCCTGTGAATGGAACTGAAAGACTCATGTTTTCATTGTTTGTCACAGACCCATTCTATGTGGGAACATACCATCATCCAACCCACTCCATTGAAATAATGGGCAGCATTGAGTGAATTAGAGCACGACCCAGAAACTCCAGTATATCTGTCGCTCAGATTGAGCTATGCTGCTGTTACACCCTTTGTGCTGTTTGTTGTAAAACTATGCAGACATACGCGCGCACACACACACACACACACGTCCCACCCTGCCATTTGTTATAAAACTATACAGACAGACATGTTGATTGAGCTTCCTTCCACCACTTTACCCTCCTGATCCCATTTCATTAAAACTGGCTTAATTCATCCAATATGGTCCATACATTAAGCCTGGTGCAATAATATCCCTATAGGTCAAGCATGTTTACCTCTAAACCTGGCCCACACACACACACACACAACCACCACACACACACCACACACACACACACCACACACAACACACACACACACACACACACCAACACCACACACACACACACACACACACACACACACACACACACACACACACACACACACACACACACACACCCCCCCCTGGGGTCTTAAGCTACCCATGCCCTCATTAGTCTAGGTGACTAAATCCATTCTTCTTCGTGTGGGGTGTGCCCCAACCAGCACACTGGGGATGCGTTCCAAGTAGCACCCTATTCCCTACATACTGTTCTATGTTTGACCAGAGGGAACAGGATGCCGTTCTCTAGTTCTGTGTTTGTTTTAGGTCTTATTGCACCTGAATAGTCCTGATCCGCATTAAGCCAAAGGTGTTTGATAGTCACCCATTATCAGCAGTCTGTCGTCGGGTAGAGAAAGAAACAGAGCAAAAGGGAATTTGTGTTACAATACTACTTATCATGCATGGGCCCTCTTTGCAATTACATCCTTGACTGATTTCTTTTTAGGCTTTGAAATTCATTTTCAATGACCTTTATGTCACCAAATTTGGTTGTGTGTGTAGAAAAGTTTCCAGGGCTGTTCATTGTTTCAAGCGGTGATGTGCAGAAAAGCCTTTGAGGTGTGTGAAAGGGGGAGAGGATAATGTTTCTTCATTCACTTTTCTCTTTCTTTGGTTCTCTATTTATCTCTCCTTTTCTGCACTCTTTCTCTCACCAAACACACAAGCACATATTCTACCCTTAACCATAAACCCCATAGAAATAGCATTTGACCTTGTGGGGACTAAAACCTCCACAACACACCCTGTTAGCAAGTGACAAGCAGCAAGGTAGAAGAAAGACAAACCCCCCCACTTTGTATGCAGGGGGCTCTGGTACGGTGGACTGCTCTGTTTCCACTCTGATCCCTCCTATGTTCCCTCCTCTTTCTCTCCTCAGACAATATCATTTACCCTCTCTAGGACAATGGGACTTAATGAATGCATGCCACCCATGCTGACTGTTCATTATTAATAAAGGACCCACAGCACATAATGGGCTGTGGCTGGGTCAATCGTTTATAGAGGAATGGATGGCAGCCAGGCAGGTTGTTCTTCCTGTGTGAAGGAATGGCTGTGTCTTGGACTAGACTGGTGCACACGGACCCAGTGTAGCTACTTGACTACTAGTGCTGAGAAGCAGTGGACTCTACTGAAATACATATGACATAGAATACCTGAGCTGTATGTTAGTGTTACCTAATGGTGCAACAGTAATCAGTGTTACGCCACAAGAGATGCTGTATTGACTTCACAGCGTAGCTTTGAACTAACCTGACACCTTGGAACCTATTCAAGCGTTACGTTGACGTATTCACCTGCTCTTACACCAGTGCAGTTGCCCCGTGTTTTCTTCAGGAACATCCAGCGATCTCTTTTGATGGATCGSAGCCCTTTCTGTTGAGCTGTGTTCCCTTCACTCACATCAGGGTGGAGCTGCTGGCAGCTGGCTTGAAAAACACGGTTGTCTGCCAGCGCTTGTTCCTAGCTGATGTAAATGTTACAATGCTTCTCTCTCTCATTCACTTACTCAGCCTTCCCTTCCCGGAATACAGATTGTGTGCGAGCGAGGATGATTATTGCATTGTCATTTTGCCGAGAACCACACAAAAAGTGGTCCTCTAGCCAATTATGACCGATTTAATTTATGGCATCTAATATATTAAACAGCTGAGCTAAAAGCCTCTCCGGGGACATAACAGTAATTTAGCATCTTTTTAATAAMAACTCTTCATTAATAATAAAGACGTGGTTTGACGAATGTTGGCAATTTATCCAACTAGTTCTGAGTGTTTTTGAAAGCATAGTATATTTTTTTTAAACTGTTGCCATGGTCACGTCAACAAGGACACATAATCGATCGTAGCATAAAGAGTTGAGTTAAAGTCTCGGGGCTTGTCAGAGCACAGCTGATTCAGATTGGCCCCATGATGACAGATGATATAAAACTCCAAACTAAAGGTTAATGGCTGGGTTACTGTTTGTTTGAATCGAACTAAAGCCTTGGCTGCATTCTGTATAACGTTGAATAAGGCCTATGAGGTCATGCTATACTGAACCATTATTAGCTGGGGGGTTTGAGCCCTGAATGCTGATTGGCTGACAGCCGTGGTATATCAGACCGTATACCACGGGTATGACAAAACATGTATTTTTACTGCTCTAATTATGTTGGTATACATTTTATAATAGCAATAAGGCACCTCGGGGGTTTGTGGTACAGTATATGTCCGGATCTCTGGCAGTCTCTATGGGGGTGCCACAGGGTTCAATTCTCGGGCCGACTCTTTTCTCTGTATATATCAATGATGTCGCTCTTGCTGCTGGTGATTCTCTGATCCACCTCTACGCAGACGACACCATTCTGTATACAACTGACCCTTCTTTGGACACTATGTTAACAAACCTCCAAACGCGTTTCAGTGCCAYACAACACTCCTTCTGTKGCCTCCAACTGCTCTTAAATGCAAGTGAAACTTAATGCATGCTCTTCAACCGATCGCTGCCCGCACCCTGCCGCCCAACTAGCATCACTACTCTGGACAGTTTGGACTTAGAATATGTGGACMACTACAAATACCTAGGTGTCTGGTTAGACTGTAAACTCTCCTTCCAGACTCACATTAAGCATCTCCAATCCAAAAGGTAATCTAGAATCGGCTTCTTATTTCGCAACAAAGCCTCCACTCATGCTGCCAAACATACCCTCATAAAACTGACTATCCTACCGATACTTGACTTTGGTGATGTCATTTACAAAATAGCCTCCWGCACTCTACTCAGCAAATTGGATGTAGTCTATCACAGTGCCATCCGTTTTGTCACCAAAGCCCCATATACCACCCACCACTGCAACCTGTATGCTCTCGTTGGCTGGCCCCCGCTACATATCCGTCGTGAAAACCCACTGGCTCCAGGTCATCTATAAGTCTTTGCTAGGTAAAGCCCCGCCTTATCTCAGCTCACTGGTCACCATAGTAACACCCACTCGTAGCACGCGCTGCAGCAGGTATATTTCACTGGTCATCCCCAAAGCCAACACCTCCTTTGGCCGCCTTTCCTTCCAGTTCTCTGCTGCCAATGACTGGAATGAATTGCAAAAATCACTGAAGCTGGAGACCTATATCTCCCTCACTAACTATAAGCATCAGCTATCTGAGCAGCTTACCGATCACTGCACCTGTACACAGCCCATCTGTAAATAGCCCACCCAACTACCTCATCCCCATATTGTTATTTTTTWAACTATTTTGCATGCCAGTATCTCTACTTGCACATCATCATCTGCACATCTATCACTCCAGTGTTAATGCTAAATTGAATTATTTAGCCACTATGGCCTATTTATTGCCTGATCTCCCTAATCTTACAACATTTGCACACACTGTTTATACATTTTTCTATTCTGTTATTGACTGTATGTTTTGTTTATCCCACGTGTAACTCTGTGTTGTTGTTTTTTTTCGCACTGCTTTGCTTTATCTTGGCCAGGTCGCAGTTGTAAATGAGAACTTGTTCTCAACTGGCCTACCTGGTTAAATAAAGGTGAAATAAAAAAATAAAACATATATATACCACGGCTAMGGGCTGTATCCAGGCACTCCGTGTTGCGTTGTGYATAAGAACATCCCTTACCTGTCGTATATTGGCCATATACCCCCTCGTGCMTTATTGCCTAATTATACTATCACATGCGGTAGAGTAAAGTAGTCGAGGACAAATAACTACTTTCTGCTGGTAGTGAGGAAGGATACTTCTCTCTCTCTACCTGACCTGTGCCCACTCCCTATCACCTTGCTGTAGGATATGAATAGTGATTTCCTGGCATGGTCCTCCAGTGGTGGTGTGTAATGGAAGGGCTGTGTGTTGAAATGCACTGTGATTAGAAGGATTCAGGGGCCTGTATTTACTGAGGGTCCAGTCATCCAGTTCATGGTCCAGAGGGGTTAGGGGGGCACAGCTGAGGAATGACTGGGGAATGGGGGCTCTCTTTCTCACACACACACACACACACACACACACACGCACACCGCATTCGCATCACGCACACGCACACGCAACGCACAGCAACGCACACGCAACACACACACACACACACACACACACACACACACACACCAACACACACACACACACACACCACACACACACACACAACACACACACACACACACCACACAACACACAACACACAAAGACACACGGGAATAGGGTGTCAGGCCACGCTAGGTGTTGAAAAAAGCTTCATGCACCTGAATGCACCACTGCATCCTAATAACTCAGCCGCTGAAAACCTGCTTTGCTCTCACTCAGCAGCTGTGAAGGGCAGACACCTGGCTTTTCTGTGTGTGTGTGTGTGTGTGTGTGTGTGTGTGTGTGTGTGTGTGTGTGTGTGTGTGTACGTGTGTTTGTGTGTGTGCAGAGCAATACTTTCATCAGTAGTGTTATAGGGGTCTTGGAGCATGGGTCCCAGGGTTGATTGCTCCTGTTGTTTGCATTATTTCCCTTAATAGACCAGCCATGGCTATATCTGCAAGGCACACACGCGTACACACACACTCACACACGACAGCACATGATGAAGGCTTCATATCCCTCACAGATCACACTTTTCATCATTCATTCAATAACACCCCTCAATTGTATTCACAGTATTGAACAAAGCAATGTCGTAGCAGTACTCCATTCCTCTTTGTTTTATCATTCGCCAAACTTTCATTGGTTTTAAATTAAAAGCTTTTTTCATCTTCAGAGCAATACTAGTGGCTGCAGATTCCTCTGCACACGCTAGTGATTAGTATGCATGAGCGGTCCTGATATTAGGTGAAATTGTTTTCATATTCAAGACAAGCTCTCTTCCTGTCCGTCACAATGAACCATATTCTGTCATGCACAGAGAAATATCATTACTGTCTTTTTTGATGTCGCAGGTGTTTTCCCTCCGACCTCTCGTTCCCCTTACTTATCTGTCTGAAAGAAAGGAAGAAAAAAATGTGCAATTTGTAATGACCTTAGTTAGCAAAAGCCTTTGATTTTTACGCCTCTCCTTTTGAAATTCCCCTTCCATAAACATTCGTAGAGAAGGGAGAATAAATTGAGTTTTGACACCCGTTTTGGTCGAACGTCTTCCAGTCTCAGTGGGTTTTAAACAGGTTTCACCCCCAAGCAGTGTGAACACACTGAGACTAAATGCAAATTTTAACCTCTCCTTTCTTTGAAAATGAACTCTAACAAAACATCCCACAGAACATCAGATCACTTAATGTATATGTTGGACCTCAAACGCCTGACGAGAGATCATCTTCTAAAGATGCACGGTGTGGACGTCAAAGGGAAAATGCTGTTGTTTGAGCATAAAATGGATACCTGGTGTTTTCAAAGTATCTTTGATCCTGGTTCTCACACAGAGAGAGCTTATGACTGTGACAGCGAATTAGCGGCGGTCTCCTAGACAGAAAGGAAAAATGACAATGACAGCCACAATAAGATATGACACACACTCATCTCATCTCGGCCTCTTTTTTTCTTCTCATCTTTCTCTCTATATTGTTTCTTCTCTACCTATCCACCTCCCTCCCCCCTCTCCTTATAGAAGTCAGAAGAAGAGGACCTGGTGTTGACCCCAGATGGTACCAGGGAGTTCCTGACCTTTGAGATCCCTCTGAGTGACTCGGGGTCGGCAGGGTTAGGGGTCAGCGTCAAGGGCAACCGCTCCAAGGAGAACCACGCCGACCTGGGCATCTTTGTCAAGTCCATCATCAACGGAGGAGCCGCCTGCAAGGTGAGGATCGCACATCCTTGTGTTCCATGGTTGATACATATACATGATAAATAAACCCTAATAAATGACAATTCAAATGTTTACCTTTGAGTAATTTAGCAGACGCTCTTATCCAGAGCAACTTTCATGAGCAATTAGGGTTAAGTGCCTTGCTCAAGGGCACACCAGCAGATGTTTCACTGGGATTCGAACCAGTGACCACTAGGCTACCAATGTCTACACTCCTCAAAGAAAATACTCATGAGGTGCAGTAAGAATGAAAAATGACTGTATTCGACTTCTGTTATGTATTGTCCTGTATTATCTAGTCTCCTATAGTTTGTTCATTACTCTGATGGTCATTCACTTAAAGAAATTGTCAAGATTACAGTGGGGAGAACAAGTATTTGATACACTGCTGATTTTGCAGGTTGTCCTACTTACTAAGCATGTAGAGGTCTGTAATTTGTATCATAGGTACACTTCAACTGTGAGAGAGAGAATCTAAAACAAAAATTCAGAAAATCACATTGTATGATTTTTAAGTAATTAATTTGCATTTTATTGCATGACATAAGTATTTGATACATCAGAAAAGCAGAACTTAATATTTGGTAGAGAAACCTTTGTTTGCAATTACAGAGATCATACGTTTCCTGTAGTTCTTGACCAGGTTTGCACACACTGCAGCAGGGATTTTGGCCCACTCCTCCATACAGACCTTCTCCAGATCCTTCAGGTTTCGGGGCTGTCGCTGGGCAATACGGACTTTCAGCTCCCTCCAAAGATTTTCTATTGGGTTCAGGTCTGGAGACTGGCTAGGCCACTCCAGGACCTTGAGATGCTTCTTACCCTTAGTTGCCATGGCTGTGTGTTTCGGGTCGTTGTCATGCTGGAAGACCCAGCCACGACCCATCTTCAATGCTCTTACTGAGGGAAGGAGGTTGTTGGCCAAGATCTCGCGATACATGGCCCCATCCATCCTCCCCTCAATACGGTGCAGTCGTCCTGTCCCCTTTGCAGAAAAGCMTCCCCAAAGAATGATGTTTCCACCTCCATGCTTCACGGTTGGGATGGTATTCTTCGGGTTGTACTCATCCTTCTTCTTCCTCCAAACACGGCGAGTGGAGTTTAGCCCAAAAAGCTCTATTTTTCTCTTATTAAACCACATGACCTTCTCCCATTCCTCCTCTGGATCATCCAGATCGTCATTGGCAAACTTCAGACGGGCCTGGACATGCGCTGGCTTGAACAGGGGGACCTTGCGTGCGCTGCAGRATTTTAATCCATGACGGCGTAGTGTGTTACTAATGGTTTTCTTTGAGACTGTGGTCCCAGCTCTCTTCAGGTCATTGACCAGGTCCTGCCGTGTAGTTCTGGGCTGATCCCTCACCTTCCTCATGATCATTGATGCCCCACGAGGTGAGATCTTGCATGGAGCCCCAGACCGAGGGTGATTGACCGTCATCTTGAACTTCTTCCATTTTCTAATAATTGCGCCAACAGTTGTTGCCTTCTCACCAAGCTGCTTGCCTATTGTYCTGTAGCCCATCCCAGCCTTGTGCAGGTCTACAATTTTATCCATGATGTCCTTACACAGCTCTCTGGTCTTGGCCATTGTGGAGAGGTTGGAGTCTGTTTGATTGAGTGTGTGGACAGGTGTCTTTTATACAGGTAACAAGTTCAAACAGGTGCAGTTAATACAGGTAATGAGTGGAGAACAGGAGGGCTTCTTAAAGAAAAACTGTGAGAGCCGGAATTCTTACTGGTTGGTAGGTGATCAAATACTTATGTCATGCAATAAAATGCAAATTAATACTTAAAAATCATACAATGTGATTTTCTGGATTTTTGTTTTAGATTCCGTCTCTCACAGTTGAAGTGTACCTATGATAAAAATTACAGACCTCTACATGCTTTGTAAGTAGGAAAACCTGCAAAATCGGCAGTGTATCAAATACTTGTTCTCCCCACTGTACATGTCCTTATCGTTATGCGTTGTAAAACAGGTCATATATATATATGATCAGATCACACCCTTCTCTTTTGTGTGGTTGATCAGGATGGCCGACTGAGAGTCAACGACCAGCTGATTGCCGTCAATGGCGAGTCGTTGCTAGGGACGCCCAACCAGGATGCCATGGAAATGCTTCGCCTGTCCATGTCGACRGAGGGCAACAAACGAGGGATGATCCAACTCATCGTTGCCAGGAGGGTTGCCAAGAGCAACGAGGTAATGAATGCACCATTGTGAGACTCTAAGGTCATTCCGTGTGTGTGTGTGTGGTGTGTCTGTGTCTGTGTTAAGCTTGGAGTCAATTCCATTTCAATTCCAGGCAATTCAGGAAGTACACAGAAATTCAAATTCAATTCAAAGCTTTTCATTGTGGAATTTGGTTGGACCTCAACCCTCATGTGTGTATGAATGAAATAGAGAACTAATTGTCTTTATCATGAAGAGCAGATGTTTTAATTGTTTGGCCTTAGCTGAGCTTCATAGGTTGATATTAGTGGTATTGGGAATGAAAGAGTTGATCTCTTCCCCCGCTCCTTTACTACTTGTGCTGCTTGACTTGTCAGACAGTCGAGTGGAGTGGGTGAGAACGAGAGAGGGATGAGAGAGGGATTGATGGATGGACCACTTGTCTGCTTTGAATGATAAACAAGGGCTTTATGATTGACTTTTACCTTGCCACCTATCTCTGTCTATCGCCCTCCTTTTCTTATCTCTGTCTATCGCCCTCCTTTTATCTCTGACTATCGCTCTCCTTTTCTTATCTCTGTCTATCGCCCTCCTTTTATCTCTGACTATCGCCCTCCTTTTCTTATCTCTGTCTATCGCCCTCCTTTTCTTATCTCTGTCTATCGCCCTCCTTTTCTTACCTCTGACTATCGCCCTCCTTTTCTTACCTCTGTCTATCGCCCTCCTTTTCTTATCTCTGTCTATCGCCCTCCTTTTCTTATCTCTGTCTATCGCCCTCCTTTTCTTACCTCTGTCTATC
>NC_036854.1:41553096-41560130 GCF_002910315.2 Salvelinus sp. IW2-2015
TCCTTTTCTTACCTCTGTCTATCGCCCTCCTTTTCTTACCTCTGTCTATCGCCCTCCTTTTCTTACCTCTGTCTATCGCCCTCCTTTTCTTATCTCTGTCTATCGCCCTCCTTTTCTTATCTATGTCTATCGCCCTCCTTTTCTTATCTATGTCTATCGCCCTCCTTTCCTTGGTTTGGTTCTTTGAGATAGCCAGAGAGACACCTGCAGGAGCTCTACTACCACCATGCAAATCTTCACAGCAAAGATCCTATTTTGATAATCTAACTCTTCTCTGCTTTTGGACCCATTGCATATGGTTGACTTGACAATGTGGGGCGCTATGATATGGCGAGAGCCACTTCAATAGTGGATGATTGGCAGACAGAGGCAGACACAGCCCACCACAATGTGCAGATAGGAAGGTTGGACTTTGAGAAAGAAAGTGAATTAAAGTGAGGAGTTGTTATCAGGCTGAAGCAGAAGTTGAGAGGATCGAAAGTAATTCAGACCGTGGAATGTCCTAGCCCAGATATGGTTTTGATAGGTGCTGCTGGCTTTCGGATATATCAAAAAAGATCAAGTCCCATCACTCAACCCTGAATCTATTTATGTTTCTCTATTAACCAGCAGTCGAGCTGCTCTCATAACATCTTAAAAAACGAATTTATCTTTCAGAATACATTTCATTGGCTTTGAAGTGGTGAAGCAAATATATTATGTTGGTATCTATGGGGAGATGAATTGATATGGGAATGGGCTGATTATGGAGATGAGCTGGTTTTATTCAGTGGTGAAGTACTCGTCGTTGAAGTGTGTGTGCGTGTTTGTTTTGTGTGTGTGTGTTCCAATCCCCTGCAGCCTCTGATTCGAGATCAGCTTTGATTAGTGTTGGTGTGAGGATGATTGGTGCCTCTGTCCTGTGGTCCTTGAGCAGACTTCCTGCTGGGACACTCTTCCCTCATCTGCCCTTCGTCTGTCCCCCCCACACACGCACACGCACGCACGTACAACACACACACACTTGGCCAGGGGAAAGTGAGTGGGAGAAGGTTAGGGGGTGAGGGGGAAATGTTGGTGGTGGTGTGTGTGTGTGTGTGTGTGTGTGTGTGTGTGTGTGTGTGTGTGTGTGTGGTGTGTGTGTGTGTGTGTGTGTGTGTGTGTGTGTGTGCGTGTGCGTGCGTGCGTGCGTGCGTGCGTGCGGTGTTGTGTTGTGCGTGCGTGGCGTGTGCGTGTTGTTGTTGTGGTACGTGCGTGTGCGTGTGCGTGTGTGGGGGGACAGTACGAAGGCAGATGAGGGAAAGAGTGTCCAGCAGGAAGTCGCTCAAGGACCACAGGACAGAGGCACCAATCATCCTACACAAACACTAATCAAGAGCGTATTCTCGAATCAGAGGCTGCAGGGGATGAACACACCACACCAAAACACACGCACACAACACTTCAACGACGAGTATTCACCACTGATAAAACCAGCTCATCTCCATAAGTTCACCGATTCCCATATCAATTCATCTCCCATAGATACAACATAATATATTTGCTTGCACACTTCAAAGCAATGTTGTATTCTGAAAGATAAAATTCGTTTTTAAGTATGTTAGAAGCAGGCTCGATCGGGCTGTTAATAGAGAAACATAAATAGATTCAAGGGTTGAGTGATGGACTTTGATCTTTTTGATATATCCGAAAGCCACAGCACCTATCAAAACCATATCGGGCTAGGAATTCCACGGTCTGAATTACTTTCGATCCTCTCAACTTCTGCTTAGCACCTGATAACAACTCCTCACTTTAATTCACTTCTTTCCAAAGTCCAACCTTCCTATCTGCACATTGTGGTGGCGTGTGTCTGCCTCTGTGCTTGCCAATCATCCACTATTGAAGTGGCTCTCGCCAAGGCTATCAGCGCCCACATCGTCAAGTCAACCATATGCAATGGTCCAAAGCAGAGAAAGAGTAGATATCAAAAAGGATCTTGTGCTGGAAGATTTGCATGGGTAGTGAGGAGCTCCTGCAGGTGGTCTCTCGGGCAGTCTCAAAGAACCAAACCAAGAGGAAAGGAGGGCGATAGACATAGATAAGAAAGGAGGGGCGAGAGACATAGATAAGAAAGGAGGGCGTAGACAGAGATAGAAAAGGAGGGGCGATAACAAAGTAAGAAAAGGAGGGCGATAGACAAGAGGTAAGAAAGAGAGGCATAGACAGAGGTAAAGAAAAAGGGAGCGCGATAGACAGAGGTAAGAAAAGGGAGGGCGATAGACAGAGTAAGAAAAGGAGGGCGAGTAGAGCCAGAGGTAAGAAAAGGAGGGTGATAGACAGAGGTAAGAAAAAAGGAGGGCGATAGACAGGAAGAGAAAAGGAGGCGATAGAGCAGAGATAAGAAAAGGAGGGCGATAGACAGAGGTATAGAAAAGGAGGGCGATAGTCAGAGGTAGAGTAAAAAGAGAGGGCGAAACAGAGATAAGAGAAGAGGCGATAGACAGAGATAAGAAAAGAAGGGCGATAGTCAGAGATAAAAGAGGCGATAGACAGAGATGGAAAGAGAGCGAATAGAGATAAAGGAGGGCATAGACAAGAATAGAAAAAGAGGGCGATAGAAGACAAGATAGGTGCAAGGTAAAAGTCAATCATAAAGCCCTTGTTTATCATTCAAGCAGACAAGTGGTCCATTCATCAATCCCTCTCTCATCCCTCTCTCGTCTCACACCCACTCCACTCGACTGTCTGACAAGTCAAGCAGCACAAGTAGTAAAGAGCGGGGAAGAGATCAACTCTTTCATTCCCAACACCACTAATATCAACCTATGAAGCTCACTAAGCCAAACAATTAAAACATCTGCTCTTAATGATAAAGACAATTAGTTCTCTATTTCATTCATACACACAGTGAGGGTGAGGTCCAACCAAATTCACAATGAAAAGCTTTGAATTGAATTTGAATTTCTGTTACTGTCCTGGAATTGCCTGGAATGAAATGGAATTGACTCCAAGCTTAACACGACACAGACACCACCACAAACACACACAACGGGAATGACCTTAGAGTCTCACAATGGTGCATTCATTACCTCGTTGCTCTTGCAACCCTCCTGGCAACGATGATTTGGATCATCCTCGTTGTTGCCCTCTCGACATGGACAGGCAAGCATTTCCATGCATCGCTGGTTGGCTGCCCTAGCAACGACTCGCCATTGACGGCAATCAGCTGTGCGTTGACTCTCAGTCGGCCATGCCGATCAACCACAAAAGAGAAGGGTGTGATCGATCATATATATATATAGACCTGTTTACAACGCATAACGATAAGGACATGTACAGTGGGGAGAACAAGTATTTGAATACACTGCCGATTTTGCAGGGTTTTCCTACTTACAAAGCATGTAGAGGTCTGTTATTTTATCATAGTACACTTCACTGGAGAGACGAAATCTAAAACAAAAATCCAGAAAATCACATTGTATGATTTTAAGTATTAATTTGCATTTTTATGCATGACATAAGTATTTGATACCTACAACCAGTAAGATCCCGGCTTCACAGTTTTTCTTTAAGAAGCCCTCTGTCTCCACTCATTACCTGTTATAACTGCACTGTTTGACCTTGTTACCTGTATAAAAGGACACCTGTCCACACTCAATCAACAGACTCCAACCTCTCACAATGGCCAAGACCAGAGAGCTGTGGTAAGGACATCATGGATAAAATTGTAGACCTGCACAAGGCTGGGATGGGCTAACAGAACAATAGGCAAGCCAGCTTGGTGAGAAGGCAACAACTGTTGGCGCAATTATTAGAAAATGGAAAAAGTTCAAGTGACACGGTCAATCACCCTCGGTCTGGGGCTCCATGCAAGATCTCATCTCGTGGGGCATCAATGATCATGAGGAAGGGAGGGATCAGCCCAGAACTACACGCAGGTGAGACCTGGTCAACGACCTGAAGAGAGCTGGGACCACAGTCTCAAAGCAAAACCATTAGTAACACACTACGCCGTCATGGATTAAAATTCTGCAGCGCACGTGCAAGGTCCCCTGTTCAACGCAGCGCATTCCAGGCCCGTCGAAGTTTGCCAATGACGATCTGGATGATCCAGAGGAGGAAATGAGAAGGTCATGTGTTTAATAAGAGAAAAATAAGGAGCTTTTTGGGCTAAACTCCATCGCCGGTGTGTTTGGAGGAAGAAGAAGATGTGTACAGCGCCGAAGATACCATCCCAACCGTGAAGCATGGAGGTGGAAACATCATTCTTTGGGGAGGCTTTTCTGAAAAGGGGACAGGACGACTGCACCGTATTGAGGGAGGATGGGGGATGGGGCCATGTATGGCAGATCTTGTGCCAACAACTCCTTCCCTCAGTAACAGCATTGAAGATGGTCGTGGCTGGTCTTCCATCATGACAACGACCCGAAACACACAGCCAGGGCAACTAAGGAGTGGCTCCGTAAGAAGCATCTTAAGGTCCTGGAGTGGCCTAGCCAGTTTTCCAGACGTGAACCCAATAGAAAATCTTTGGAGGAGCTGAAAGTCCGTATTGCCAGCGACAGTCCCGAAACCTGAAGGATCGAGAAGGTCTGTATGGAGGAGTGGGCCAAAAATCCCTGCTTCAGTGTGTCAAACCTGGTCAAGAACTACAGGAAACGTATATCGCTGTAATTGCAAACAAAGTTGTCTCTACAAATATAAAGTTCTGCTTTTCTGATGTATCAAATACTTATGTCATGCAATAAAAATGCAAATTAATTACTTAAAAATCATACAATGTGATTTTCTGAAATTTTTGTTTTAGATTCTCGTCTCTCACAGTTGAGTGTAACCTATGATACAAATTACAGACCTCTACATGCTAGTATAGGACAAACCTGCCAAAATCAGCGTGTATCAATACTTGTTTCTCCCCACTGTAATCTTGACAATTTCTTTAAAGTAAATGACCATCAGAGTAATGAACAACTATAGGGAACTAGATAATACAGGAGCAATACATAACAGAAGTCGAATACAGTCATTTGTTCACATTCTACTGCACCCTCATGAGTATTTCTTGAGGAGTGTAGACATTGGTACCTAGTGGTCACTGTTGAATCCCAGTGAAACATTGCTGTGTGCCTTGAGCAAGGCACTTACCTAATGCTCAGAAAGTTGCCTGGATAAGAGCGTTCTGCTAAATTACTCAAAAGGTAAACATTTTAAGTGGTCATTTTTAGGTTATTATCATGTATAGTGTATCAACCATGAACACAAGGATGTGCGATCCTCACCTTGCAGGCGGCTCCTCCGTTGATGATGGACTTGACCAAGATGCCCAGGTCGGCGTGGTTCCCTTGGAGCGGTGTGCCTTGACGCTGACCCTAACCCTGCCGACCCCGAGTCACTCAGAGGGATCTCAAAGGTCAGGACTCCCTGGTACCATCTGGGGTCAACCCGGTCTCTTCTTCGACTTCTATAAGGAGGGGGGAGGAGGTGGATAGGTAGAGAAGAAACAATATAGAGGAGAGATGAGAGAGAAAAAAGAGGCCGAGATGAGATGAGTGTGTGTCATAATTTATTGTGGCTGTCATTGTGCATTTTTCCTTTCTGTCTAGGAGACCGCCGCTAATTCGCTGTACAGTCAGAAGCTCTCTCGTGTGAGAACCAGGATCAAAGATGACTTTGAAAACACCAGGTATCCATTTTAGTGCTCAAACAACAGCATTTCCCTTTGACTCCACACCGTGCATTTAGAGATGATCCTCGTCAGGCGTTTGAGGTCCAACAATACGCATTAATGATCTGATGTTCTGTGGGATGTTTGTTAGAGTTCATTTTCAAGAAGAGAGAGGTTAAAATTAGCATTTAGTCTCAGTGGTGTTCACCCTCTTGGGGGTGAAACGTGTTTAAAACCACTGAGACTGAAGACGTTCGACCCAAAACGCGTGTCACAAACTCGAATTTATCTCACCTCTTCTCAACGAATGTTTATGAGAGGGAATTGTCAAAACGGAGAGCGTAAAATCCAAAGGCTTTGCTAACTAATCGATTACGAATGCAACATTTTTTTCTTCCTTTCTTTCAGAACAGATAATAAGGGGGAACGGAATGGCGGAGGGAAAACACCTGCGACATCAAAAAAGACATAATGAATATTTCTCTGTGCATGACAGAATATGTTCATTGTGACGGAGCAAAAGAAAGTTTCTGAATATGAAAACCAATTTCACTTAATATCAAGGACCGGCTCGATGCATACTAAGTCACTAGCGTGTGCAGAGGAAAGTCTGCCAGTCCACTAGTATGCTCTGAAGATGAAAAAAGCTTTTTAAATTTAAAAACCAATGAAAGTTTGGCCGAATGATAAACAAAGAGTGAATGGAGTACTCGCTACGACATTGCTTGTATCAAAGCTGAATACAATTGAGCGGCTGTTTATTGAATGAATGAGATGAAAAATTGATCTGTGGGATATGAAGCATATCATCAGTGCTGTGCGTGTGTGAGTGTGTGGTACCGTGTGTGGCCTTGCAGATATAAGCCATCGGCTGGTCTATTAAGGGAATAACAACAAAGCAATCAACCCTGGACCCATGCTCCAAGACCCTATACTACTACTGAATGAAAGTATGCTCTTGCACCACACAACACACAGACGTACACAGCACACACGAAAAAGCCAGGTGCGCCCTACGGCTGCGAGTGAGAGCGAAACGCAGTTTTCGCGGCTGAGTTATTAGGATCAGTGGTGCTTCAGGGTGCATGAAGCTGTGTTTCAACGACCTAGCTGGCCTGACACCCTATCCCGTTGGTTCTGTGTGTCGTGTGTTGTGGGGTGTGTGTGTGTTGTGTGTTGTGTGTGTGTGTGTGTGGTGTGTGTGGTAGTGGTGTGTGTGTGTGTGTGTGTGGTGTGTGTGGTGCGTGTGCGTGTGTGCGTGTGCGTGTGCGGTGTGCGTTGGTGCGTGGATGTGGCGTGGTGTGTGGTGTGTTGTGTGTGTGTGAGAAGAGAGCCCGCTATCCTCCAGTCATTCCTCAGCTGTCCCCCCTAACGCCGTCTGGACCATGAAACTGGATGACCTGACCCC
>NC_036854.1:41560155-41574497 GCF_002910315.2 Salvelinus sp. IW2-2015
CCAAGGACACTTGTCCCTCCTGGGCCCTCCAAGATCCAAGGTCGCTCCTATCAGTCCAGCCAGTCAAGTTTCAAGTTTTAATGTCACGTGCACAGTGAAATAACTTTCTTGCAAGATCGAAACCAAACAATGCAGTAATCAATATCAATGTAGTACTAAACATAACACAAGGTAGAACAAAAACACACAAGAAATAAAACATAAAAAATAAGAACTATATAAAGGGTCAGTCAGGTCCAGTACCATATTTACGATGTGCAGGAATACTGGAGGGATAGAGGTAGATAAGTACAGTACCAGTCAAAAGTTTGGACACACCTACTCATTCCATGGTTTTTCTTTATTTGTACTATTTTCTACATTGTAGAATAACTATGAAATAACACACATGGAATCATGTAGTAACCAAAAAAGTGTTAAACAAATCAAAATATATGTATTTGTTTTAGATTCTTCAAAGTAGCCACCCTTTGCCTTGATGACAGCTTTGCACACTACATTATTCTCTCAACCAGATTCATGAGGTAGTCACCTGGAATGCATTTCAATTAACAGGTGTGCATTGTTAAAAGTGAATTTTTTGAATTTCTTTCCTTCTGAATGCGTTTGAGCCAATCAGTTGTGTTGTGACATGGTAGGGGTGGTATACAGAAGATAGCCCTATTTGGTAAAAGACCAAGTCCATATTATGGCAAGAATAGCTCAAGTAAGCAAGAGAAACAACAGTCCATCATGTCTTTAAGACATGAAGGTCAGTCAATCCGGAAAACTTCAAGAACTTCGAAAGTTTCTTCAAGTGGAGTCGCAAAAACCATCAAGCGCTATGATGAAACTGACTCTCATGAGGACCACCACAGGAAAGGAAGACCCAGAGTTACGTCTGCTGCAGAGGATAAGTTCATTAGAGTTACCAGCCTCAGAAATTGCAGCCCAAATAAATGCTTCAGAGTTCAAGTAACAGACACATCTCAACAACATCTTTTCAGAGGAGACTGTGTGAATCAGGCCTTCATGGTCGAATTGCTGCAAAGAAACCACAACTAAAGGATGCCAATAAGAAGAAGAGACTTGAAGAAATGTGAAGAAACACAAGCAATGGACATTAGACCAGTGGAAATCTGTATTTTGGTCTGATGAGTCCAAATTTGAGATTTTTGGTGGTGACACTGTCTGTGATTTATTTAGAATTCTTGGCACACTTAACCAGCATGACTACAACAGTATTCTGCAGCGATACGCCATCCCATCTGGTTTGTGCTTAGTCGGATTATCATTTGTTTTTCAACAGGATAATGACCCAACCTACCTCCTGGCTGTGTAAGGGCTATTTGACCAAGAAGGAGAGTGATGGAGTGCTGCATCAGATGACCTGGTCTCCACAATCACCCGATTACAACCCAATTGAGATGGTTTGGGAAGAGTTTGATCGCAGAGTGAAGGAAAAGCAGCCAAAAAGTGCTCAGCATATGTGGGAACTCCTTCAAGACTGAGAGAATGCCAAGAGTGTGCAAAGGTAAAAGGTGGCAAAAGGTGGCTACTTTGAAGAATCTCAAATCTCAAATATATTTTGATTTGTTTAACACTTTTTTGGTTCCTACATGATTCCATATGTGTTATTTCATAGAAAACAGTCAAAAAAATCAAGAAAAACCCTTGAATGAGTAGGTGTCACTCCACTCTTTTGACTGGTACTGTGTATCATCATTACCAAGTGCCTCTCACATTGTAACCACCTCAAAAAGTTCTACATCTGCACCATCAAGAGCATCTTCACTGGCTGCATCACCGCCTGGTATGGCAACTGCTCAGCATCCGACTGCAAGGTGCTTACAGAGGGTAGTGCGTACAGCCCAGTACATCACTGGGACCTAGCTCTCTGTCATCCAGGACCTCTATACCAGGCAGTGTCACAGGAAGGCCCTAAAAATTGTCAGACTCCAGCCACCCAAATCACAGTCTGTTATCTCTCTGCTACTGCACGGCAAGTGCTACCGGAGCCCCAAGTCTGGGACCAAAAAGCTCCTGAACAGCTTCTACACCAAAGCCATAAGACTGCTGAACAGTTAATCAATGGCTACATGGACTTTCTGGTTTTCCCCCCTACCTACATGTACATAGTGCTTCAATCAATCACCTAATCAAACCTGCATGTACATATTACCTCAATCAATCACCCCAACTACCTCGTCCCCCAGTACACTGACTCAGAACCGGTACTCCTTGTATACAGTATAGCCTGTATATAGCCTTGTTATTGTTATTTTATTGTGTTACTATTTGATTTGTATTTATTTTCTAATTTTCTTACTTTTTAACTGCATTGTTGGGAAAGGGCTTGGCTCGTAAGTAAGGATTTCACGGTAAAGTCTGCACTTTTTGTATTCGGCGCATGTGACATTTGATTTGATTACAGAACTTGTTCTAGAACAGTCACTTCAGTCATTCCATAGTTCCGACTGATAACTAGGACTGGCACATAGTTGAGGGAGTGTACTTCTGACCCATATACGGTATTAAAGTAATGTGATTGGTCATTGGGAATTTATGTTTGACGCATTATAATTGAATCAATGCTTCAGAGACTTTGGCAGCATCCCAAATGCCACCCTATTCCCTATGTAGTGCACTACTTTTGACCCCAGCTCTGAGCCCTGGTCCAAATAACTGCACTACATAGGGAATAGGGTGCCATTTGGGATGCTGCCTTTGTAATTTCTCAGTCCTTCTATTAATATATTGTCACGTGTTCAATGCAATTACATTCTTGGAAAGTCAATTCAATTAATTTTTATCAGGACTTTAAAATGTACTCATCCTATTCATGTTCCTTTGGTATTAATTATGCCGTTTTATAACGATGTGTGTCATCACGTCAGCAAATAAAAACAGATTTAGTTAATTGAGCGTTGCATGACCTTTATTCCAAGTCACAAATGGAAGTCAATATTCAATACAATAAAGTTGTGAATAGTTTTTTAGTTCACATGGATGAGCTTTTTGTTATTAGCATGTAATACTTGCATCTTCAATTTCATTTACACACCAGGACAACAGAGACAGCTATCTTGTGTGTGTTGTGTGTGTGGTGTGGTGTGTGTGTGTGTGTGTGTGTTGTGGTGTGTGTGTGTGTGTGTGTGTGTGTGTGTGTGGTGTGGTGGTGTGTGTGTGTGTGTGTGTGTGTGGTGTGTGTGTGTGTGTGTGTGGTGTGTGTGTGTGTGTGGCGTGTGTGTTGTGTGCGCCTGTGTGTCTGTGGTGGGTGTTGTGTATGTGTGCCTGTGTGTGTGTGCCTGTGTGCGGGCGGGCGGGCTTTTGTGTGTCATCAAAGCATTCTTTTTTTTGCAAAGCCCTCATGCGTTTGGCTCTGCTCATATAAATGAATGTATATCCTCATATTATCATGCTTATCCATTTATCATAATGTTCCTCAGAAAGCAGCAGTCAGAGCTGACGTCAACGTGTATCTGAGAAACGCTTGTTGTTCACCTCAAGTTAAAACTTGTCTAAAAGTATTCAGTCCATGTGACGGAGAGGCTTGTGAGAGTCATCATTTTCCACTGCCACCAGCGTAATTTGGCGGGAAATCAGAGCTGCTGACTGAAGTCTGGGATTGGCACCAGCACAAAAACATTTGTGAGGGGCGGTAGGGTATTGTGTGTGTGTGTGTACGTGTGTGTGCATGAGCGTTCTTTTTATTTAGGGTTTGTTGCTTGCTGCTTTTGAGTTGAGAAAGGTCTGATTCCTATTTAGATATGGTTTGCCTTCCAGAACTATAAACAGACTCATTTATTTTGGAAAATGCTTTCCAGTTCTTCGCGGTGCCAAACTTTTTGTAGCTGATGTGAAGTGTACCACAGCGAATGTGTGTACATCCATGCGTGCATCCGTGTGTGTGCACTCACTGATGTGTCGGTGAGCTGGCGACCTGCAACACTCTGCCTTCCCCTTCCTGGTCAGCTTTCTTTTGTCGTTGTTTTGTGCGACACTAAATGACTACAGTGGTCATAACAGCTACCAAGCCAGTCTCATCAAGGTGCTTTACAAGCCAAACTTGACAAAAGTCTGCCAAAAGCAACCAGCGCCACAGCCGGCCCGCTCATTAGGCAGGATTATGCGGCCGCCTATGGCGGCAGATTGACGAGGGCGGCATTTTCTGAGCTCAACTGACCAAGACACACCTCCAACAACAACACATAACACCTCTCCAGGGTGCTGTTGGAGAGATGCAGCGCTCCACATTCTGTCAAAATAATTATCTAACATAAATCATATAGAATATACAGCATATGGTGGAAAGAGTACGTGGCCTTCTCTGTAGCCTACAGCATGGAGATCAAATGTATGACAATGTAATGAGACTTTTTACATCTTGCCGGTTTCTCTGATCAAATAGCCTAACCTAAATGGCACCCAATCAAATAAAAAAATGCGCTGACATGTTAACAAACAACATCTTCTTAAAACAGGACAGGTCAAAGTAAAATGGACAATATGAAATGGGCAATCAGGATACTCACAACTGCTGTCCAGAAGTTTCATCCTGTGGGCTAAATTGTCATGATCAGTGGTTTCAACTTTTTATCCATACATTTTTTATGAGCTGATTATAGTGAAAAAATAACATTCTTCTGAATTTCCCACTATGTAAACACATTAGTTAGGTAGCTGATATTCAGAGCTTAAATAGCCAAAATGGATTAGTCATAGTAATCAGGACTAATAAAGCACACACAACGGCCTGTTTTACAAACAGTTGGGCCTAACGCATGGATGGACATTCATAAAATTCCATTGCAGTCCGACATGGTAGGCTACACTCCAGTAAGCATGGACCGACGCCAACGTCTTTTGGACATCTTTGTATGGTCCGTACCGCCCGTCTTTTTTATTGGTGTTTTACTAACTATAGGCCTAGATGGGCATTCCTAAAATTACATTTCGGCCGACACTGTAGGCCAGGGATAGGCAAATCCAGTCATCTAGGGACTGATTGGTGTCACATTTTTTCCCCAGCCCCAGCTAACACATCTGACACCAATAATCAACTAATCATGATGTTATGTTTAGAAAGCAATTTGTTTCATCAGCTGTGTTGACTAGGAATGGGGAAAGTGTGACACCGCTCCAGCCCCCGAGGACTTAAGTTGCCCATCCCTGCTGTAGGCTATACGCCAGTAGGCACGGACTGACGCTGACTCCATTTGGACATCTTTTTTTGGTCCTGTCCGGACCAGCCTTGATTTCCACGTCCACGGACGTTGTTTTTTGGTCCGGTCCCGACTAAATCTGAACCAATCACAGATGTCTATGTTTGGTTCAGATGTTGTCTGGCCCAGCCTTGATTTGGCCCAAACATAGACGTCTATAAATTACAGAACTTTTATTCAGAACCGAAAATTAACCTGATTTCAACATCCGGAAGATATGTATTTTAAACGCCCGGAAAATACAGTTGAAGTGGGAAGTTTACATACACCTTAGCCAAATACATTTAAACTCAGTTTCTCACAATTCCTGACATTTAATCCTAGTAAAAATGCCCTGTCTTTGGTCAGTTAGAATCACCACTTTATTCTAAGAATGTGAAATATTGGAATGATTTATTTCATCTTTTATTTCTTTCATCACATTCCCAGTGGATCAGAAGTTTACATACACTCAATTAGTATTTGGTAGCATTGCCTTTAAATTGTTTAACTTGGGTCAAACGTTTCGGATAGCCTTCCACAAGCTTCCCACAATAAGTTGGGTGAATTTTGGCCCATTCCTCCTGAGAGAGCTGATGTAACTGAGTCAGGTTTGTAGGCCTCCTTGCTCGCACACTTTTTTTCAGTTCTGCCCATACATTTTCTATAGGATTGAGGTCAGGGCTTTGTGATGGTCACTCCAATACCTTGACTTTGTTGTCCTTAAGCTATTTTGCCACAACTTTGGAAGTATGCTTGGGGTCACTGTTCATTTGGAAGACCCATTTGCGACCAAGCTTTAACTTCCTGACTGATGTCTTGAGATGTTGCTTCAACATATCCACATAATTGCACCAGTCCCTCCTGTAGCAAAGCACCCCCACAACATGATTCTGCCACCCCCGTGCTTCACGGTTGGGATGGTGTTCTTCGGCTTGCAAGCCTTCCCCTTTTTCCTCCAAACATAACAATGGTCATTATGGCCAAACACTTCTGTTTTTGTTTCATCAGACCAGCAGACATTTCTCCAAAAAGTACAATATTTGTCCCCATGTGCAGTTGCAAACTGTAGTTTGGCTTTTTCATCTTCACAAGGTCCTTTGCTGTTGTTCTGGGATTGTTTTGCACTTTCCGCACCCAAGTACGTTCATCTCTAGGATGACGTACTGAGAGGTATGACGACTGCGTGGTTCCATGGTGTTTATACTTGCATACTATTGTTTGTACAGATGGACGTGGTACATTCATGCGTTTGGAAATTGCTCCCAAGGATGAACCAGACTTGTGGAGGTCTACAATTTTTTGTCTGAGCTTTTGGCTGATTTCTTTTGATTTTCCCATGATGTCAAGCAAAAAGGCACTGAGTTTGAAGGTAGGCCTCCCAAGCTGTTTAAAGGCACAGTCAACTTAGTGTTAAACTTCTGACCCACTGGAATTGTGATACAGTGAATTTTAAGTGAAATAATCTGTCTGTAAACAATTGTTGGAAAAATTACTTGTTTCATGCACAAAGTACATGTCCTAACCGACTTGCCAAAACTATAGTTTGTTAACAAGAAAAACGAGTATGAAGGACTCCAACCTAAGTGTATGTAAACCTCCGACTTCAACTGTACCTATTTTCAACTTTCTTTCAGAACTGAAAATTAACCTTATTTCAACGCCTAGAAAATACCTCTTTTCACCTTTCATTCAGAACCTAAATTGAACCTAGCTTCAACATCTGGAAAAATATGTATTTTTGACGTATTTTCAATGTAATTTTGCTTACTGGGACTATTCTTGTAGGGACAGCCATTTTTTGGCCTGGCCTATGGCGGCAGAACGGCCAGGACCTGCCCTGACCAGCACACTTTTAGAGTTGAGGCAGCCTTCATATTATGTTAACAATGTGTTTTCTAAACCTCACCTGTTCTGCTCTGTGCTACGTTTTACTTACTGTACCATCCATATTGTACTATTTTTAAACTGCAGTATTTAAAATAGGCAGTATGGGACGTGCTGCTTATGTAAATTCATGAAGTGGAACATACAGCCTTAGGATGCCACTCTACCCTCTCTCCCCAATTGTTTCATTTCATTTATTGAAATTAAGATATTTCTATTTCCAACTTTCACTTTCTTTCGTTTCTGCGTGTCTCAGCAGAGTCCAGTGTCCCTGGAGGCAGAACATAACAAATATATGTAAAACATTTCCTTCTCTTGACCACATGAAAGCCTTTCGGAAACACTACTCTTTCTCTCGATTATGTAAATATCATTTGGAAGAAGAAACTGCTACACTGGCCTATTCTATTCAAACGACCTGAATGACGCATTGTGGGTAATCGTTAGGCTATACCCCACACCCTCTGTAAGCTGGGCCATGTTGAGTAAGCACAAAATGATAAAAAATATGTATTTTGAAAGGGAGAGAATCAAGGAAGTACTAGCTGAACTTAACTAAGATTAGTTTATTGTCAACGTGTGCCCCATTGAACATTAAATCAGTTAGGATTGTACACCAAATGTATCCGTGTACAAAGCATTGGACAAAGCTTTGGCCTCTCTACCTTTGAAGGCTATGAGGAGCTTCACTTACTGGTCAAGACCAGTCAGGTCCACTGGGAAGCACTGGGCCATCATCTGGTAATAGGAGGATTCAGATGCCCTCTGCATTATAGATGAGCTACAGTACAGCAAGTGTGCGTCTCAAATGGCACTCTATTCTATATACAGTGCACTACTTTCCACTATAAAGGGAATAGGATGCCATTTTGAATGCAGCCCCACCACATCAGGGTAGAATGGGTAAAGGAGACCTAGCTACTCTGCTCCTCATGTGGCTTCATGTCATACATGAAGTAATAGAGGACAGGATACCTGCTGAAGTAGCCTTGTTCCTTCCACCCTGTTGCTGTGTATTATAGATACTGAACAGAATACATTTGAGCTTACATTGAAGAGGGGAGCTAATGGAAAAGGGCCCTTACGTAACAGGACATGAACTGCCCTTTTCTGCATACCAATGACTGTCCAGACATGTCCAGATGGGATTCAGCACGGGATCGTTGATGTGAGTTGACATTGTGAAGGAGGCTTGGCTTGGCTAATAGAAGAACCACGGCCCTGTAGACAAGAGGAGAGAAGGCTTGATCAATATGGCTTCAGAGAGAGATCAATCAGTCTGAATCTGCCTGGCACAGTAAACTATGGTTTTATTAGCATTGAGCTGACCGTCCATCCGCTGCGGATGGGGATGGGGACACAGTCTTACGACACTAATGCATTTAGATGCGTTCCCCAAAGAAAAGATGGGGGGGGGATATAGAGAGACAGAGGTAGAGAAAGAAAGAGAAAGAAAAGAGAGAGGTAGATTTGCGTCTGACCTTTCCCTTAACGGTGTAATGTAATGTTATGGGGAGGGATTGAGGCCCCATTAGATGATGACATGGGGATCATGACAACCACTTAGCGTGATGTCATAGTAGATCCGAATGATTCATGTTGGAGGATAACAGGAAGAGAAGGGAGGGAGTGTTGCATGATGGGAGATTACTCTTGATTATGAACTGGGTAAATGTGGGAAAGTAGACAGTGGAACTACAGAAACACAACTCTGCACCTACTGCAGGGCCATTCAACCGCAGCTGGTACCAGCAGACTAACTCATTTAGAACCAGCGACGGAAACTCAATTGGTCCAATTCAGAGAATAATTTATTGAATCGGGTGGTTTAGTGGTGTAGCTGAGTGCAATGGTGGACTGTGAGGGTAACGTGTTATATTAGCTCTCAGTTCAGCTCATTTCAGTTCAACTCTGTTCCGTATGAACTCAAAAGGGGTTATTCTATTAATTCTTTACCATGATCCCTTTGAACACACACACACACACACACACACACACACACACACACACACACACACACACACACACACACACACACACACACACACACACACACACACACATTTGTATTTTAGTTTGAAGACATGTATACTGTTTATTTCCCTTAAACTCGCTCTCTGACAACTTGTACAAAGCTATAGTCACATACAGTACAATGTTTACAATCAATGCAGACAGGGGGAATGGCAATCTCCTGGAAACACGGGCAGTGGTGTTGAATGCAGCGGTGGTAGAAATGGAGAGAGGGAACACCTGGGAGGATAAGGCTTGAGGCAGATGAAGGGATGAGGGGAAGCTAATGAGACGGAGGTAGCCACTGGAGACTTAGGTTGGTAGGTGTGTTGGTTGGTCGGTCCAAAGGTGGGCAGGATGCTGCAGCTTAAAGAATGTAATTACTAACAGCATCATGGGTAAAGTTGACTGGATTATGGCCACATGAACAGACTAAGGGCTAACCGTAAAACCATACATGTACAGGTAAGGACTTTAGAGTAACACACTGCCTTGTCATCAAGGGGCAACTTTTCCCTGTCTGTGCATGTGTGTTCCGTCTGTCATCCGGTGGGAATTTGATGAACTCCCGACGAAGCTCTCTGTGGGTGAATCAGTAGCCTTCCTTCACAGCAGGATAATCCAGTCTGGAAATGAGTAGATTAAGAGAGATTAAGAGATGGCGAGAGCTGCTGGTAATACCACTAAAAAGCACACTGGTTTACTCACTCACTCAAACTCTCCCTCACACATACACATGCAAACACACTTATGCACAGACTTCTTTATGCAGGCACGCACAAACACACACACACACACACACACACACACACACACACACACACACACACACACACACACACACACACACACACACACGCATGCACCCACCAGACTAGCTACTGTACATATGGAGCCTGTTTAATCAATTCTCAGTCTCTCTGTCCTCTGTGACGCCTGTCCATACGTTATTCATTAACTCTGAGAAGTCAGCCCTTTTCTCAGCCTGTGACTGTTTTTATAAGCCTACCCAGACCCCAGTCTCACCAGATTGAAAAACAAGAGAGTGAAACCAATACAATACATCTTCTGTTACACCATTGAAACCTTCTTGAGTCCAATTCATCCTGGACCAGGCTTTATTAGAAATTATTGTAATTGCGTTAACCCCTTCCTTTGCACGCTGTGCACTTATCAAACCGAGGCTAGATAAAGTCCTCAGCTCCCAAATTCATTAAACCTCATTTATATTAAACAGACCGACCATGATAAGTCTCTTCCCCCGCCTGACTCAGCCGTCACCATATAGACCCGGCACGACTGTGCTACCCCAGCAGACTACAGACCCAACGACACTGGTCCTATAGACAGCATGGGTCTTTCTTCCTCTGCAATCCTCTCATATTTGTTTCTCTATTTGTTTTCTTGAAGAATCTCCTCTTCTCTGGTTTCTGTTGTTTTTGGCCCGTGGTCAGTTTTGTGTCATGATACATCCATATTTGCAGGTCTGGGGTCAGTTCAGAGCTTGGTTCCTCTCTCTTTCACGCTCTCCTGCTGTCGCTCTCTCTCTTGCTTCTCTCTCTCTCTTGCTTCTCTCTCACTCACTCGCTTCACTCTCTCTCGCTTCACTCTCTGTGCAATCCGTGCTGTGTGTGTGTGTCCTCTCTCTCTCTCTCTTCTTCTCCTCTCGCTCTCGTCTCTCTCTCTCCTCTCTCTCTCTCTCTCTCTTTCTCTCTCTCTCTCTCTCTCTCTCTCTCTCTCTCTTCTCTCTCTCTCTCTCTCTCTCTCTTTCTCGCTCTCGCTCTCGCTCTCGCTCTCTCTGCTTGGAATGTATCTGTAACAGATCTGTTGGAGGGCCAACTCCTCCTGTATTCCCTGGGCATCAAGAATCAACTCTGTGTGTGTTTGCGCATGCGTGTGTGTGTGTTGGTGAAACAGGGCCCGGCTGTTGTCTTTGGAACAGGCTCTGTTCTCTAACCAGTCACACGTGGTTCCCTCACAGGTGACTGCCAAACAATGCTACAGAATTTTCTCCCTCTCTTTTTTCTCCTTCTCTCTTTCTCTCATCTGTTTGTGGGAAATGTTCTTTTATTCTCTGGAGCCATAATGCATCACAGAACATTCCCACCATATCCTGTACAGTTTTATACTGTTTGTGTTCTAAATGACATCCTATTCCCTACATAGTGCACCACTTTTGACCAGAGCCCTATGGGTCCTGATCAACAGTAACACACTATATATGGAAAAGGGAGCCATTTGGGACACAGGCTGTTGACAAGGACAGAATGGTTGTAGGGGAGAGTGGGGTAAGCTGAGCCAAAGGGGTAAGTTGAGCCACCCTTTTTTTTAGGAAACCATACACAAAAAAGTATAATTTGACCACATATTTAGGAAGAGGTCATCATTTCATGGAGTCTGTGAAGGAAGAAACCACATGGAAAAAGTGGTAAGCAAGTTAGGTGCAAAAAACTGATTTCCATCAAGTCAAATTAATCTATTACGTTAGAGGTTTCATGATGCTAAGTAGATCATTTTAAGATTGTTCTATACATCAGTTTATACTCAATTTGCCCCATACCCAGCCAAGAGACCACTTTTTTAGACAAGCTATGTTTTCAAAACTGTAATGTTTACATGAATTAGGATTATTTCCAAGGATGCACAACACTCTGAAATATATATAGATATCTTTGTTAGAAAGAATACTATATTGAATACTATAACGTTTCTCAACTTACCCCCCTCCCCCTAACATTGATGACTGGAAACACAAGACTCATTAAGTCTAGTTTTTCTTATTAGGTCCAAGCTAAAACCCTACAATGTCATTTCTTAACTGTCACTCAGTAATAGGGTTGTGTTAAAAGTGACATGTGTATCGAGTGGCCGGTTTGCCCAATAATCAATGTCGCAATACATTGACCACTGAGCAAAAGTCATTTGCCATTTAATGAGGCCCACTGGATGAAGCAGCTATGTTTACAGCTATGAGAAATCCATGCTGCTTCATCTGACTGGGAGCACTAGCCTTGTCTGTTGACTGGAAGATGACACTGCCTTTGGTACTGGTTCCTACATGCAAATCTGTGAAAGATTGTATTGTATGTTTGAAGTGGCCATGGACAGACTGAACCTTGTTTGAGACTTGAGACTTGGTTTTGCATCAAGGGTTTGTTCTTCTCTCTTTCCCCTCCACTGACCTCTCTTCTCTCTCTGTCCCTCTTTAGGAGGTTCCAGGAAGCTCACGGGAGGAGGAGCAGCCTCTGACAGACCCTCTGGACGACCATGAGCGCCACATCTCCCACTCCATGTTCGGGACCATAGAGTGCATGGACGACCAGCCCTCCATGCCGCCACGCAGTGTCATGATGGGACCGCGCATGATGGGTGAGTCACCTGAACTCATGGTGGTATTCGCAAAAATGCGTTGGTATAAACTACATGGTAAAATATTTGTTTTTGAAGCAAACTGCCGTTGTCCTGTAACCAAGAGTGGCCGAATGTCTTCTATGATAACATTCTAATATTGCACCTTGATTGAAAGTGAGGTAGCGAGAGAGACAGCATTTATTTTTCTCTGAGTTAGCTGACCTCACACCTCTTCCATCTTCCTCATCCCTCCCGTCCTCACCCCTCCATTTAATGTCATTAATGTCATCCCCGATTCATCCCCCCTTCACTCTCGACCTGCACGATTGCACTCAGGTCAATTCCCATTCCGTTCCAGGTCCAGTTCAGCTCCAGTTCTGCTAGTCAATTCAGTCCTTAACCAGTCACCTCCTGTCATCTCTGTATCGACCTCACTGCCATGGAGCCACGTTTTGACACAGCTGGAGGAGCCTGACACCCCCACCTGACCCCACCTCTTCACACTCCACACTACCCACCATACCCCCTCTCTCTTCCTTCTCTCCCATTTCCTGTACTCTCCTCTGAGTTAGACCTAGCTACTCCAGCCTCTCCTCTCTTCCGCTCTCTTCCTCTGCTCTCTCCTCCTCTCTTCCTCTCCTCTCTCTCCGCTCTCTTCCTCTCCTCGCTACCCTCCCCCACTCTCTTCCTCTCCTCGCTACCCTCCCCCCTCTCTTCCTCTCCTCTCTACCCCTCTCTTTCTCTAATCTCCCCCTCTCTTCCTTACTTCTCACCCTCTCTTCCTCTCCAAGAAAGGAGAAGATTAGCAGTGCTCTCTCATCTCATATTGGTCTATAGTAGCATGTGCTCTCTATCTCCATGTTATCTACATCGTAGTAGCAGTGCTCTCTCATCTCATGTTATCTACAGTAGCAGTGCTCTCACTCATAATCACTGTATCTAGTAGGAGTGCTTCTCATCTCATATTGTCGATAGTAGGGCAGTGTCTCTCATCTCCATGTTAGTCTACAGTAGCAGTGCTCTCTCATCTCCATATTGTCTATAGTAGCAGTGCTCTCTCATCTCCATGTTTCATAGTAGGCAGTGCTCTCATCTCCATGTTTCTATAGTAGCAGTGTCTCTCTCATCTCCATATATTGTCTATAGTAGCAGTGCTCTCTCTATCTCCATGTTATCTAGAAGTAGCAGTGCCTCTCACTCCATGTTATCTATAGTAGAGTGCTCTCTCATCTCATGTTTTCAGTAGCAGTGCTCTCTCATCTCACATATTGTCATAGTAGCAGTGCTCTCTCATCTCATGTTATCTATCAGTAGCAGTGCTCTCTCATCTCCATATTGTCATAGTAGCAGTGCTCTTCATCTCCATGTTGTCTATAGTAGCAGTGCTTCTTCATCCATTTGTCATAGTAGCAGTGTCTCTTCATCTCCATATTGTCTATAGATAGCAGTGCTCTCTCATCTCCATGTTACTATAGTAGCAGTGCTCTCTCATCTCCATTTGGCAAGTAGCAGTGCTCTCTCATCTCCATATTGTCTATAAGTAGCAGTGCTCTTTCATCTCCATGTTGTTATAAGTAGCATGTGCTCTTCATCTCCATGTTATCTACAGTAGCAGTGCTCTCTCATCTCCATGATTTCTAAGTAGCAGTGCTCTCTCATCTCCATGTTTCTACAGTAGCAGTGCTTCTTCTCATCTGCATGTATCTACTAGTAGCAGTGCTCTCTCATCTCCATGGTTGTCATATAGTACAGTGGCTCTCTCATCTCCATATATTAGTCCAGTCGAGTGCTCTTCATCTCATGTTATTACAGTAGCAGTGCTCTCTCATCTCCATGTTAGTCCATACAGTAGCAGTGTCTCTCAACTTCCATGTTTCTACAGTAGCATGGGCTCTCCTCATCTCCATG
>NC_036854.1:41574522-41598593 GCF_002910315.2 Salvelinus sp. IW2-2015
AATCTCTCCCCCTCTAACGCTCTTCTCTTTCCTCTCTTCTCTGCTCCTCTCCCCCTCTCTTCCTCTCCTTTTCCCCATCCTCCCTCTCCCCTCTCTTCCTCTCCTCTTTCCCCATCACCCCCCACTCTCTTCCTCTCCTTCTCCCCTTATCTTCCTCTCCTCTCTTTCCTCTCCTCACTCACCCTCTCTTCTTCTAATATCTCCCCTTCTCTACCTCTCCTCTTTCCCCTCTTTTTCTCTTCCTTTCTCCTCTATTCTCTCCTCTCTTTCCCTTTCTTCCTCACACTCTCTTCCCCTTTCTCAATGTCCCTATCTCTCATCCCTTCCTCTTCTCAGAGTAGACCTAGCTTTTCCAGCTCCTCATTCTCCATATTGTCGATAGTAGCAGTGCTCCCTTATCTCCATATTGTCTATAGTAGCAGTGCTCTCTCATCTCCATGTTGTCTATAGTAGCAGTGCTCTCTCATCTCCATGTTGTCCATAGTAGCAGTGCTCTCTCATCTCCTCATGTTATCTACAGTAGCAGTGCTTCTCTCATCTCCCATATTGTCTATAGTAGCAGTGCTCTCTCATCTCCATGTTATCTACAGTAGGCAGTGCTCTTTCACTCCATGTTGTCTATAGTAGCAGTGCTCTCTCATGTATGTCTACAGTAGCAGTGCTCTCTCATCTCCATGTTGTCCATAGTAGCAGTGCTCTCTCATCTCCATGTTATCTACAGTAGCAGTGCTCTCTCATCTCCATATTGTCTATAGTAGCAGTGCTCTCTCATCTCCATGTTATCTACAGTAGCAGTGCTCTTCATTCCATGTTTGTCTATAGTAGCAGTGCTCTCCTCATCTCCAGTTATCTAGTAGTAGCAGTGCTCTCTCATCTCCATGTTATCTAGTAAGTAGCAGTGCTCTCTCATCTCCATGTTATCTACAGTAGCAGTGCTCTCTCATCTCCATATTGTCCATAAGTAGCAGTGCTGAGTCTGATCACGTACACCTTTTTCTCCTCACACAACCAGAGAAGGAGGATAACCACCAGCTCTGTCAGTGGTTCACATTGTTCCCTCCAAAAGCATATTTCACACAATATCTTACATACAGCGGTTTTTAAAGACCATAGGGTAAGTCTGCTTCGTGAGTTTTTCTTCCTTCCTGAGAAAAGCGCGTATCATGGAATGTGATACCGGTACGTACAAATGAGGACTTTCAGGGGAGGAAGCCTGCCTCGCTGTAATAGGAGTATCTGCCTGCTCTTCTGTCTAGCTTAACAGTCTTCTTTCTCTAGCACAAGAGGCCCTGCTTCCCAACAGTGTTTACTAGTCATATAGTGATTCACTATTGATACACACAGTTCAACGAAAGGTGAGGTTTCTTAGTTTCAGGTAAGGTTACATCAACCTGCCTGACAAACACACACACGCAGCACACACACACAAAAACCACACAGATTACACATCGCTACATCTTCAGTTCAGTGTATCAGTCATATAGAAGATGTCACATCCTGATCTGTTCACTGTCCTTGGGCTGTTCACCGTCGGCGTCCACCCATTTCCCCCATTTTCCCTGGGTACTTATACCCGTGTCTCTGTGTGTTGCCAAGTTCGTCAAGTAACCAACGTTTGTCTCAGCTCTGCTTTCCACAGTTCTGTTTCTTGCCCTCCTTGGTTTTTGGGAAAAACCCCTTGCCTGTGCCTGACTCTGAGCCTGTCTGCCTGCCCTCTCTTGCCGCCCCTGACCCTGCCTGCCGTCCTTGTACCGTTGCCCACACCGAATTCTCTGCCCCTGCCTGCCTTGACCTGTCGTCGCCTGCCCCTTTGCTGATAACATTGTTACCAACACAGTCTGCATTTGGGTCTTTCCGTGAAACCTGATAGACAAGCCTATTGCAGACAGGGTGACTGAGGGCCAGACAGGTGCACTGAGGGTCAGGAGAATGTGAGCATGCGTGATTGTATCCGGTTGATTGCAATCAAGACTGGCGTCAATCAGACCAACCCAGCACTAACCACAACTTCCTGCACTCGTTCTTGACCGACACACTGAACTGAGATGTAAGCGAGTGTTGTCCGTGTGTGTTTTTTGTGTCTTTAACTCGCATAGAAGGAGAAATTTAAAGTCCAAACAATGCTTTTAACCACATCAAGGACCACTTTTGAGGTCTGGGGAAAACAACAACTCAAGGTCCATTGACAGACAACTTGTCCGGCTATGGTCCGGGCCAGTATAGCATAGACGATATTACTGTAAGTATCCGTGCTACAATGAAAATCTTCTTGGATGATGATAGAGATACCCATTTGTATATAGTAGCAGTGCTCTCTCATCTCCATATTATCTACAGTAGCAGTGCTCTCTCATCTCCATGTTATCTAGTAGTAGCAGTGCCACTCTGCCAATGATCTCCTTCTCGCTGGAGATCAGAGAAGGTGTCAAAGCCATCTGATGGCTAATTAAACCTCTAGCTCAATAGGCCCTGCTCCTCTCTTCCCCTCTGCTCTTATGTCTCTCATTCCTCCCTCTCTTCCTCTCTCCCACTCATTTCTCCCCTCCTCCTACGCTGACGTCGGTTGCCACAGATGCCTTATTATGAGACAGGCACTGACACCGCCTTTCAGAATGCCACTGTGATCACAAACAGTTTCTAGAACTAGACAATGGTGGGGGAATTCTAAAAACTTCCCCCGTGCCAAAGACTTCAAGAGCAGCTTTCCCTCCTGTGAGTGTGAGTGAGAGTGTGGCAAATGAGGGAAGTTGAAAAGTTAGTGGAAGTTAGAGGGGGTGATTTGGGGCCGATGTTATTGGCATGCTGGCTTGACAAACCTTCAGATCTCCGTCTCGACTAATTTCTCAGGGAGAGAGTGCCAGATACTTCTCTCTCTTCTTTCTCTGTTTGTTTCCAGACAGTTTTTCTATTGTAGTGTTCATGCATCGACCGGCGTGTTTGTCGGTGAATTACGGCTACAGTCATTGTAGAAAAACACCTTCAGAATAAAAAAGCTTAATGATGCAGATGATTGTTAGGCACCTCTTGCTGCCAGTCAGAAAGACAGACCTCTTGCTAATGTGCCTGGTGTTTACTTCTTCGCTTGGATTGAATCTGAAATCAATAACGGCGAGTGTATGAAACTCTGTGTATCAGACAGCAGACAACATCTGTTGGTCACAGATACTTAAAAAAAAAAATAAAAAAAAAAGTAGGGACGTGAATCAGAATACCAGTCAGTATCTGGTTTGACCACCATTTGCCTCATGCAGCGCAACACATCTTCACATAGAGTTGATCAGGCTGTTGGTTGTGGCCTGTGGAATGTTGTCCCACTCCTCTTCAATGGCTGTGTGAAATTGCTGGATATTGCAGGTCATGGAAGACGTTTTCAGCTTTCAGGAATTGTGTACAGATCCTTGTGACATGAGGCCGTGCATTATCATGCTGAAACATGAGGTGATGGCGGCAGATTAATGCCACGACAATGGGCCTCAGGGTCTCGTCACGGTATCTCTGTGCATTCAAATTGCCATCAATAAAATGCAATTGCATTGTCTGTACGGGCACTTTGTTCACAACATTGACATCAGCAAACTGTTCACTCACATGACGCCATACACGCTGTCTGCCATCTGCCTGGTACAGTTAATACAAGGATTCATCCATGAAGAGCACACTTCTCCAGCGTGCCAGTGGCCGTCAAAGGTGAGCATTTGGCCACTGTAGTCGGTTACAACGCAGAACTGCAGTCAGGACCAGACCCTGGTGAGGACGACGAGCACGCAGATGAGCGTCCCTGAGACGGTTTCTGACAGCAGAAATTCTTCAGTTGTGCAAACCCACAGTTTCATCAGCTGACCGGGTGGCTGGTCTCAGACGATCCCGCAGGTGAAGAAGCCGGATATGGAGGTCCTGGGCTGGCGTGGTTACGCGTGGTCTACGGTTGTGAGGTCGGTTGGACATACTGCCAGATTCTCTAAAACAATGTTGGAGGTGGCTTATGGTAGAGAAATTAACATTCAACCCTCTGCACATTCCTGCAGTCAGCTTGCCAATTGAACGCTCCCTCAAAACTTGAGACATCTGTGGCAGTGTGTTGTGTGACAAAACTGCACATTTTAGAGTGACCTTTTATCCCCAGCATAAGGTGCACCTGTGTAATGTTCATGCTGTTTAATTAGCTTCTTGATATGCAACACCTGTCCAGGTGGATGGGCAAAGGAGCAATGCTCACTAACAGGGATGTAAACAAATGTGCACAGCATTTGAGAGAAATAAGCTTCTTGTGCGTATGGAAAATTTCTAGGATCGTTTAATTAAGCTTATGAAACATGGGACAAACATGAGAAGGAAAATTATGTGGATATATTGAAGCAACATCTCATGACATCAGTCAGGAAGTTAAAGCTTGGTCGCAAATGGGTCTTCCAAATGGACAGTGCCCCCAAGCATACTTCCAAAGTTGTGGCAAAATGGCTTAAGGACAACAAAGTCAAGGTATTGGAGTGGCCATCACAAAGCCCTGACCTCAATCCTAAAGACATTTTGTGGGCAGGACTGAAAAAGCATGTGCGAGCAAGGAGGCCTACAAACCTGACTCAGTTACACCAGCTCTGTCAGGAGGAATGGGCCAAAATTCACCCAACTTATTGTGGGAAGCTTGTGGAAGGCTACCCGAAACGTTTGACTCAAATTAAACTATTTAAAAGCAATGCTACCAAATATTAACTGAGTGTATGTAAACTTCTGACCCACTGGGAATGTGATGAAAGAAACAAAAGCTGAAGTAAATCATTCTCTACTATTATTCTGACATTTCACATTCTTAAAATAAAGTGGTGATCTAACTGACCTAAGACAGGGAATTTTTACTATGATTAAATGTCAGGAATTGTGAAAAACTGAGTTTAAATATATTTGGCTAAGGTGTATGTAAACTTCCGACTTCAACTGTACATACGTAAACTTCCTTTAATAGAGTGGAATAAACACATGTATTGACACACGCACGGACGTATGCACACACACATTTC
The DNA here is from genome assembly GCF_002910315.2 of Salvelinus sp. IW2-2015. Lineage (NCBI taxonomy): Eukaryota > Metazoa > Chordata > Actinopteri > Salmoniformes > Salmonidae > Salvelinus > Salvelinus sp. IW2-2015. The sequence continues at coordinate 41,579,538 of NC_036854.1, forward strand.
CATTCAAAAAAAATACTGCAGGAAGGGATATAAAGTTAACTGGATGAGGTCCAGAAATGGAAACAACCATTTCCATGAAACAAATCAAATGATTAGTGACAAACCTCTCCTATTCCAGTCTCAAAAGTACCTCAGAGGAGAGCCCTGTAACTGAATCAGCCCTCTAAGTTAGTGCGTACTTAGTGCTTAGTGCGTCTCTGTGTATGTTATTCTCCCTACTACAGATGTACCACACTGAGTTAAATGGAATGCAATTGTTCTTCTTCGATATCAAGAACTGACTTTGATTGTAATTTATTACAGACGGCAGCAAATCAATAGAGCAAATGTATGCAAACAGGTCATGTATTTCTGCCACCCACGACGGTTCACTGCTCCACCTGTATTTAAACTGGGCTTTCTTCCCAACACAGAAACATCATGTCAAATCAAATCAAATTGTATTTGTCACATGCACCGAATACAACAGGTTTTGACCTTACCGTGAAATCTCTGACCGCCTCCACATCGTTGTCGGTGATTATGTCTACCACTGTTGTGTCATCAGCAAACTTAAAGTTGCTGTTGGAGGCGTGCTTGGCCACACAGTCATGGGTGAACAGGGAGTACAGGAGGAGACTAAGCACACACCTCTGAGGGGCCCCCGTGTTGAGGGTCAGCATGGCAGATGTGTTGTTGCCTACCCGTACCACCTGGGGACGGCCCGTCAGGAAGTCCAGGTTCCAGTTGCAGAGGGAGGTGTTTAGTCCCAGGGTCGTTAGCTTAGTGATGAGCTTTGTGGGCACTATGGTGTTGAACGCTGAGCTGTAGTCAATGAACAGCATTCTCACATAGGTGTTCCTTTTGTCCAGGTGGGAAAGGTTAGTGTGAGATGCGATTGAGATTGCGTCATCTGTGGATCTGGTGGGGTGGTATGCGAATTGGAGTGGGTCTAGAGTTTCTGGGCTGATGGTGTTGATGTGTTTCAAAGCACTTCATGGATACCGACAATGTATTTGTATTTTTTATTTAACATTTATTTAGGTATTACAGATTCGGTCAGGGAGAGGTTGAAAATGTCAGTGAAGACACTTGCCAGTTGGTCCGCACATGCTCTGAGTACGTGTCCTGGTATTCCATCCGGCCTTGTGAATGTCGACCTGTTTAAAGGTCTTGCTCACAATTTCCAGCAGCATACCACCCTGCATCCCACTGCTGGCTTGCTTCTGAAGCTAAGCAGGGTTGGTCCTGGTTGGTACCTAGATGGGAGACCAGATGCTGCAGGAAGTGGTGTTGGAGGGCCAGTAGGAGGCACTCTTTCCTCTGGTCTAAGAGCATTTCCCAATACCCCAGGGCAGTGATTGGGGACTGTGTAGGGTGCCGTCTTTTGGATGGGACGTTAAGTGGGTGTCCTGACTCTCTGTGGTCACTAAAGATCACATAGCACTTATCGTAAGAGKWKKGGGGTTAACCCCGGTGTCCTGGCTAAATTCCTAATCTGGCCCTCATACCATCACGGTCACCTAATAATCCCCAGTTTACAATTGGCTCATTCCTCTCCACTGTAACTATTCCCCAGGTAATTTCTGTAAATGAGAATGTGTTCTCAGTCAACTTTCCTGGTAAAATAAGGGTAAAATAAACATTGGCTATAGGGAGTGTTATCACACAGTCGTCTGGGAACAGCTGGTGCTCTCATGCATACTTCAGTGTTGCTTGCCTCGAAGCGAGCATAAAAGGCATTTAGCCCGTCTGGTAGGCTTGCGTCACTGGGCAGCTTGTGGCTGGGTTTCCCTTTGGAGTCCGTAATAGTTAGCAAGCCCTKCCACATCCGACGAGCGTCAGARCCGGTGTAGTAGGATTAAATCTTAGTCCTGTATTGATGCTTTGACTGTTTGATGGTTCGTCTGAGGGCATAGCGAGATTTCTAATAAGCGTCCAGATTAGTGTCCCTCTCCTTGTAAGTGGCAGCTCTAGCCTTTAGCTCGGTGCGTATGTTACCTGTAATCCATGGCTTCTGGTGGTGATATGTACGTACGGTCACAGTGGGGACGATGTATTCAATGCACTTATTGATGATGTCGGTTACTGCTGTCTCTTATACACATCTAGATGTGTATAAGAGACAGTTCTTATACAGCTCGTTGAGTGCAGTCTTAGTACCAGCGTCGGTTTGTGGTGGTAAATAGACAGCTACGAAAAATATAGATGAAAACTCTCTTGGTAGATAGTGTGGTCTGCAGCTTATCATGAGGTACTCTACCTCAGTAGAGCAATACCTCGAGACTACCCTATTATTAGACATCACGCACCAGCTGTTATTGACAAATAGACACACACCCCCACCCCTTGTCAAACCAGACATAGCTGTTCTGTCCTGCCAATGCAGCTATATTTTATTATCCGTGTCGTCGTTCAGCCACAACTCAGTGAAACATAAGATATTACAGTTTTTAATGTCCCGTTGGTAGGATAGTCTCAAACAGAGATCATCCAGTTTATTCTCCAGTGATTGCACATTGGCTAATAGAACGGATGGTAGAGGCGGGTTACCCACTCGCCAACGAATTCTCACAAGGCACCCTGATCTCCGCCCCCTGTACTTCCTTATTTTCACATGCGAATGACAGGGATTTGGGCCTTGTCTGGGAGCAACATTACATCCTTTGCGGGAATTTTTTTTCCAGTTCGATGTGAGTAATCCCTGTTCTGATATCTAGAAGCTCTTTTCGGTCATAAGAGACAGTAGCATTACATTATGTACAAAATAAGTTACAAACAATGCAAAAAAACACACAAAATAGCACAAGTGGTTAGGAGCCCGTAAAACAATAGCCATCCCCTCCGGCAGCATTCTTTCAAGATGGATACTGGTTTCTCTCTTAAACGCAAATTCAGGTAGCTCTCTATCCTTTGGCCAAGCACCACATAAATATGGAATGTTCGTATCATACGACAATGAAATGTGTCACCATGGCAACGACGKTATAGTGCCGGTGTGATGTGCAGAGCGATGTAAGGATGAGGTCCATTAATCTGACTGGCTGGCTGAGATAGTGCCATCCCATTGATTGGCTGAGGCAAGGCGAGGCACGGAGCAATGAGGCACCTCTCCATGCATTGAGCCCCTACAGTGTTAGAAAGCTGTCAGTCGGAACGGAGCTTGTCAGTGAGGAGGTGGGGGAGGGTTAGAGGATGACTTTTCAGTGAGGGGGTGTGGATGGAGGGGTGAATGGATGGATAAACGGATGGGGATGGAGCTTGTAAGAGTATTGKCATTCAGGGGCGTGGGGATGGAGGCTTGGAGTGAGGGATAGAGCCTATAGATAGGCAGCAGTAATTTCAGGGCTGTCTGCTTCACTAAATCATTGGTGCTGTGACATTGTCAGCTACCTTTACACATCCTCTGTCCTACTTACAGACTTAGGCTGCAGCCAAAATGGCGCCCTATTCCCTATATATGGGCCCTGGTCAAAAGTAGTGCACTATATTGGAACCGAGTGGCGCAGCGGTCTAAGGCACTGTTTCGCAGATGCTAGATGCATCTTTTCAGACCCAGGTTTGATTCTGGGCTGTATCACAACCGGCCGTGATCGGGACTCCCATAGGGCGGCTCACAATTGGCCCAGTGTCGTCCGGGTTAGGGGAGAGTTTGGCCGTGGTAGTCCGTCATTGTAAAGAATAATTTGTTCTTAACTGACTTGCCTAGTTAAGTAAAGGTTAGATTTCTTTAAAAACGGTTGCCATTTGGGATGCAGTCTTACAGTTGCATGGCCATGAGGTAGGATGAAATCRCAGGTAGGGTGATATGGAGCTGTTGCCTGCCTGAGAAAAATACAATCCCTTTTTTTCTCTCTTTTTCCACCCATCTCTCATCCTCTTCCTCCTTTCTCGCCCTTGCGGTGCTTTAAGACTGGTGAAAATGAGAGAATAAAGGAAAAAGAGGAAAGTGAAGAAGAAGAAAATTATGATATAATAATGAAGGGGCCTGGTTGAATCTAAAGTCATTAGCCTCCTCTCTGGCGGTGCCTTCCACTCTCCTGATTGAAAGTCCAGCTAGGAGCAGGAAGTCGCACTGTGGCGAAAATTGAGGCCCCGCGGACCAGCGCTGTACGTGCTCTTTGACAGAGTGTCTGACTGAAACCCTGTTAAATACAGTYACCAAAGGAATAGGGATGGAAGGGCGGAGGGTGTGTTTGTGTGTACCATCATTGTCCTCCCATGTTCATCAATGCATTAACAGAATTATAATTCTATTTCTACCGTCCCGTCCCCCGCTCCCCGTGGAAGTCCCATGTAGGTCCTGTGTGTCTCTAGTCCTTTAGACCCTGTTGAGTAATGGACTCTGATGGAGGGCGGTGACCCCGTTTGTCTATCGCTCTCCCTCTCTTACATGCACACACGCACAAATACACACACACACACACACACACACACCTGCAAACACACACACAGGACATCTTCCCAGGGCTTGACAATGTTTGACTCACACTGCGCTGGGGCTTTTTATAGATCTAGCAGTGTCACCCTCTTCATCCCCTCTGTGCACATTCATCAAGCCAGGAAATGAGATAGCATGACCTTCCCTTTATGTGCCGTATAGAGACTTCCTGAGCCATGCTAATAATATACCTACAGTAGCCTACCTGAGAATAGTAACTAGGATTCATAAAGTAGATAGTGTATATAATGTCCTGGCTTCAGGCACCTGCAGCATACTGGTTTTATTTCAAGAAGTCGAGCGCATGAATCACATTGTTTCACTCCACAGTATATACACTGAGTGTACAAAATATTAAGCACACCTTCCTAATAGTGAGTTGCGCACCCTTTTGCCCTCAGAACAGCCTCAATTTGTCGGGACATAGACTACAAGGTGTCTAAAGTGTTCCACATGGATGCTGGCCCATGTTGACTTCATTCTTGATACACATGGGAAACTGTTGAGTGTGAAAATCCCAGCGGCGTTGCAGTTCTTGACACACTCAGACTGGTGCGCCTGGCACCTACTACCATACCCCGTTCAAAGGCAMTTAAAATATTTGGTCTTGCYCATTCACGTCTCAATTGTCTCAAGGCTTAAAAATCCTTCTTTAACGTGTCTCCTCCCATTCATCTACACCTGGACTCCTCTGGTCAGTCTATATCATGGAAAGAGTGTTCCTAATGTTTTGTACACTCAGTGTGTAGTCATATAGTGACATATAGTCACTTATCTCAAACAGTCCATGCCCATTTAATTTACTTAAGTGCTTAAATTCTTTACCGGTTTGTTATAGAGAAATGATTAAGAAACTTTCTTTAATGAGTTCTGTGTGTGTCCGCCCACGTTTAACAGTACAGTGGATGGTAATGTTATAATGTTAATGTGTGGGGCGTGTCAGCGAGCAGATGGATTTTTGATGAGAGATAATAGAAGTAATGAAGGGACCATCATCTGAGCTGAGAGTCTGAATCAATCACGAGAGAGCGAGAGGGAGAGGGAGAGAGAATATCAATCCCTAGCAGATGTGGCCCACCTGTGAGACTGACATGTGTTATCTAAGTCATTATTCCTTTCCTTCAGCTTCACTTGGCAGGAGGGTTGTGCCATTTAGGAGCGGAACACACTGGAACACCGACATGGAGCATACACACACACACAGCGCTTATGCCCACATTGTTATGATTCAGGCTAATTTCTAGCATCATCTTTACTGTTGTCGACCTGTACTGCTCTGAGAAGTTCGGGAGAAAGTTTTGAGTATATTTAAATGATGTAAAAGTTCCACCTATCCCTGCTTGGATGTTCTGTACCTTGTTTGAGCTAGCTCCCTTCAGCCTGTGTCTGGTGTGAAAAGGTTGAGGTGTGTTTAAAAGACACATAATGAAGTTGGCATTTAAAGGCTAAAGGCATTTAAAGGCTGGGATGGGTACGTGTGAGACTCGACTGCCCTACCCACTTTTAATAGCCTGACATCTCCGATACAGAAACATTTTGATATTATGCCCCAAGGATGATCGATTTCATCTGCATGTGACACTTTTTGTTGTTGTTGCTTTCTGTGAAACATGAACCTTGCCTGCTTGGTCAGTTTTTACAATTCAAACGCTTGTAATAGCAGTGTTTTAGTCTATACTAGATACATCAGACATGGGAGAAACAGACAGAAAACAGAGTGGCAGGGATCAAACGACAACATCAACAAATCCAATCTAGCCAAACGCTCCTATCAATTCAATTGACTGAGTGGGCGGAGCTGTTTCTGGTGTAAACATCGTGGAAATGACCAGAAAACATTGTCTAACCCAGGTCTCGTTTTACCAGTGTGTATTTAAGGTGATTACCTGYTCCAGTTTGTGTATTGGCCCTGATACTGTTAACCAGTATGGATCTGGTAAAGATCTCCAGCCCGATCAATAGGRCCAGAGTGTCAGATAAGCCTTCTGAAGGGGTGATGCTCTGAAACGAGAGGATGGGAGGATGAATTAGAGCTATTAGTGTGACCTCTCACCTCCGACTCAATGATCTGTGGCTGAAAGTGAGCACTCCTCTTCCTTCCTCTCAGATGAATGTGTCCAGGTGGCCTCTTAGCTCTGAGAGCTCCGTCTGAACACCCTGCTCTAGCATGGCCATGGCCCTGACTCTGGAAATGGCTCCACCCCTCTCTCTGGGTTTAAYACTTTGGATTGGCCCTCACAGAGGCAGGCTCTGTTGCTAGGGAGGCTAAGAACTGAGGCAATGTGCACCAAAATGGCTCTCTGACGCTCTCCATCTTCCCTTGGATGAAGGAGTGACCGTTTTTTTCTCCATCCCTTCCTTCCTCCATGTATCTCTCCTTCCTGCCTGTGCGACTCTACAGTGTTCTATTCAGCCGGATGTGACTAGTAATTTACCTCAAAGCATCCATTACAACCTATAGGACAAAACCACTCTCTGCTTGTGGGTGTGTGTGTGTGTGTGTGTGTGTGTGTGTGTGTGTGTGTGTGTGCGCACATGAGTACCATCTCAACAACCATCAAACAGCTGCTTCCCAGCTGCAAAGCCGGCGGTCACATGGCCAGCCAGACCTTATATCACATAGCTACATGCTCAATCGGACTAAAACACATCCGTGGCAACAGGTTTTCATTGTATGACGACTGGGGACTTCAAGTTCAAAGCCATCTCCCGCAGTGTTGCTCTGAAACACGCACTGCGTTCCTTCCTGGAAACCCTGGCTCCCTCTTAGGTTGTTTATCTGAGGTCCTTAGAGGGGGTGTGTTGCAGTAGGACACAGCTTGGAGTCTAGCGCCACTTTGTACACAACCCACAGCCCGGGTACCATGGTACCACTGTTCACTGCTTTACCCCATCTAGCTAGGTTCTGCTTGTTATTGTGTGGGGGCAGTATAGGCCTGGCACCACAGCACCGTTGTTCACTAATTCACCCCATGTAGCAAGGCAGCTAGGTTCTGTTTGTTATTGTATTCTATGGGGAAGTGGGAGAGTAGGCCTAGGCCTGATGGTACCACTGCTCACCCCATGCAGCTAGGTTCTGTTTGTTTTTGTATGGTCCAGTGGGAGGTGTAGGCCACTGTGTCCATATCCATTGTACAACTGCTCACAGCTCACCCATGCAGTGCTATGTAAAGCAGTAGAGCCGACGCCGGTATGACACTGCTCACATGCTCACGCCATGCAGTTAGGCAGTAAGGGTATGGTACCACTGCTCACAGCTCACCCATGCAGTTAGGCAGTAACGGGTATGGTACCACTGCTCACAGCTCACCCATGCAGTTAGGCAGTAAGGGTATGGTACCACTGCTCACAGCTCACCCATGCAGTTAGGCAGTAGGGTATGGTACCACTGCTCACAGCTCACCATGCAGTTAGGCAGTAGGGTATGGTACCACTGCTCACAGCTCACCCATGCAGTTAGGCAGTAGGGTATGGTACCACTGCTCACAGCTCACCCATGCAGTTAGGCAGTATGGGTATGGTACCACTGCTCACAGTCACCCATGCAGTTAGGCAGTACGGGTATGGTACCACTGCTCACAGCTCACCCATGCAGTTAGGCAGTAGGGTATGGTACCACTGCTCACAGCTCACCCATGCAGTTAGGCAGTACGGGTATGGTACCACTGTCACAGCTCACCCATAGCAGTTAGGCAGTAAGGGTATGGTACCACTGCTCACAGTTCACACCATGCAGTTAGGCAGTTAGGGTATGTTTGTATTGCGGCTGGAGGGTATATCGCCTAGGCCTGATTTACTTCTAACTGACAAAGGCTACAGTACTGGAGTAGAGGGGTTTGGATCCTGCTGCTGCCAGCAAACTCTGACGGGAACTGTGTGAGTGGGTCATATTGGGCCATTAGACAAAAGGGGCAGTTTCTAATTCAAACAAGCCCYTGTTAATAATAACGGGAAGCACAGTCTGGCAAACATTAACCATAATGGGGGGAATATTTATTTATTCATTTTATCTTCAAGTGACCTTGATTAAATGTCTACAGGATATGAGCGTGACTGACCGGACTGGCTCTTTTTCAGGCATCGTGATATTACAGTATGTTTATGTATCCCAAATGGCACCCTATTGCATATATAGTGCATATAGTGCACTCCCGTTGACATATGGGCCCTGGTCATAGGTAGTGCACTATAAAGGGAATAGGGTGCCATTTGGGATGCTGTCTATTTTCTGGTTCCTGAACTCCCCAAAACAAAAGCATTCTGTGTTTGCTTAGCTGATGTTTGTTGTGTGGGTTTCATGCACATTTTTTGGGCCCGGATAGAGAGTTGGCGTCTGGAGTTTCTTGGCCATAACTTCAATATTTCTGCATTAGTGGATCAGYAAATAACATATAATTGTGGTAATGAAGGAACCCTGCCGATTAATAACAGGATAATAGTAATCCCATTCTAGTAACAATGTCTTATCCAAGTAGGTTAAAAGGCAAACTCTAAAAATATGCTCATGTCAGATAATCAAAAAGAGCTTGTTATATGTCATTTGGCACCATCATTAAGGACTAAAAGTGAACAAAAATCTATCATATCAGCCATAGTTACTATTACTGTTGAATGTCCCCTCCCTACTAGCCTTCAGGCCTCCCCCAGCCTCTGTTCCCTCCTGCTCTGTGCTCTGACACTGATTGGCTAATGGTTCCAGACAAGTGTCAAAGGAAGTGTCTCAGTGATCTGTCGCTAMGCTAACTAACACCTCCCACCACCCACTGCCCTTCTATAGTGACACACAGACACACACACATCAGCAGGAAGTGATGTGCCAGCTTCCTATCCCAGAGCTCCCAGCTGTGAGGACGCTGGGTTAAAAAGATGGCAGTATAGGGTCATATTCATTATGGTATAATGTAGCAAAGCAGTTTGAAAATTAAGCTTTCTTATTGGATTTATATGTCAGTAAGTCCCTTCCTCTTTTAGCCCATTTTCTTATGTTTGGTGGCTAATGAACACGACCCAGTCATTAAAGTACTGCATGTGCCAGGCCTATGCTGTTACTGCTCATTATAAATTAACAAGACACCACAGACAGTGGCAGTTAAGTGCCTGCTCCTGGTGCACGCTTCTCTGTTCTTTTATGTTCAAGCCCCAGTCGTTTCTCTCTTCCTCGTCGTTCCTCTTTCTCAGCCTATTTTAGGAAATCAGAAGGCTTTTTCACTCGTTAACTATCTATCCGCTCTGAGGCGATTGTTTTTTCTTTCCTCATTGTTAACGCGGTAGCTGTAATTATTCACTGGGACGGTTCTTGTCTCTGCAGCAACAGGTAGAGGGAATGTAATTTGTAATTTTCCTCTCATGCTAATTATCTAGACGACGAAAGCAGAAAAGCCATCGCTGCAATTCCCTGTTAATTATTCTCACCTTTCAAAGTGCCGGTCGTTGGGTCTGAGTCGTCCTGGCTACCTGTCCACTGCTCGGCGTGTGTTTACCAGAAGGAAACAGAATGCCACTAAATACTCCTCATCTGGAGAGCTCAGCACTTGTGTCAAGAGGTGCTGGATGGAATTGTTTCATGCGGAGGAGGAGGGAAGCATGGCCATGCATCCAATTAAAACCACGTTCTCTGTGAACTGTGCTGCTCTGTAAAAACCATGAAGGGAAAATTGGAACGCATTATAACAAGGTTGTTTTGCTTGAAATGTAAGGGAAGTAACAAAACAGAGAGTGTGTGTATGTGTCCGCTTGTTAGTGTGTGTGTGTGCGTGCGTGCATGTATGTTGCATATGCTTATTTGTGCACGTGTGGTATGTCTGTATATATATGTGAAAATGCAGCCAGGTCACCCATGATACAATTCAGTTTTCAACGTCCATCCATGTCTRAGGACGTCGGGAGATGAAGTGGAAATCGGCCACTAGGGGCAGCATTGAGCGCTGTTACCAAGTAGGTTTTGGTTTTGCTATGGCGTTGTCGACAGGGACGGTGGATGGGCTTAAGCATCTGCCTCTGATTCCAAATGTTGCCAGTTTGAATCCAGTGACAGAAAGTTTTTGAGATTTTTGTTTTAAGCCTATCCCTTACCTGAACCATTCAGAGTTCAGAGCTCCCGGGTGGCGCAGCAGTCTAAGGCACTGCATCTCAGTGCTAGAGGCGTCACTACAGACCAATGGTTAGATTCCAGGCTGTATCACAACCGGCTGTGATTGTCAGTCCCATATGGCGGCGCACAATTGGCCCAGCGTCGTCCGGGTTAGGKTTTGGCCGGGGTAGGCCGTCATTGTAAATAGGAATTTGTTCCTAACTGAGTTGCCTAGTTAAATATTTTTTTTATTTTTGAAATGCCTAAACTTAAGATTTCGGATGAATATGTAATTCTGACGTGAGACTGAGAGGTAGTTGGAATATATCGGTCCGTAATAGACAGATTTAGATAACGGTGTTTGGAAGAACACACTCTCTCTCCAATCCAGACATGTCTGTACTTGTTATTGAAAGTGGATCTTTGAAGTGATGATGCAAGGTGGTGGTAACCAACTCCTCCATTAGAGGGTAGGGAAGTGAGGAGTGACATGGTGTGATGCGTGCTGTGCTGTGGAAATGAGGATAGGCATGGGCTAGACTCTGATAGACTAGAGTAATGGAACTGGGAAGGCTGGCATCCTGCAGTGGTTGAGAAAAGACAGAGGGGACAGAATGGGAAATACTGACTTGGACGGGAACAGACACCTGCTTTGTTCTGTGTGTGTTTTTCAATCAATATGATGTTTAGTGCAGCGGGCTCCTCTGTGTCTGCTCTGTGTTGCGGCACACTGATCTACAACAACAAACTTGTATTAAGATGATATTGTGATTTAAAACATGTCATCACATTTAAAGAATGAAAAGGTTGTCCGCCTTGTCTCCCCAGAGCACACTGCATCCTCAAACATTAATGAACAGACTCGCACAAACACACCTACCCACCGACACACTCCTCCCTCCTTACTGGAAGATGCAGATTCTTCTGTTTAAGAAACTAAGGGGTCGTTTGGTGTCGTGTTAATCACCTTGGCATTAGTTCCCAGGCTGATTTGATTAGTTCCTGTGAAGTCTAACTAACTTCCAATATCTGAGGGCCTGGGGGTAACTCCTAGACCTGATTTACACAGCGAATTCAATTATACCTTGTCCCTTTTGGGCCGGTGGGGGTCCCTCCTATCCAAAAGACAAGGCTTTGGGTTGTATTAAAAACAGCTAAACATGTTAAAAACTACTTTGACTTTTCAGTGTAGTATGAATGCTATCATTAAAAGAGGCTTGAAAAAAAGAGTCAAAAGAGAAGCGGTCCCCTATATACACATCAGTGAGACAGGTATTATAAATGAATCTTCTGTGAAATTCATCAGAACTCACGTTTAGCCAAATGAGATTCAGCCAACATAATTGAATGTGTCATTGCAAGTTGTCATTCATTTCTGTGAAATCCATTTGTCATTTGTTGAGGCCCGATGTAATAAAATACATTTCAGAGTATTGTTGGGAGAGGGCCAGGGTAAATATCCCCCCCCCCCTCTGTAATTACCTGCAAGCTACTAAATTTGACCCTGTGATAATGGAAACTAATGTACTTTCAGCAACGTACATAGGAAGTCATGGATTTTGTGTTTTTTTACCCTCTCAAATGCTTTTTATAATTGTAAGCATATGTGTAGTTCTTGTTTTGTTATTTTTTGTCATATCTGCCTGAATATATGGCTACGTCTGAAGTGATATCCTATTCCCTGGGTCATAGTCTCATAAGGTTAAAAGTAACACACTATGTAGGGAATAGGGTGCCATTTCGGACTAAGCCTATGTTGGTGAATTGTAACGGCTCTTCTCCAGGAAATGGATATCCTTCTGCTCAGTGAGTGGTGGTTAGGCTGTAGATTGCACCGCTGACCCTGACTCTGAGATGAACTGATAAGTGGCCTCTCTCCTCTCTTCTGCAGCACAGTGAAGCCTTAGCTCAGCCTGGGAGAATACAGATCTGTGTGTGTGTGTGTGTGTGTGTGTGTGTGTGTGTGTGTGTGTGTGTGTGTGTGTGTGTGTGTGTGTGTGTGTGGTGTGTGTGTGTGTGTGTGTGGCTGTGTGTGTGTGTGTGTGTGTGTGTGTGTGTGTGTGTGTGTGTGTGTGTGTGTGTGTGTGTGTGTGTGTGTGTGTGTGTGTGACTCTGGGGACTGGATCATAATACCACGATGGGACTGGGACACTTGTTTTCTGTCTAGAACAATGGCTTTTATCATGTGAGATGGAATACTGAAATGGGAGAACTAACCCAGGTCTTTTGGATGTACGAAATGTCTGGTTCCATGTCATCTTACTATAATGTCCCTAATGTGAACTAATTCCCTTGATCATTGTTGGTGTAACTTAGATAGCTAGCTGGTTCCGCTGAACTGAAACAGTGCATGTCTAATGTGCTCCCTCCTCTCTCCTTCACTCTGGTCACACACAGGTAACTACCAGCTGTCTCCGACTGTGAACATGCCCCAGGACGACACCGTCATGATCGAAGATGATAGGCCACCTGTGGTCCCCGCCCACATGTCTGACCAATCGTCCTCCAGCTCCCACGATGACGTGGGCTTTGCTGCAGATAACCCAGTGACTTGGGCCCAGGACGTGCCAAACCAAAATGAGTGGTGAGAGAAAGAGATTTGACATTTTACACCCCAGCAAGGTTTTCTTGACTTTTTGGCTGCAGCACCCACTGTCTGATTGAATTATTGATATCATGATGTTCTTGAAAGATGCCCTTGGTGTCTAGATTCCGTGTGTTATGGAACATTTCATATGTGGGGAGCGTTAGGGCATGAGAAAGTGATATCTGACACTATTCTTTTAGTGTAGTCAAGTGTCTGTGTGCCTGTGCCTGCGCACGGCTGTGTGCCTGTGTTGAGTGTGCGCGTGCATGTGTGTGCGCACGGGGACTTGTGTGTCTGTGTGTGTGGGCTCGCGTGCGCACGCCTTCATGACTGTGTGTATGTGCGTGTGTGCGTGCACGTGTTTGCCTTTGTGAGTGTTTAATAATGGATGTGACCTAGGAGGAATATGGAAGATGGTTGAGTTAAACATCTCTCTGGGGTCCTAGCCAGTCCTCTTTCTTCCCCAGGGTGTCTCACACTTCCCCCTGGTTTGGCCTTCTAGAACATCTTGAGCAGCTAGTATTAAATATGGAACCAGGGGCTCAGCAGCCCAATGACAGGCAGGGGCTATGAGTCCTCTGGGACTGTACACTCAATTCAATGGTGCCTTACCAAGTGGTTCTGCAGTTTTATGAGGAAAATTGGGCTCCAGTGTCTCTGGCTCAGTGTAAACAGTGTAGGTATATATAATGCTTCTGTATAGAAACCCTCATCGTACATATGAAAGCGTGAATGGTATTTATTGATTACCGTGTTCAGCTACAGGAATTGGTGGTGGCATTTAAGTAGGTTTGCAAACTACTGGTAATTTACAAAGCTACTGGTAATTTAATAATTTAATAAGACTTTTATTTCCCTCACCAACTTTAAACATCAACTATCTGAGCAGCTAACCGATCGCTGCAGCTGTACATAGTCCATCTGTAAATAGCCCACCCAATCTACCTACCTCATCCCCATACTGTTTTTATTTTATTTACTTTTCTGCTCTTTTGCACACCAGTATCTCTACTTGCACAGCATCATCTGCTCATTTATCACTCCAGTGTTAATCTGCTAAATTGTAATTATTCGCTCCTATGGCCTATTTATTGCCTACCTCCTCATGCCTTTTGCACACAATGTATATAGACTTTCTTTTTTCTACTGTGTCATTGACTTGTTTATTGTGTTATTGGCTTGTTTATTGTTTACTCCATGTGTAACTCTGTGTTGTTGTCTGTGTCACACTGCTTTGCTTTATCTTGGCCAGGTCGCAGTTGCAAATGAGAACTTGTTCTCAACTGGCCTACCTGGTTAAATAAAGGTTAAATAAATTTAAAATAAAATAAAACATTTACCAAAGTGACYAGAATATTCAGTAATTAACAGGTAATCTATAGCAATCTATGGTGACTTTGGTAATTTATACTTGACTAACAAAAAAATGCATCTATAGTATACGTTTTATATGTATGTGTCCATATTGTCCCTGAGTTTTTAGTGGATAGACCATATCGTTCAAGAGAAAATAGACGAATTAATGAAAAAAACATCTAATCATCAATGACATTATTTTCAATTAACTCTCCCAACTATTGACTTTTTTCACAACTGCCACCAGTTTGGCACCAAAACAAATCAATTGACATAGTAAAATAAACAAGTGTGTTAAAACATAGTTCATGCTGAAACCCTCATATTGAACACAGTGGTATTCACTAAACGGATGGTTTAGCATTTAGGATCATGTTTTACCGCTGTGTCATTCTATTTTTTATCTTAAAATYATCTTATTTGATTCTTTTATATATTGTACTTGTGATTAGAACACATAGAGGGCACGAGTAACTGTAAATACAGACATTTATTCATCATCTGAATTACCCCAAAGGGCCACTAGATGTCTTGTAATAAATTACATATAATMCTTGAAAGTTACCAAAATGCTGGTAGTTTACTGGTAAACTTCAAACGTTTCCAGTAATATACCCTCCCTTTGCAACCCTACATTTAAGTATATTATCCTATTTTATGACTGTTCGTGACAGATGTTTGTTCCAGGACTCACATCCGGCCTCCTAGAGACTGTATCAAGATACACTATTTTCTTTCCTTTATCTCGATTGGTCAGGCAAGATCATGTGAAACATATCGCGATATGCTATTGGACAGTACAGCAACACAGTGATTGACTAGCAGGGAAGAGTTATTCTATTAGTCAGAGATTCCATTCTGCTGGAAGGAAGGAGAAGCCTGGTCAATCTCTCTCAATGTTTTTAGTATTTTTATTTTAATCTCCCTCCCTCCCTCCCTCCCTCCCTCCCTCCCATCTCTCTCTCGCTCTCTCTCTCTCCCTCCCTCTTTCCCCTCCATCTCTCTCCCTCCATCTCTCTCTCTCTCCCCCATATCTCTCTCTCGCATCTCTCTCTGCTCTCTCCCTCTTTCCCATCCATCTCTCTCTCTCATCTCTCTCTCTCCCCATCGCTCTCTCTCCCATCTCTCTCTCTCTCGTGCTCTCTCCCCCATCTCTCTCGCTCTCCATCTCTCTCTCTATGTCTCTCTCCCCCCATCGCTCTCTCTCTCTCTTTGATTTATTATGAATGAGTACCTTTAAGTTTGCATGTCTGTTGGTCGTGTGATGTCTGAGTTTTGTCATTGTGGATTAGGGCCACAGCACATGCTATTACAACACTCAAGCTTTCTCACACGCTCTCTCTTTCTCTCTCTCCCTCTTTCCTTTCTCTATCTCTATCTCTCTATCTCCCGCACGCGCGCGCACACACACAGACCATAAGTGTGCAGTGTACCACTGCCTTGGGTTATTTTGAATTATTCATATCTCAGAAGCCCAGTACGCACGCCACACACACATTCTCACACACTCCCTCCACAGTACCACAGCTGCTCAAATACGCGCACACACACACACACACACACTGACTGACTGAAGACTCTTTCTCTCTGACACATACACAGACATGGACGCTCACACACACCATGCCATGGTAATAGCGGTGCTGAGACTGTAGGATCTGGGTCAGCCACGACCCCGTTTTCTTAGAATTGCTGCTTTTTAATTAAGCTGCACGCCACATCCAACCAGGCCCTGTAATCATTGAATATGCATTATGTGGAGCTGTGAAAGTCTCACCTCCGCCCGTGTGTGAGTATGAGATGTGTGTTTCTCCAGCCGTAGCTCTGCACTACACAGCACCAGGGTTACACACCTTAGTGCATACATAATGGCACTGCCTTTTCCCCCATAGAAAACCTTGTAGTCGGTATTTTCCTTCATTTTGCTCAAACATGGTCATAGTGTGAGCTGAGTACAGTGCATCAAATGGCCACAAGATAAATGGTTGTTTTGCAGGCAAAGAAAACCCCATCTCACACGAGACACATTAATACAGCGACCTAGTTTTCCAAGAGATGCAGGAGCAATCTAGTTTTGTGTCTAGCGTGTGTGTGTGTGTGTGTGTGTGTGTGAGCATGCGTGTTTGTGTGTGTCTTTTGTTTCTGTTTGTGTTGCAGGAACATGTTGTGGGTGGAATGAGCGCTCTCCTATTGTTACAGCTGTATAGTTTCTACTGAAAACAAGGGATTGAAATTGAACCAGCCAAAATACTCCCAGAAAACATCAATTGAAAATGGCATAACCCATAACCTCCATCCCTTTTACCTCTCTCCCCCCCCCCTCCTCAATCACAATATCATATCAAAAGCCAAACAGGCTTACATTCACATTTTAGTCGTTAGCAATTTAGCAAATGCTCTTATCCAGAGCGACTTAGTCAGAGCGTTCATGTTCATACTTTTCATACTTAATGATTTGTAATAGCACGTACCACTTCCTGATTATCTCAGTGATTTGCAGTACAAGGTATGGAGCCATTTATTAAAATAAATCTGTTCTGATACTATGGGACAGCCTTGCTAATGTGAATGGAATGTGTGGTGGTGGAGAGCACGGGAAGGTACAGGAATGGAGGCCTGGAGGAACGGTGAACTATAGGAACATGCTTAAGGTGACGTTAGTTCAACATGATGCATATGTTTGGTATCCGTTCTGATCTCCTACACATAAACTATGATCAACTGTAGTGGAGAGCAGTTACAGGGGCACCTGCAATTCCTCGTACWGTGGTAGTAGCTCTTGGAATGAACTACAGGCCTATATTCCCCCTTGACGTTCCATTCTCTAAGCAGATGTCAAAGGAGATGGATGCTTGTTATTACTTTCCAGATTAGCCACTCTACCACCCTGTTACTGGAACCAAAGTGGGTCGTTTTAGGCCTCCTACAGAGGCTAAGGCTGCTTCCCGAATGACACACTAGTTCCTATATTGTGCACTACTTATGACCAGGACCCTGGTAAAAAATGTGCCATTTGGGACAGATCCTCAATGTAATGGGGGTGGATGTTAGGGTGGGCCTGCGCTGCCAACTTAGTAATTTACATCCACTACCATGCCCCTCTGGCTCGACTAGGGCCAGGGACCGTCTTACCCACCAGCCCAATTGAAACCCTCACAGAGTTTGTAATAAGAAGGCTATGGAGAAAACATGTACTTTTAGCATGTTGAGTTGTAGTGAACGTTTAGCCTTTTAGAAGTAGACATTAATGGATCTCTATTTTCATAATGCTCTGATTCATAGAATGATTGTGAATTTCCATTGAAAAATGAAATTGAAAAATGGCCACTCTACTCTGACTCATAGATGTGTGCCTTTGCTCTTGCTATAATGGCTAACAATTATGAAATGACTGATGGGAAAACCTCTTTGGCCAGAGAACCATTAGAGATATGACAGGTTAGTATGGTCACTTCAGTCCAAATAGGGAGAGAAAAAGATACTGCAAATTTAGAAAAGTTGTCCTTAGTCCACCTTTCTTTTCTAACACCCAATACCTGTAACATCTACTGTGAAAGTTCATCAATATTTCAATATTTTTCTTTATCTTTCCTCATATAATTGTCCTATGCTTCATTGAGCTTGCATCCAGTTCTCCTTTCCAAACAGAAAGAGATGTTCAGTGTTCTCATTTGTCGTACCACATCTTAACAGAAGTCGCAAACCTCCCCATTTTGTGTGAGGGAACAGCGTCTGCGAAACAGTAACTGAAAATTGCTTCCATACAAAGTGCCAAATAAAGGTGTTTTTCCTTTGAAGCTGCATTTATGTTCTCTCACTCGTTCTCTTTCTCTAACTCTCTCTATCTTCACCTCTCCTCTCTTGCTCCACCTCTCCTTTCTCTCTCTTTCTCTAACTCTCTATCCACCTCTCTTCTCTCTCTCCACCTCTCCTCTCTCTCGCCACCTCCCCACTCTCTCCACCTATTTTCTCTCTCGCTTTCTCTAACTCTCTCTCCACCTCTCCTCTCTCTCTCCACCTCTCTTCTCTCTCTCTCTCTCCCAAACTAAGTCACTTCACTTCTCTCCTCCCCTCCTCTCCTTTTCTCACACAGCAGCCTCACCTAGTTCTCCTCATTGAGCTGCTGCAGGTGTAAGTTAAGTTAACACTGTTCATACGTTGCTCGCTTTACAGAGAGTGAGGTAACTACTGTATGCGAATGTGTCTGTGTGTGGGTGTCTGTGGGTGTTCTGATCGGAACACTGGCATGTGTTACACAACAGTAGAGAGAGTCAGAAACGATCAATTACTACTTAGCCTGCAGAACTAAGACAGTTCCCTGCCTAGATATCACCACAGCACAGCATAGAAGGAGCACCTGAGTACAGTATCATTGGCCTGGAGCGAAACAGAAATTGAGATAAAAAAAATTGTGTTAGTATTATTATTAGTAGTAGCAGTATTCCCCAAATGTATCACCTGGTTTGATATCCCTTACACTATTAAATAGTACAAGCATTAATCCCGAAGAGTTTTATCGCCCTCCCTCGCTCACCTAGCGTTCATTTGATTACCCACATTCTAGCTCACCTAGCGTTCATTTGATTACCCACATTCTAGCTCACCTAGCGTTCATTTGATTAC
>NC_036854.1:41598608-41611526 GCF_002910315.2 Salvelinus sp. IW2-2015
GCGTTCATTTGATTACCCACATTCTAGCTCACCTAGCGTTCATTTGATTACCCACATTCTAGCTCACCTAGCGTTCATTTGATTACCCACATTCTTGGGATCATTGTTATCTTCCACCTTCACAAAGGCTGCTCTGCTCCCCTCAGAAGGCCTGTGTGTGAGAGCAACCTGGTCTCAGAGCATTTTGTATTATTATGTACGTAAATCCGAGACATCCCATTTAGTATGATATGTTAGGTTTTGTATGGTATGCATTAATCTGTGGATGTCCATGACCCATTTCATAAGTTAAGTTATGAAATACAATAAGTATTATATGTTCCGAATTTGCAAAATGTACAATATGTTCAAAATTTTAAGTATGATTTAAGTATGATATGTTACAAATTCCAACTAGGTTACTAGGTGGCTAATGTTAGTTAGCTGGCTAACGTTATCTAGGCTAGGGGTTAGGGTTAGGAGTTAAGCTCAGGGTTAAGTTTAGGAGTTAGCTAAAAGGGTTAAGGTTAGGGTTAGGGGAATGGTTAGCTAACATACTAATAAGTTGCAAAGTAGCTAAAAAGTAGTAAGTAGTTGAAAAGTTGCTAATTAGCTAAAAGTTGTGATGAGATTCGAACTCATAACCTTTGCGTTGCTATACTTCGCGTTATACGCCCACCCATCCAACCCGACCAACACCATTACTTTTGTTGTTGCCTTAAGTAACCATCTGCCTGCCTTAAGTAACCATCTGCCTTATGTAACCATACCAAACGTAACATATCCTACACATTTTTCTATCCCGGATTTACATTTCCTATGTTACGTGTAGTCTATGAGACCAGGCTGGTGAGAGAAACGGTGTAATGAGAGAAGAGAAGGGTGTGGGCTGGATGTATATCTGGATGGCTTTTCTCTCTCTCTCTTACATTACGCTGCTTTGATCTGACGCATGCCTCCCTATCTTTGAAGGGGTAATCACCTCCCCCTTTGAACAGGCAGGAGACTCAGAGACACAGAGAGACAGAGACAGACCAGAGCCCCATCTCTACTGAGACAGGTGAAGAGAGAAGAAGAGAGGGAGTAATGATTGGGGGAGGGAATATATTGAGAGGGAGAGAGGCTGAGAGAGAGATAGACTGATTCAATATTTTTCTAGAAGTTTGAAAGTGTATATGTTAACACTTTCCATGCCTTTTTAATGATATTTAATTGCTATACAATGGGCAGGAGAGCGCAACTAGCTCTCAGTCTCACATCAGAATTAAACGTTCATCCATGTTTCTCAAACGGAACCAGGGGCAGATGCTTACACCCATCCGACATCCCCGTCCACAATGCTGAAACCTACTTGATGGTAACAGCACTCACTGTTGCCTGTAGTGGCTGGTTTCCACGTCATCTCCCGACGTCCTCAGACATGGATATACTGACTTACAGTACCAGTCAAAAGTTTGGACACACCTACTGTTTCAAAGTTTTTCTTTATTTTACTATTTTCTACATTGTAGAATAATAGTGAAGACATCAAAACTATGAAATAACACGTATTGAATCATGTAGTAACAAAAAAAGGTTTAAACAAATAGATTTAGATTCTTCAAAGGAGCCACCCTTTGGCTCGATGACAGCTTTGCGCACTCTTGGACTTCTCTCAACCAGCTTCACCTGGAATGCTTTTCCAACAGACTTGAAGGAGATCCCACATATGCTGAGCACTTGTTGGCTGCTTTTCAACTCATCCCAAACCATCTCAATTGTGTTGAGGTTGGGTGATTGTGGAGGCCATTTCATCTGATGCAGCACTCCATCACTTTCCATCTTGGTCAAATATCCCTTACACAGCCTGGAGGTGTTGTCATGTTGAAAAACAAATGATAGTCCCACTAAGCTCAAACCAGATGGGATGGCGTATTGCTGCAGAATGCTGTGGTAGCCATGCTGGTTAAGTGTGCCTTGAAATGTAAATAAATCACAGACAGTGTCACCAGCAAAGCACCATCACACCTCCTCCTCCATGCTTCGTGGTGGGAACCACACATGCAGAGATAATCCATTCACCATTCTCTGCATCTCACAAAGATACAAATTTGGACTCATCAGACCAAAGGACAGATTTCCGCCGGTCTAATGTCCATTGCTCGTGCTTCTTGGCCCAAGCAATTCGACCATGAATGCCTGATTCATGCAGTCTTCTCTGAACAGATGATGTTGAGATGTGTCCGTTACTTGAACTCTGTGAAGCATTTATTTGGGCTGCAATTTTTGAGGCTGGTAACTCGAAGGAACTTGTCCTCTGCAGCAGAGGTAACTCTTGGTCTTCCTTTCTTGTGGTGGTCCTCATGAGTCAGTTTCATCATAGCGCTTGATCCTTTTTGCGACTGCACTTGGAGAAACTTTAAAAATTCTTGAAATGTTCCGTATTGACTGACCTTCATGTCTTAAAGTAATGATGAACTGTCATTTCTCTTTGCTTATTTGAGCTGTTCTTGCCATAATATGGACTTGGTCTTTTACCAAATAGGGCTATCTTCTGAATACCACCCCTACCTTGTCACAACACAACTGATTGGCTCAAACGCATTCACTTTTAACAATGCACACCTGTTAATTGAAATGCATTCCAGGTGACTACCTCATGAACCTGGTTGAGAAAATGCCAAGAGTGTGCAAAGCTGTTATCAAGGAAAAGGGTGGCAACTTTGAAGAATCTAAAATCTAAAATATATTTTGATTTGTTTCACACTTTTTTTGGTTACTACATGATTCCATATGTGTTATTTCATAGTTTTTATGTTTTCATTATTGTTCTACAATGTAGAAAATATTAAAAATAAAGAAAAACCCTGCAATGATTAGGTGTGTCCAAACTGTTGACTGGTACTGTATATCACGGGTGACTTGCATGGAGACAAAGGGTGTGTGCTCAGCTGGAGACAGTTCCCCAGTTTCACCACTAGGAGTGCTCTCAGATGGGTATAGTCAGTCAGTTTGCCCGTTTCACCACTAGGAGTGCTCTGAGCTGAGCAGCGGTGGGTTTGTCTTCATAGTATGGATGCAGCAGTGGTGGATTTAATTGACATGGTGCAGGAGAACAGTCAGCTCTGATTAACTCCTGGGTTTGTCCTCAGGTGAAAGAGAGGAAGGGAGAAAGGGGGTGGAAAGTGAGAAGGATTGAGAGAAAGAGTGAAAGCAGTAGACCGTTTCCCCCTCCTTTGTGAGATGTCACAGGTGGAGACATAATTCCTGGGACAGCTCTGACAGTCTGACGGACTAGGAGAAGCTTACTCACAAAATATGCACACACACACACACACACANATTCTACCCACGTGTATTGTTAGGTACACATACCACATATTAACATAGAAATGAGTAATTATTGGCCAGGAATGAAAGCTGAACCACAGAACACAAGAACAACCTCCTTTACACACACACAACTTTTGAACTAAAGCCTTGGACATCTTTCCTTTTGTTGAAGATATTTAGTACCAGTGCTTGTGATGTAGGCCTACACTAAAAAGTGCTGGGTTAAAAACAACCTAATTTKGATAATTYTTGACCAGAACATGTTGTGTTATTTTGACACAGCCAATTGGGTTACAAACAACCGATTGTTTTCTTTAAGTTGGGTTGTTGATGCTGGGTTATTGAGCTATGATCCACCGGGTCAGATTAGAAGATGAGGGGTATGGCGTTCAGATAGTTATTTTTGGCCACCCGTGAGAGTAAATGTCATAGCTTTTAAAGATGCATTATGAAGAAATCGATCCGCCATTTTCTTGTTTACTAAAATTTGAATAGTTCGCCTAATTTCAGTTTGTGACAAAACAAGAAAGTATTGTGTAGAGAATCATTGTACCGTCGAAAGTAAAATTACAGATCTATAACTCACATTTCTATGTACATTTGGTGAGGTCGCCCAAAAAGTTATATATTGCAGCTTTAATATCTTATTAAGGTAAGTATTCACACCCCTTCTACTTTGTAGAAGCCACTTTGGCAGCGATTCCAGCTGTGAGTGTTTCAAGGTAAGTCTCTAAGAGCTTTCCACACCTGGATTGTGCAACATTATTATTTTCAAAATAATTAAAGCGCTTTCAAATTCTTTCTTGAACATTGCTAGGCAACAAYTTTCAGGTCTTGACGTACATTTTCAAGTAGATTTAAGTCAAAACTGTAACTCGAACACTCAGGAACATTCACTGTCTTCTTGGCAAGCAAATCCAGTGTAGATTTGTCCTGGTGTTTTAGGTTGTTGTCCTGTTGAAAGGTGAATTAATCTCACAGTGTCTGGTGGAAAGCTAACTGAACCAGGTTTTCCTCTAGGATTTTGCTTGTGCTTAGCTACATTCCTTTTTTTTTCTGAAGAACTTCCCAGGCCTTAATGATTACAAGCATACCCATGGGTTGTAATGGATTTGCCCCGAACATAACACTTTGTATTCAGGACAAAAAGTGAATTGTTTGCCACATTTTTGTTTTGTATTACTTTAGTGCCTTGTTACAAATAGGATGACTGGGTGTATTGATACACCATCCAAAGTGTAATTAATAACTTCACCATGCTCAAAGGGATATTCAATGTCTGCTTTTTATATTTTTATTTGTACCCATCTACCAATAGGTGCCCTTCTTTGCGTGGCATTGGAAAAGCTCCCTGGTCTTTGTGGTTGAATCTGTGTTTTAAATTCACTACTCACTGCTCGGCTGAGGGACCTTATAGATAATTATATATGTGGGATACAGAGATGAGGTAGTCATAAAGAATGACATTAAACACTATTTCTGCACTCAGGGTGAGTCCCTGCAACTTATTATGCGACTTGTTTTTACTCCTGAACTTRTTTAGGCATTCCATAACAAAGGGGTTGAATACTTATTGACTAAAAACATTTCAGCTGTTCATTTGTAATGCATTTGTAAACATTTAAAAAACATTTTAAATTCAGGTTGTAATACAACAAAATGTGGAAAAAGAAGGGGTGTAAATTCTTTCTGAAGGCACATAAGTGGACATTATAAAAATCTGGCCCGCAATTTCATAGTCTTTTCAATTATGGCYCGTGCGCTGAATGAGTTTGACACCCCTGGGCTAGCGTATTTTTTATTTAGCAAGCTAAAAACACAGAGCCTAACCTTAGCTAGCTGCTGGGAGGATGTCATGTCATTGGAGAAGTCGGTGAGTACCGAGTTTTCCCCTTCATATCGCTTTTCGTAGGCTACTGCTAGGACAAGCATGTTTTGGCAGGCAAGCTGCAGAAGGACGAGCAGGCGACTATTCCTTATCGTTTATCAGTACAATGTTCCCTCATTAGATTTTARCTCATCTCACTCTGGCTAGCATTAGTTGTTGATCTTGTKGTTGTTGATGTGCATAACTGAGGGAGAGAGAGCMYACCTTTTCATGGTTGTTTGATCAATAGGACTGTGAAGTTCCCAAATGTAAGAGGACTCCCGTCATATTTGCAGAAATATTTTGTGGTTTTGGAGAATGCGTTCTAATGATCTAAAGTCGCGCAGTTGCTACTGTCTGTAGAGACACAGTCCAGTTCAAAGTGAATGATGGCAGGYYSGTGTGGCAAACGGCTTATTTGCCTACTGTAGCTCTGATTGGCTRTGGCGCACCAGTCTCCTTAGACTCCTGTACTGGACAAGACAGATGTTTTATTTGCTGCAGTGTCTACTGCAGTGGCCGCTTTCCCACTCTATATTGCTATCGAATTTTCACAAATGCCTTGCGATGCATAATTCCCAAACATTCTATAAATTTATGAAAATGTCAAAATGRCCATATCTAASTGCTCTCTTKTCAGAAAATGTAAAAAAAGGTATCATGCTCTTCCCAGGGGTGAAAATGAACATATTTTAATAAGATGTTATGTTGTTACAATGCTGTCAGTTACGCTTTATGCCTATCCCAATGTTGGGATAGTWACCACTTTGTTATAATATTTAAATAATAATATTATAAATGTTATATTCAAATGTRTAATATGCAAAAATATTGAAGGAAAATAGAAAATTGCAGTGTACAAACTTAATATGATGAACATGAATGACATTTATTCTCACGGGTGGCTAAAAAGAACGAATTGAAAGCCATGCCCCCAATAGGCCACAACGTTGGATTACCCAAACATGGATTAATTTAACTATTAGTTGGGTTTTTATTCACTTTCATGCTGGGTTGAGCCAGCAGATGGGTATTTTTTAATGTAATCCATAGGTTCTTTTCAGGATGTGTGGCCTATTKGGGGCGTGGCTTTCAGACAGGTATTTTTGGCCACTCGTGAGAGCAAATATTATTCCTGTTCATCATGTTATGTTTCTACACTGCAAATAAAAATATCCTTAAATATTTCTGCACATTTCATATTTTCTATACAATTAATACAATTATTATTGAAATACCATAAAGTGGCAACTATCCCAACATTGGGCTACACATAAGCACTTGATGAAATCAATTTGTGTAAGCTTCGTTACGCTACAAAAGTGCCAGTGCTAAACCTTAACAAATGAACCGGAATAACATTTACTCTCATGGGTGGCCAAAAATAACTATCTGAAAGCCACGCTCCTACTATGCCACGCCTCCAGTCTTCTGATCTGACCCGTTGGATCATAGATTAATAACCCAACTAAATGACCCAACTGGCTGTGACAAAAATCACCCAGTGTGTTCTGTACACTACCCAGCAATGGGTTGTTATTTAACCCAGCATTGTTTTGTGTGTAACCATCTTAAGTGTTCTCTAAGTATGCATGTATTATTGTCCATATGGTTATTAGCATAACTTGCCAATATCAGTGTAAACAGCCATCTCTGCTTCCCTTTTTGTGTGTGTGTGTGTGTGTGTGTGTGTCTGACTGTTTTAATTACAGTCTATATCTTCCTTAAATGCTAATAGTCTCCTCTTGGTTTATGAATTTGTTAACCAGGACTCGCATCGTGTCATACATGCTGCTGTTTCCCCCGCTGTTTGTGTGTGGTGAATCTCTGCGGGCACTATGCCAACACCCCCTCTCTTCTACACACATGCACACACACAAACCTTACACACATCAACCCCCTCCTATCTCAACCCCCACTGTTCTCTCCTGTTCCATTCACTCGACTGGAAAAGTCACTCCACCCAAACTCAATTAAAGCACACAAACACAAAACGGAGGGAAAAATGAGAGAGAGAGAGAGAGCACAACACTAGAGTCGTAAGACAAACAGACAAAGTCATCTTAATTGCTCCCACTCTGCTCCTCCCTAGCTTCATTATGGGCAGAAAAGATTGCTGCAAGTCACAGGTGTTCCAGCTACCAGCTCCTCTGTGATTGTAGTTGCTGAAATATTATGTGTGCCACAAGATAGAACGCACAGGGAGAGAGTTGGGAGGGGGAGTTAAGAAAAGCTAGAGAAGAGGGTGTGTGTGTGTGTGTTGTGTGTGTGTGTGTGTGTGTGTGTGTGTGTGTGTGTGTGTGTGTGTGTGTGTGTGTGTGTGTGTGTGTGTGTGTGTGTGTGGTGTGTGTGTGTGTGTGTGTGGTGTGTGGTGGTGTTGTGTGTGTGTGTGTGTGTGTGTGGTGTGTGTGGTGTGTGTGTGTAAAGAGACGAGAGCGAGCTAGAAAGAGAGAGTAAGCTAAAGAGAGAATCTAAAGACGGAGGGGGAGAGCGAAGGGGAGGGTGAAGAACATAGTGGAGAACAGTATAAGTAGACCTCTCTCCTTGTTGTTATCCTCTGTGAAAGAACTCTTCCCCTCGCCAATAAGTCAACATAAATCATGTGTGTCGGCTCCCACAGAGCCTTGTCTTGTCTATGGCGAGCAACATTACATGACTCCGAGCCAGGCAGCACAATGTGTATTGAATCAAAATAAGAGGACAAACTCCAAGCAYCATTTAAATAATAACAATTACGGTTCCGAAAATAAAACTTTCTGGAACAATCTCAAGTCCCATGATGTACACTGTGTTTAGTCTTATCTTAGCAGCAAACATGCAAACTAGTGCCAATACAAATCACAAATTTGACTCAGAGTTTCTTGTTCTGTSTAAAACGTATCTCCTTGAAGCAAACACAGCTGAAAGTCTTGAGAGAATACAGTAGGTTTTTCAACCAGTTGATTGGTTGACAGGTCCATTGGTTGACAGGTCGGCTATAGTGGGCCAGTGGCGTGCAGCGTAGACAGAGGTATTGGCCAGACCTACAGTACCCAACCTGTGTGTGTGTGATTGAAAGCAACGTGGTGCCGTCTGACAYCGGGAGCAGTCATGCAGTGAACTGTGGCGTCGGACGACTGAGGTGGTGAGGCCCAAGCAGGCACCAGGAGGGCCCTCTCAACACACACACACACACATCACAAACTTCACACTGGGTATCAGTCTTCACCTCTCCCCAYGTTTGACACACGGCATCCAGATGTCCAAACTAGGGATTTGCATCATCTGGCACAGGGGAGATACTACCACGCGGCCCTTCAGAGAACCGGACAGATTTTAGATGAGGAAAAGAGWTGGAGAGAGRGAGAAAAAGCAAAAAGAGAGAGAGCGGGAGGGAGGGAGAGAAAGCCAGAGAGGGAGAGAGATGGGGAAAAAATCTGGAGCCACAGGGTTAAAATGGGAGCGTGGAGATTCTTTAAACACGAGGCCGACGTGTAGTTTGACACATTTAACTTCCTCTGAAAGGGAAGAGTATGAGATGTAAAATGCAAGTTAAGGACTTGGGTTTGCCTCTAAGCAATCCTCTCTGCTAGTTAATTTTGGATGAGGCTTTGAACGGCGAGTCGAGCTATGCTGCTCAGAATGGGTGAAATGGATTTTAAGTGCTGCTGCTTTAGAATGGTAGAAGAAGAAATGGTACTGTTTTATCCAAATGGAATGGGCAGAATACCAGAACTAGGACAAAGACATGGTTTATGTCCCAAATGGCACCCTATTCCCTACAGTGCACTACTTTTGACCAAAAATAGTGCMGTTTTTTACTATTAAAAAAAGTTGTGCACTATATAGGGAGTAGGGTGCATTTGGGACACATTTATAGACTTCTTCAGGGGGAATAACACTAATATACTGTAGTTTTGTATCACGGTTAACATGCCTAGTTAAATCTCTATCGAGTACAGAGTTTGGTCAGATAATGATTAGGAGACACATTTAATTACATTTTCCATTTCCCTCCTTCAATGTATGAACAGATTTTGTTCTTGTAGTTTGTACTTAATTTAATGCCCATTGGTAGGACTTAAAGGTAGCAATACATGGCCTCTCATTTCTCAATAGAAGTTCCTTAATCATACATGGTCCAAATGTTCATATTAGGGCTGGGCGATTATGGCCAAAATATCTTATTACGGTATTTATAAAACAATTGTACGGTTTGATGGTATTTTATGTTTTTGAATAATAAAAGTTAAACATTTGCTTTATGAGTAGTGCATGACCCTATGGTGGCAACACATACATTCTAAGTGATTTTAATGAGTCTCTCTCCATTCTATACAAATAATCTTCACTCAAAAATAATTGTCAGAATCTTTTTTGATTTCTGCATTTCCTGCACTCATTTGAGATCATTTCAGCACTGCCACGTAGAGCTGCATGATATGGGCAAACAAATTAGGCCTTATTTTTTACCAAATGTTATAATTGTGATTTGACTTGGGATTTAGAGCAAAACACTTTGGTGAACTGTTGGAATCATGGAAATATATAGATTTTTAGAATATAATAGTGGGCATTTTGAATTCAGTCTTTGACATGACAACGAATGGAAATGCCAGGGAGGAGTTATTGTGACAGGGTAGAGGAACCAAAGTGTTGATGAGTGTTTCCTAAGGGACCCTATAATCGTTGGCTACATTCAATGTTTTCTCTTAGCTACTTCATGTCGATAACATATTCTTGCTTCGCGTATTCCTCTTTGATTGAGAAGATATTGTTGCACAAACAACATGCAGGGGTAGGTCTACACAATCGCTAGTATTATCAGGCTGTAAAGGTAGTTACGTTTGCTCTCACTAGCGATTTGCATTAGCGGCTAACAAGATTTAGGCCCAACTTACTAAGAAAAGATAAACTAGCTTGCAGATGTAAGAAACACAAACTAAGAGTGTAATTATAGAACACTAGTGGATTTATATTAAGAAGCAAAATGAAAACAGCATCATTGTCATCAACATTGTGCTGTATTGAGCATGCAGAGACTGAACGCAAGTGTCTTGTGGTAGAAGAACAACAAATGTGCTCCTTGAGTGACAGGGGGCGGGGCTAGTTCTGTATGGAAAGTGGCATGGAGAGCGAGAGACCGGAGAGAGATGACTCACGTAGCTAAGTGAACTATAAAAATGGAYGTTACACACAGCGTATCATATTTAACAAACCAAACATTCAAGTACCGTTATAGAAGGTAAAGTAAAAGCCCAAACCAGTTCCTACATCCATATCTGTATATCGTAAAATACGGTATAGCCCAGCCGTGGTTGATATCATAGAATTACATTTAGAATTGGATTATACGATTTCCATGTTTCATTCTGTTAAGTTCATGCATTGAGTCTGCCTATATCACATGCCATATAGAAATGCTGGAAGTAATACTCTAACCAGACAAGGGCTTTAACTTCACCCTGCCATTAACATGCCATTGGGACATTCATAGATAGTTAACAAGTGCCACCAGAGTAAGATATGTGATTGAATTCTCCATTAGTCTGCGTCAGTACAAGCTAGATGTGAAGTGTAGAGGTACTTTACATCCCCTCAGGAATATAGCACAAGGTTAACATGCACCGCACCACACACACACACACAACACCACAACACACACACACACACACACACACACCACACACACACACACACACACACACACACACACACACACACACACACACACACACACACACACACACACACACACACACACACACCACACACACACACACACACACATGCACGCACACAAACACGCACACACACCACACACACACACCAAACACACCACAGACACATACACACACACACACACACACCACACACACACCCATGAAAGAAATAATGTCACGTTTAGCTGAGGTAAGGCATAGCCCAGGGCGATGTTATTCACACACTGTAAAAGATCCTACAGAGGACTTACCATGTTAAGCTAATGTATTTGTCAGATCTAAAATATGGGAAGCTGAATGAATGAGAAGCTTTTAAGTTTTATCCCAGACAATGAAGCCATAATATAGGAAGTGCCCTTGTGTTTCTGATATTCTCTGTACAGCACTTCACGTGTCATAGATTCTATACACAAGATATCAGGGAGTTGCCTGTGCATCAATTAACGTTTCAGGTTGACTAGAGAGCAGAAGACAATCTCTTGAGTGTGTGTGTATATTACACACACACACACACACACACACACACACACACACACACACACACACACACACACACACACACACACACACACACACACACACACCCTACATACTATGCTTCCACATGTGGCTGTGTTTATTGTGGGTGTGTGGTGTGTGCTTAGTTTGAGGCCCGTGCTGTGTCTTAAAAGTTACTGGTTTGTTTGTGGCTACAAAAACTGATGTGCAATATGGATGACGTGTGGAGGGCAGGCTCGGCCAGAGCTCAGGGTCCATGTAAGCTGACAGTCACACATTGTAGTTGGGCTGCCTCCGCCCTGCCTGCTCCCAGCCTGCTGCCTGCCGCCCTCCTGCCTGCTCCCAGCCTGCTGCCTGCCGCCCTCCTGCCTGCTCCCAGCCTGCTGCCTGTCGCCCTCCTGCCTGCTCCCAGCCTGCTGCCTGCCGCCCTCCTGCCTGCTCCCAGCCCGCTGCCTGCCTCCGTCCTGCCTGCTCCCAGCCTGCTGCCTGCCTGCCGCCCTCCTGCCTGCTCCCAGCCTGCTGCCTGCCGCCCTCCTGCCTGCTCCCAGCCTGCTGCCT
This sequence comes from Salvelinus sp. IW2-2015, assembly GCF_002910315.2. Taxonomy (NCBI): domain Eukaryota; kingdom Metazoa; phylum Chordata; class Actinopteri; order Salmoniformes; family Salmonidae; genus Salvelinus; species Salvelinus sp. IW2-2015. The sequence continues at coordinate 41,610,525 of NC_036854.1, forward strand.
GCCGCCCTCCTGCCTGCTCCCAGCCCGCTGCCTGCCTCCGTCCTGCTTGTTCCCAGCCTGCTGCCTGCCTCCTAAGGCCAACAACATCCCTGTGTTTAGTCACAGCTCTCTGGGAGCTGGGTTAACCAACAGAGCTCAGGGACTGGACCTCCTGCTGAATGACTTGATGTTGCTGCTGTGGCTGTACACACACACACATACAACCGTGCACACACACACAAGATAATGATGCTTCTGTGCTGTCTCCATCCCTTACTCCTAAAGGCCCAGATTGGTGGGTTTGTCCTACCAGAAGCAGGAATGTTGTTGTGTTTCACTGTAATTGGCTGAAGGTGTGTCCTTAACCTTCAGTGACTGTGTGACTGTACCCTTCTAGTGTTGGTGGTGGCCTTTGATGGTTGGCAGGCATTCTCTCTGGGTGTGTTAAATCAGCCCAAACAACAGACAGCCATGGCTGTGTTGGAGTGAATTAAATCTAAATTCATCATGAACACTCGTCTTTCCCTCTCCCTCAGCTACCTTTGGAAGAGTTGACATTTAAGAAGGAGTTTTTCTGTTCTGTGATGGAGAGGAGAGAAAAGTGAAAGGTGATGAATAATACATTGTCCCTCTCCTCCTCTGTTCCTCCTCCTCCTCCGCTGTTCCCGTGAAGCAGTGTCAGGTGGTCTGTCAGGGAGACGTTGATGGCAGTGTGTCAGTCTGGTGGTGGTTATTTGTAAGTGTGGTCGGTCGGTCACTAGGCTCCCCATTGTTTAAACCCAAACAAAAGACAAAAGCTACCGCCACAGAGACCCTCTTCTCTACTGCACAGTGGAGTTACTTCATCAAGCCCTAGGGAAGGCTCTACTCTGAAGAGGGCTCTTATACACATCTAGATGTGTATAAGAGACAGCACCACAGACACATACACACACACCCACACACACACACCCTACATCCCCATCTATTCATTTCAACCTTAACCTAATCATCAGGAAGATAAGGTCTTAACGAGGTCTCAGC
>NC_036854.1:41613710-41692176 GCF_002910315.2 Salvelinus sp. IW2-2015
GTCCAAGAGCATGGACCTAGGTAATAACTACTGAACACGTCCAAGAGCATGGACCTAGGTAATAACTACTGTACAAGTCTGAGAATGGACCTAGGTAATAACTACTTCACAAGTCTGAGAATGGACCTAGGTAATAACTACTGTACAGGTCCAAGAGCATGGACCTAGGTAATAACTACTGTACACGTCCAAGAGCATGGACCTAGAAATGAGATTCTTGAAAATAAAGTTCTTGGAAATGTTGTTAATTCCAAGATGGTTAAACCCTTGTCTTAAACTCAGGGTAGTGAGAGAAAAAGCTCCTGAAAGCAATTAAACATGTTTAATTCACTCACAAACTTCATCTTAAAGTTTCAGTATTGATTATTTTAAATCCAAGAACATGTTTTAGCACAGTAATTTCAGTAAGAGATATGCTAACATGAATGCTATTGCTAGCTAGATAGCTAGCTAAAACAATCGACAAGCAAGATTTGTAAGAAGATATTTGARAAGTTTGTAAGAAAATCATAAAATCTTAAGGTATTATTGAGGAATTGCACTTACGAACTATCTTATGAACTTCTTTTTTTTTTTTTTTAAGAAGCTTCTTAAGTTTTTTCGTGATGTGTTTTGTGAATCTGGGCCCTGGTTGTTTAACACCAACACTCCAAACCCCTGGGTCCTCCTTCAACCCCCCTTCCCCTCTGTCCCTTAACATGTGACATTGTAAACCTGTGCCCAGTGGCCCATTGTGAAACATGGGTAAATTATTTGCAGTGTGACTGTACAAAACCTTATTTTTTCCTAGCCCTTCGAGACTGATAGGAACAATTGTCCTGGAACATGCCCATTAGGGTCAGAGTGCAGTTTTGGTGCTTTGTGAAAGATCCTGGCGATGGGAATAGACAGACAGGTGATGTGGGATGGAATGCTAGACTTGACGAGAAACATGGTGAGGAACACTTCAAGTCACTCCCCAAAGGACCATCTGGCTCTGTACCTCGCATCATTGAGTTATCATGACAGATAACAGCCATTTTTATGTCTTTAAGTATCTAGAGTCTTGACCTGACAGGACTTTTATCCTCCAGGGACTGGCTTAGCAGTTTCCCTCAAACTCTAAAAGGTATAAAAGTTCATCACAAACCCAGAGTCCTCAAACTAAGACTTAGTATAAAAATATATAATAATCCCCGCTGGCCAATGGATGGGTTTCACTGACTGATTCAAATGATTGGAGGAAGTGTTTAGATCTGATGAGAAGTCCATAGGAAGCTGAAAACCGTAACCTGAAGCTCCTATTTCTTAGTAGCTAAAGGTCCCATCATCGAAAAGGCACACACTATCGTGGTTCATCAAAAAGCTTTTTAATTGTGCCACTAAGTGCTGTCAGCAATTCAAGTTTTTTTTTTCTCTAATGAGAATTTGATGAGTGAGGAAAAAGTAAGATCACTTATCGAAAGCTTTATGGTAGCTGTTGTTGAATAGACAGTTTTACTTTGCAAATAACAGCTAATGCCTCCAAGCATCACTTGGAGCATTAAGATGGGCTTGTCAGTGATAGATTATCAAAACTCAGGAACCCATTGGGCACATCATGACGAATCAGATGAGGCATCGGAATATGACCGGGCATAACCGCATGTCAGAAATGAGCGGAACATTCCCTCGCCGTCGGGATCTCAAGCGCTTCTCGAACCTGACAAATCACCCTCGCGTAGCTCTTAGCATGTTTAACAAAGCTATTTCTCCACAGAAACTGTTTTTCTTTGAAATATTTCTAAGTCAGGTGTTTTTCTCCCCTCGTTAATCTCATTTCAGGAGCTCTGTGCCAAATCAGATCAGCGTCAACTGCTAACGTTTCATGACTTTCATGACCCATCTCCATAAATATGTGCTACACACTAAGCTGCCCAGACACCTTAAGGTTTTATTCCATTTAGATGTAGAACAAGATTGAGAGGAGGAGAAAATAAGGGGCTGAATACTGCACACCTCTCTGTGGCTGAGAGGAATATGCTAACATGTTATATCCAGTCAGCCTGAATAATCCAATGATCGACAGAACTGCATGGTGTTTTAATATCTCTCCACTTCTGATTGTTATTCCAAAAGCTCTTCAATAGTCTTTCTCTTCCTCCCTTTTCACAGTGATAATATGCATGTTGGCTGACTAGGCTAGCCTTGGAGACTGGCCACAGTAACACAAAGACTAATTCAAACCCTTTTCACACTAGTTGCTGGAACCATATCAGAGCCAGTGTGGTTCTGGTTGCCACGATAGTGTGAAAAGGGTACTAGAGATGCTCTGGAATGGTGTTCTGATTTGGAATGTGGAATGTGGGCACTAACTAACCAATCACACTTGTTTATGCCTCTTTAACAGTATCAGACGAGTTTAACCCCCACCTCACCCCCAGCACAGAAAACATGGAAGGTAAGCACTAACCACCAATCAGGGCGTATTGTTCATCACCACCGCCACTGAACCGGCTAATCGCACAGCACTTTGGAATAACAAGCTCATCTCTGATTGGCTCGTCTTTTTGAGTTGGGGTCAGATGTCAAGAGAAGGGTTTGGGAAAGGGGCGGTATTCTCATTGACCCCTTTGCCATCTCATAACGGGTAACTTTTGTTTTTCTCTTCGCTCTTTGTCTGATTATTCCTCGGCCAGAGAAATGGAAGGATATTTATGATGCCATTTGAGGTAATTGCAGTGAGCACAAAAAGGGTTTTCATATTTTGTAGGGAGAGAAAAAGAGAGTGGCATGGTGTTGAATAGAGGTTTGGCAGCAGTTGTCTGAAACGTTGCCACCATGCTTGTTCTGTAGTGAATATGATAGAAGAAAACATTCATTATGCTGAAAGGTGTAGGGGTAGGGTTGTGAGGAGTGAGGCAATGTAGTCCCATTTGAAATAGAGATGCTCAATGCCAGTTGGCCTCTTTAGCTGAATGGAATTAATCCATCAATGACAAGCCAGTGTGTTCTCACCTTCCATTAGAACGGGTCTACTACAACGTGTGTCAACTCACCATTAGAACGGGTCTACTACAACGTGTGTACTCACCATTAGAACGGGTCTACACAACGTGTGTACTCACCATTGAAGGGTCTACTACAACGTGTGTTCTCACCTTCCATTAGAACGGGTCTACTACACGTGTGTTCTCACTTCCATTAGAACGGGTCTACTACAACGTGTGTTACTCACCATTAGAACGGGTCTACTACAACTGTGTTTCTCACCTTCCATTAGAACGGGTCTACTACAACGTGTGTACTCACCATTAGAACGGGTCTACTACAACGTGGTGTACTCACCTCATTAGAACGGGTCTACTACAACGTGTGTTCTCACCTTCCATTAGAACGGGTCTACTACAACGTGTGTTCTCACCTTCCATTAGAACGGGTATACTACAACGTGTGACTCACCATTAGAAGGGTCTACTACAACGTGTGTACTCACCTTCCATTAGAACGGGTCTACTACAACGTGTGTACTCACCTTCCATTAGAACGGGTCTACTACACACGTGTGTACTCACCTTCCATTAAGAACGGGTCTACTACAACGTGTGTACTCACCTTCCATTAGAACGGGTCTACTACAACGTGTGTTCTCACCTTCCATTAGAACGGTCTACTACAACGTGTTTGTACTCACCATTAGAACGGGTCTACTACAACGTGTGTACTCACCATTAGAACGGGTCTACTACAACGTGTGTACTCACCATTAGAACGGGTCTACTACAACGTGTGTACTCACCATTAGAACGGGTCTACTACAACGTGTGTACTCACCTTCATTAGAACGGGTCTACTACAACGTGTGTACTCACGCATTACCACGGGTCTACTACAACGTGTACTCACTCATTAGAACGGGTCTACTACAACGTGTGTACTCACCTTCCATTAGAACGGGTCTACTACAACGTGTGTATTCACCTTCCATTAGAACGGGTCTACTACAACGTGTGTACTCACCATTAGAACGGGTCTACTACAACGTGTGTACTCACCATTAGAACGGGTCTACTACAACGTGTGTCCTCCCATTCGACAGGGTCTACTACAACGTGTGTACTCACCTTAGAACGGGTTACTACAACGTGTGTACTCACATTAGAGCGGGTCTACTACACAGTGTGTACTCACCATTAGAACGGGTCCTACTACAACGTGTGTACTCACCTTCCATTTAGAACGGGTCTACTACAACGTGTGTACTCACACATTAGACGGGTCTACTACAACGTGTGTACTCACCATTAGAACGGGTTACTACAACGTGTGTACTCACCTTCCATTAGCACCGGGTCTACTACACCGTGTGTACTCACCTTCCATTAGAACGGGTTCTACGCTACATACGTGTGTACTTTCACATTAGAACGGGTCTACTACAACGTGTGTACTCACCTTCCATTAGAACGGGTCTACTACAACGTGTGTACTCACCATTAGAACGGGTCTACTACAACGTGTGTACTCACCAGGCACAGCATGTGTTGAGAGCTGGACAATGCAAACAGCACTTTTACTAAACAGCAGCCAAAATCTATTCTTTCTCCTACCTATTGCACATTAGTGAAATAAATACAAGTGATTCACTGAATGAGCAGGACAGGATCACAGCCTAACTATAGGTCATCTATACTGAACAAAAATATAAATGCAACATGTAAACTATTGGTCCCATGTTTCYTGAGCTGAAATAAAAGTTCACATACATTTTCCAAAAAAGCTCATTTCTCTCCAATMTTGTGCATAAAGATGTTTACATCCGTGTTAGTGAGCATTTTTCCTTTGCCAAGATAATCCATCCAACTGACATGTGTGGCATATGAAGTAGCTGATTAACCAGCATTGTCATTACAGAGGTGCACCTTGTGCTGGGGACAATTAAAGGCCACTCAAATGTCCAGTTTTGTCACACAACACGATGCCAGAGATGTCTCGAGTTTTCAAGAAGCGTGCAATTGGTATGCTGACTGCAGGAACGTCCACCAGAGCTGTTGCCAGATAATTGAATGTTAATTTCTCTACCATAAGCCGCCTCCAACATTGTTTTTGAGAATTTGGCAGTACATCCAACTGGCCTTACAACTTCAGACCATGTGTAACCACGCCAGCCCAGGACCTCTACATCCGGCTTCTTCAAAACTCATTCAGATTGGCTGGGCCTAGCTCCCAAGGCTGCACCCCTGCCCAGTCATGTGAAATCCATAGATTAGGGTCTGGAATTGATTTCAATTGTCTGATTTCCTTATATGAACTGTAACTCAGTAAAATTGTTGAAACTGTTCCATTATGCGTTTTATATTTTTGTTCACTATATGACCCAGCTATTTTGATGTAGAGTATTGCTCTCATGTCCATAGAAATAGAACACATTCTAGTTCTGTGCTCGCGTCACCACCACCAGCACCACCAATGTCATGGCTACTTAGCCAAACAATGACAATGCCTCTGATTGAGATGTTGAGTCACAGTAATGATAATGGGGTGACATTATGTTACATGTAGAACAGTGTGGATTGGAGGATATAGGACGTCCTCTGGTCCTCCTAATGAACCAGTGTCCCAAATGGCACCCTATTCCCTATATAGTGTACTACTACTTTTATAGGGCTCGGGTCAAAAGTAGTGCACTATATAGGGAATATGGTGCCATTTGAGACACAGCCCAGGAGTTGGCAGAGACAAGGAGCCTCGTCGACCCAGGGCCGCATGTCTTCCTCAGGGATACCAGGACATGGCCCCGCCACGCCACCCTGGGACTATTTTTAGCTTAATTACCCTTTTAACGCTGCGCTTTAAACCCTCCACACACTGAATACATTAGGCATAATGGAGCCCCTGTCCTCCCCGTCCATACAAAAATCTTTACATGCAAGGATGAAGTGGTTGTGAATAATGGTGGTGGGAGCATTGCTCCTTGGCTGCTTTCCAAATGGCACCATGTTCCCTATATAATGCACTCCTTTTGACCAGAGCCCTATAGGGATTGGTCAAAATGTGTGCACTAAATAGGGAATTATTGTGCCATTTTGGACGCAGCCATTGTAATTATACTATGGGGCTGCTGGAGCTACTACTGTAATAATCACTAGTGATTTATTCATATAGTTTGCAATACCTCCCTTTAACGCTTAATGATCATCGCTCTTCTCCAATTAAATGTCCTCCTGGTTGCCTTTGGTTTCGCCTTATTACTGTAAGAATATATTGCACATTCATCTTGGTCACTAATATTTGCTGGTGCGTTTTGGCAGTTTTTCTGCGGGTGTGTCGCATCTTTATGCTTCCCTCTATTTCTTCTCTGAACGTGCGGTGAGTGTCATACCTGTGTCGGGCTGCGATAGGGAATATGTATTATTTCTTCCCCAATGAGCAGAAGACGTGGCAGCGTGGGTTGGTTGTGGGATAGGACCTGGCATATTGAGAGCTGTCAGTCAAAACYTCCCTGGAGAGGTTCGGAGAGATTCAGATGAAAACAAAGGCAAAAGCACGGACCAATCAGAGGCCTCTGTGCCATTCCCAGACAGAAACACTACACACCGATCTAGCCTGATTCAGAATACGAAAGGGTGATCATTCCCAGATTCGGAGAATGGCAGATGAGGGAGAGAGAGAGCGGCAGATGCCATTTGTGTTTCCATAAACTGTTGTATCCGTCCGTGGGTTTATCCCCCACAATCCTATTGTGTCAAACATGCACCCGCCCAGCTTCGGTGTGTGCTCTATTCTGTTTGTCTGGATTTATGCATAAGCTTCCAAAGCCTCACATTTACATGGCATTTGGAGTATGTTGATTAAGGCACATCCTCCAACATATGGAGAATTATGCCACGTCCTTACCGGGGGATGCAATTTCCTGTTATTCCTGTTTTTCATGTCCGTCTGTCCTCCCATGTCCTTCATCTGACACAAGTGGTTCTTTTGAGAAATGAATCCAGATGATGCCCACTTCCACCCAGGTGGTACGATAAGATGAGCAAATCTCCTTCATTGTCATATAAAACGAAGTCAGTAATCAGAGATGTGCCTTGCTTTCCTGAGGAACAACACAGTTAAATGGCTGTTCTGTTCCCGGTGGTGCTTCACAAGGGTACCTGTAACCCTGCTGACATTTCAAACACACTGTAAAGTTCTGTTTTATTGTCTCCGTCAGCTGGAAGATGTGGATCCACTTACTGGTGATGTTGCGTCTTGCAATTGCTCTTCCTTTAAGCATGCATCTGAGTGGTTAGCAGTGTGGCCCTCTGGTGAACCTACTCGTACTGGTCCAAAGTAGTGCACTATATAGGGAATATGGTGCCATTTGGGACACATCCATGTATCTGTGTAGTTGGTAGCATGGTCCTCTGGGGCCTGCTGGGAACAGGAGTCTTTATTAGCTGTGACAGGGTTATTATGGAGAGCTGTGTAGCCTCAGTTTATACATACAGTAACAGCTAACGACTGACCTCGGTACAGCCAGACGGGGGAGTAGTGACCCATGGACCAGTGGATCCAAGCAGCGCTGAGAGACAGGAGACACACATCTTGTCACAGTAAGGTCAGAGGTTAGTGGCTTGGATGACCAGACCACCTGTGGTTATGTTTCCTCCCCTAGTCTAAAAAACATGGTCTAGGATTCCTCCCAAATGGCATCCGATTCCTTATATGCTGTGAAGTGTACTAATTTTGACCTGGGCCAATCGGAAAAGTAGAATAGAATTAAACTTTATTGTCCATCCAGGATGGCCATTTTTCTTTGGCATCACCTCCCAGGAGAAAAGCAAAATAGTGCACTAAATATGGAATAGGTTGCCATTTGGGATGCATCCCTAGACTGCTGAGGAGTGAGTCATCCTTGATCAACAGAATTCCTTTTTTCACAGTCGTTCACTTCTGTAAGAAGCAGATTGTGATGTCACTTTGATATAGAAGCTTTTGGCACGGTTCTCGGCTAATCACAAACGTAGCCACTGCAGGTTTACTTGGCTAAAGGATCAAGTAGAGATTAGCAGCCTGGTGCTTTCAGACAGTAGAAGACGGGCGTCTGAAGCTGCTTCTGCTTGTGAAATTATGATAACAGTAGCAGGCAACACATGGATTACTGTCCTGGGCTGGCATGTTGCCTTCTATATCGCCTGGAGTACTTTAGACTTCCTCTCCTTCTCCCGATCTCCCCACTCAAATCACCTGTAATTACTACACAACCAACCACTCTACTCCTCTCGGACTTATAAATGTTTTTCAGAGGGGGTATTCATTCCATAAGAGGGAGAAGGAAATAGATTCGTAATTGTTTTCTTTCTCTGATGGGGGTTTATTTTCTTATCCCTAATCTGTGTTTGGCTCCGTGTCTGTTCATCCACAGATCCACTGTGTTTGGCTCCGTGTCTGTTCATCCACAGATCCACTGTGAGAGCTCAGCAGCAATAGGCCACGCTCCGTTTAGGGCCCTTAAAACAAGTCAGGGGTGTTATTGATGACTGAAGGAAACGTGGGGGGCAGAAGGCCGAAACGAGACCACATGGTAGCTACGGGCCTCCATAGGTTTGGTGGGGGCTGGGTGGCTGGCTGGCTGGCTGGCTGGCTGGGTGTTTACATGAAGCGAAGCTGCATGGAACCTGGCAGCACATGCTATGTGTGTTTTGGACCTGAGGGGTCTAAACAGACAATGCTGGTCTGTGGGCCTCATTCCCATATGCACAGTCCTTAGAGAGTCCTCAGCTTCCACTGAACGGTGGTCAAAACCCAGACAGGACAAATTCAATCAAAAGTTTATCAACAATCTATTCACTGTTTCCTCGTTCAAAGTTTCTTATTAACACGCTGGTTAGAAGCAGATTTAAAATCTATTCTGTTTTGTTGGAAGGTGGTTGTTATTTGTTAATACAGCACAATGAAGAATAAGTGAATGGATGGGGACAGAAAATCAAAATGCCTGCTTGTTTAACATGGCTATCTGGTGAGGCCAGAGCTCTGGGGAACTGACTGACGCCGCCTGACAAAATTAAATACCAATACCCTCAGTCTCGCTCCACTTCCATACCTTAAACAAACGCACAGCAGCCATTGGAAAACGAATGATAGCTGTCTAAAGGTTTTTTCCAGAGGTAGATATGAGGTTGCTGTCCAACACTCAATCTGCTAATCATCTACAGATCTGGCGTCTTACAAGCATACCTATCAGTAAATCTAGTGCTAATGTCAACAGTCTTCTAAGTGGTGGTTATACCTGACAAGAACAACAAACAAAAGAAAGTTTTCATATTGTGCCATACATACAATCTCCTTTTAGAGTTACTGACAACAGACGCACGTCTTCGGCAATTGTTGTTTTCTTCTAATTTGCATGTTAATTACATGCATTTTGCATGAACGGGATCCATAATAAAGCATATTTCAATGAAATTAGTTGTCACGGGGCCACACGTTTTGTTCCATCAGTAGTTTCGTTCTGTACACTGTGATGTCATACTTCGCTGACATCTTCTTTCTTTGTTGTTTGTGTGGTGTGGGTGAGGATGAGGTAGGCTACTTGTCTTGACAGGAGTTTGTAAAGATTCCATACCGTTTATCTCTACTAGATCTAACAGGTGGCTGGTGTTGGCAACAGTTTGGGAAATCTCTGTGTTGTAAAAGGCCCACCTGGCTATAGCATGCATTCTCTCTATACATGKGCATTCCCATTTTGGGTATGGTGTGGTGTGTGACCCTGCGTTCATATTCTGTTATCTACCATCTGCACAACCTTAATCTTCTCGTTTTGAAGTGAGGCTGTTTGTGTCCTTTAAAAGCCGTGTTGCGAAGGGCTTTAAAAAACGGATTAGACGCATGAAAGGCCATTCCGTGGAAGGTTCAGAGTAGTGACATCGAGGAGGCCACGGCAGTAGGAAGTGAATGGGCTGTGTTTAGTCTACAATACTTCTGATTATCCTACTGTCTTCTAACGCGTTCTCCCTCCTCCCCTCTAACTCTGCATCCCATCCTCACTTCCACCCCTATCTTTCCCCTGTTCTGCTCTAGATCAGAGTGATGTTATGTTAATCTAATTTCTGTTCTGTAAACCATGGCTGCTCACTCTTGCCTACAGTACTGTACACACTTTAGTATATAGACATTTGGAAGCTCGCTGTGTTTTGAAAATGTAGTCAGTTTACACGCACACATTTCAGGCACATTACGCAGTCTGAGAAACTTTGTCAAACATTGTTGAAATGAGAACAAGGGTTTACTCTGTTTTCTCTTTGTCTTGCTCCTACAAAGATAGATAGATATACCCTCACAATGTTTCACACACTCCAATTCATCATTTATTTTCCAGATGAATTCCCACAGACTATAGCCCATCCCTCTTCTCTTATAGTGAATTACACGCCAAGTGGAGGGTTTTACATCATCTCATTTTCTTTCGGTCTTAGGAAACTAGGAAAACCTAAATGATTTATAGCAATCAGAGTTCAGCATAGAATATAACGTTTCAGGACACATTTTCAGGGTATGAATATCACGCATCATGAAATCTTTGTCTATTTCCTATATAGCCTTTTGACCAAGTCCGTAGGGTATTAATAGGGTGCCATTTAGGATACGGCCAAACTCAATTGTTCTTAGACCTGTGTTCGGACTTCTCCTTTATCAGACTCTTCGACAGGAGAAGCACCTCCCTTGGCCTCAAGAAGTCCTATAAAGACTTTATAAACGTATGTAGGGCATTATGAGTCTTTGTCATGCATAGGAAGGCTTTATGAATGCTACATATCACCACTCTAAGTCAAGTGTTACCACTTCTCCTTCCTTCAGGCTCTTCGACAGGTGAAACAATTGGTCCCTCTCTGGGCCTGAAGAAGTCCAGCTCCCTGGAGAGCCTCCAGACTGCCGTTGCCGAGGTTACACTCAACGGGGAAATTAACCTCCACAGGCCACGCCCACGAATCATCAGGGGGCGGGGCTGCAACGAGAGCTTCCGGGCAGCCATCGACAAATCATACGACAGGCCAGGAGTAATCGTTACTGCTATGGATGAGTGTGGACCTGAAGGGAATGGAGACATGTGAGTGTTAAGTGTTCAGACTATAAGACCTTGGTTTTATAAAGCATAACTCATTTTTTGTGTAGTTTATAGACCTCAATTTCATAAAGCATAACTCATTTTATGTGTAGTTTATAGACCTTGGTTTTATAAAGCATTACTCATTTTATGTGTAGTTTATAGACCTTGGTTTATAAAGACATAACTCATTTTATGTGTAGTTTATAGACCTTGGTTTTATAAAGCATAACTCATTTTATGTGTAGTTTATAGACCTGGTTTTAATAAGCATAACTCATTTTATGTGTAGTTTATAGACCTTTGTTTATAAAAGCATAACTCATTTTATGTGTAGTTTATAGACCTTGGTTTTATAAAGCATAACTCATTGTATGTGTAGTTTATAGACCTTGGTTTTATAAAGCATAACTCATTGTATGTGTAGTTTATAGATCTTGGTTTTATTAAGCAAACCTATGTAGTTTCTGTAGTTCATGGTCAGTGTTAAATAAAGTAACTGGCCGATAGTTCCAAAATGAGACAATTTGAATATAGAAGAAGGATCCACCCATATAATTAAGCAATAAGGCCCGAGGGGGTGTGGTATATGGTTAATATACCAAGGCTAAGGGCTGTTCTTACACACAACGCATCGCGGAGTGCCTAGATACAGCCCTTAGCCGTGGTATGTTGGCCATATACCACAAACCCCCAAGGTGCCTTATTGCTATTATAAACTGGTTACCAACGTAATTAAAGCAGTAAAAATAAATGTTTRATCACACCCGTGGTATACGGTCTGACATACCACGGCTGTCAGCCAATCAGCATTCAGGGCTCGAACCAACCACTTTTTAATTACATATAGAACATTGATTTGCTAATATCTCTATGGATCCACCCCTCACTCAAGTTCTGTAGGTTTTCTCTTATACATTACTTAGTGAGAGGCATGCAGAAGGGAATAAGCATCCAATCAGCATCTACATCAGAGTCCCATTAATATGCATAGGGTTAGTGTAGAAGTGAATTGTTCGAGACTGCTTCTCCATGTCTTCCCTGAGGGCTCACAGCCATTTAAACTGCATTGTCATTTATTCCAAGCAGACTACAAACAGAACAAGGAAAGCGCTTCCATTGTTTGCCAACAAAACACACGAGTACTGCTTTTTTGCATCTTGGCTTATGGTCCTGGATGTTTTATGTTGTAAGCTTTTATGTATGCACGTTCTTTTTCAATGTTGTGCCTAGATTCAGAAAACATTCTTTATTTTGGGATTCAATAGAAAAGTTTGTCATCATGTTCTCTAACGGTTCCTTTTTATTTATGTTTTTACTTTCTTAGTGTCATAACACATTGGTACAGGTAAATCTGTTTTATGTTGAGTAGAAACTGGATTCTTGGATTCTTTACATACTCTGACTGTACGGCCAAATGTATTGACTAAAATTGAGACCAGAAATAACTTAAATTCTCAAAGTATTACCTAGTCTCCCCCTTCCCTTTGACTGAGCACATCAGTTGGCAGGTGTTTCTTGACACAAAGGCATGCATTGGAGATAGAGGCAGGGACGTGTTACATTCCTGAACAGGTAATACCCTGCAACGCCACCACAGTAATCACCAGATATATTTTTCATTAATTCTCCATGAATGGATTCCATTAAAGCAACCTGGGGAAATTTGAAAAAGAGGGGAATAATTTGCATGGAATTATTTGCATKTCTTTGTTCTCATAAGCTCTGTCTGCAAACCACTAAATGCTGTCTTATCTTGCCCAAGAAAAAAAATGGGACAAGCTCTACGATTTCCTCCTTCCTTTCCTCTGCCGAGGAATATTTTCTCTTCTCCCATGAAATTCAAATAACTCTGATTTGATATGATATTATATCATCACAGGGTTTAATAGTCAACATTGACAGATAAGCCTTTTGCTTTTCCTACAACCAAGACTTTTATTCWCATAAAATGAGAACGTGGCATCGCCTTCTGCAAATGTGTCCCCACAAGATATCCTACCGAGCTACTGCATTCCCTTATATATGTTATCAGGGGTTTCTTGTTTCTAAACAGAGATTCTGAGTTAAAATCCCCCTATATTGTGTATGTTGAAATGAGCCTAGCAATTTTACATTTCAGTCAGAACTCTCATTCACACACACACACTGAAATGAATCTCCCTTTTCTCTATTGAAATGGAGAGATTTAATGATACACTTTGAATGTAGTGTCAAAACATTTGCTGTCTGCGGCGGGAACACAGGGATCGTTTTAATTGCCCCTATTCAGTTCACTTTTCTGTGGACTCCCTCCTGCAATCTGAGCTTGGCAAGTACCTAAACTTTTATTTTCCGAGGCTTTTTGATTGAAACACCAGAGATTGTTCTTGCTGTTTTGCCTCGGCTCGTTCCTGTCAGTCTTTGTGTGGCTAATGTGAAATTAAGTGTTCTATCATATTTAGACCTTCGTCACGGTTGATTTCTCTCGTTCTCATTTTTTTGGCAACAGACTTTTAGTGGGCTGCTTGATAAAAACAAACCAAACACACACACACACAGCGTTTTACATTCCCCCAGGAGGGCCAGTAAGATTACAATCTTTAGTGTGTTATCAGTGACAGCGTCATTAAGAGCATCTAACATTAGTGCTGTTGCTAATCTTAGCCTTAATGGCCAAGATGCAGCTCAGTTCTGAGATATGCCGCCTTTGCACTTAACGATATGATAAGCACGTCTCAGTATGAGTGATAGAATTGATATCTGTCCAGACCCTGTTAGTCTTATCATATCCCAAAGTGGGGATAGGCAAAAAAAATATTTATTTTTTTGCATAATTGAATAGGGCTTAAACTACGAGATTCAGCATGCTATTCTTGTCATACACCGCCTCATGGTGAGATTTCATTTCAGTAATTTCCTTTGAGATGGATGCAGAAAGCAACCGCTGATAACTCGACGGAACGAGAAGAAAACAAGTCCTTGGCGCTTCATCCTTTGAAATGTGAACCAAGGCTGCGTTCCAAATGGCACCCTGTGGGTCCTGGTCAATCGTAGTGCATTGCGTAGGGAATAGGCAATAATTTGGGATGCAGGCCAATACTTTTCAATCACCACAGCACAGTCAGTCTCATCTCATCTCATCTAGCTATGCTAAAAATCCATCAAGGACTTACCTTTTTTATTTTCCTGATAAGAACCTTTCTTTTTTTCCCTGTCAAAGCCAGCCAATCAGGCAGTAATGTGCGAGACATTAATAAAGCTTAATCCCAGGGCCATCTACCTCACGCCTCATTGTGACGCATATACCACCGTAGGCATGCAGCCCATTGGAGGAGAACCCAGGCTATTTGCAATTAAGATCCCCATAGGCCTTCTCAGAGATTATTTAAATGTAAATTAGTGACAGATTAATTACAGACACGCTGCAGTGTAGTAGAAACCTTGAGTATAATCAACTCAGTTTCACTGAAGAGGGTTCATTTCAATATGGAGGTTTTCTTGGATGATGGAAATTCGAGGCAGTACAGAAAACAGAGATACTGACAATCTAGCTATATATATATAATGCATGTACAGTGCATTCGGAAAGTATTCAGGCCCCTTGACTTTTTCCACATTTTGTTACGATACAGCCTTATTCTAAGATAACCTATTCTAAAATAACAACGTGAAGATAGATTTCTTGATTTCTTTTGTGCAAATTTGGAAAACATTTAACACAGAAACACCTTATTTACGTAAGTATTCAGACCCTTTACTATGAGACTCGAAATTGAGCTCAGGTGGATCCTGTTTCCATTGATCATCCTTGAGATGTTTCTACAACTTGATTGGAGTCCACCTGTGGTAAATTCAATTGATTGGACATTATTTGGAAAGGCACACACCTGCCTATATAAGGTCCCGCAGTTGACAGTGCATGTCAGAGCAAAAACCAAGCCATGAGGTCAAAGGAATTGTCCGTAGAGCTCTGAGACAGGATTGTGTCGAGGCACAGATCTGGGGAAGAGTACTAAAAATCTCTGCAGCATTGAAGGTCCCCAAGAACACAGTGGCCTCCATCATTCTTAAATGGAAGAAGTTTCGAACCACCAAGATTCTTCCTAGATCTGGCCGCCCGGCCAAACTGAGCAATTGGGGGAGAAGGGCCTTGGTCAGGGAGGTGACCAAGCACCTGATGGTCACTCTGACAGAGCTCCAGAGTTCCTCTGTGGAGATGGGAGAACCTTCCAGAAGAACAATCATCTCTGCAGCACCCCATCCAACCTGACAGAGCCTGAGAGGATATATATATATATATATTATTTTTTTAAACCTTTTTTTAACCAGGTAGACCAGTTGAGAACAAGTTCTCATTTACAACTGTGACCTGGCCAAGATAAAGCACAGCAGTGTGACAAAAAACAACAACACAGAGTTACACGTGGGATAAACAAAAGTACAGTCAATAACAGAATAGAAAAATCTATATACAGTGTGTGCAAATGGAGTAAGGAGGTAAGGCAATAAATAGGCCATAGTAGCGAAATAATTACAATTTAGCAAATGATCACTGGAATGATACATGTGCAGATGATGATGTGCAAGTAGAGATACTGGTGTGCAAAAGAGCCAAAAAAGTAAGTAAAAACAATATGGGGATGAGGTAGGTAGTTGGATGGGCTATTTACAGATGGGCTGTGTACAGATGCAGTGATCGGTAAGCTGCTCAGATAGCTGATGCTTAAAGTTAGTGAGGGTGATATAAGTCTCCAACTTCAGCGATTTTTGCAATTCGTTCCAATCATTGGCAGCAGAGAATTGGAAGGAAAGGCGGCCAAATGAGGTGTTGGCTTTGGGGATGACCAATGAGATATGCCTGCTCGAGCGCTTGCTATGMGTGGGTGTTGCTATGGTGACCAGTGAGCGGAGATAAGGCGGAGCTTAAATCTAGCAAAGACATATAGATGACCTGGAGCCAGTGGGTTTGGCGACGAATATGTAGCGAGGGCCAGCCGACGAGAGCATACAGGTCGCAGTGGTGGGTGGAATATGGGGCTTTGGTGACAAAACGGATTGCATCCAGTTTGCTGAGTAGAGTGTTGGAGGCTATTTTGTAAATGACATCGCCGAAGTTGAGGATCGGTAGGATAGTCAGTTTTATGAGGGTATGTTTGGCAGCATGAGTGAAGGAGGCTTTGTTGCGAAATAGGAAGCTGATTCTTGATTTAATTTGGATTGGAGATGCTTAATATGAGTCTGGAAGGAAAGTTTCCAGTCTAGCCAGACACCTAAGTATTTGTAGATGTCCACATATTCTAAGTCAGAACCGTCCAGAGTAGTGATGCTAGTCGGGCGGGTGGGTGCGGGAAGCGATCGGTTGAAAAGCATGCATTTAGTTTTGCTAGTATTTAAGATCAGTTGGAGGCCACGGAAGGAGTGTTGTATGGCATTGAAGCTCGTTTGGAGGTTTGTTAACACAGTGTCCATAGAAGGGCCAGATGTATACAGAATGGTTTTGTCTGCGCAGAGGTGGATCAAGGAATCACCCGCATCAAGAGTCACATCGTTGATATATACAGAGAAAAGAGTCAGCCCAAGAATTGAACCCTGTGGTACCCCCATTCTGATTGCTAGAGGTCCGGACACCATGCCCTCCGATATTATACACTGAACTCTATCTGAGAAGTAGTTGGTGAACCAGGCGGTCGATGAAGACTGCTGCACACTATTGTCTTTTATCGATGGCGGTTAGGATATCGTTTAGTACCTTGGCTGAGGTGCATCCGTGACCACCTCGGAAACCGGATTGCACAGTGGAGAAGGTACGGTGGGATTCGAAATGGTCAGTGAAATGGTTGTTGATCTGCAGAGAAGAATGGGAGAAACTCCGCAAATACAGGTGTGCCAAGCTTGTGGTGTCATACCCAAGAATACTCGAGGCTGTAATCGCTGTAAGGTGCTTCAACAAACTACTGAGTAAAGGGTCTCAATACTTATGTAAATGTGATATATATTTTTTATATATTAGCTAACATTTCTAAGAACCTGTTTTTGCTTTGTCATTATGGGGTATTGTGTGGAAAAAAAACAATTGAATACATTTTTGAATAAGGCGTGTAACCTAACAAAATGTGGAAAAAGTTAAGGGGTTTGAATACTTTCCGAAGGCACAGTATACTAAACGAAAATATAAACACAACATGTAAAGTGTGTGTCCCATGTTTCATGAGCTGATATAAAAGATCTCAGAAATATTCCATACTCACAAAAAGGATATTTCTCTCAAATTTTCTACAAAAATGTGTTTACATCCCTGTTAGTGAGCATTTCTCCTTTGCCAAGATAATCCTTCCACCTGACAGGTGTGGCACATCAATAAGATGATTAAACGGCATGATCGTTACACAGGTGCACCTTGTGCTGGGGACAAGTACAGGCTGCTCTAAAATGTGCAGTTTTGACACACAACCCAATGCCACAGATGTCTCAAGTTTGGAGGGAGTTGTCRACCAGTGCTCTTGCCAGAGAATTTAAAGTTGTTTTAGAGAGTTTGGCAGTACGTCCAGCCGGGCTCACAACTGCATGTAATCGTGTAACCACGCCAGCCCAGGACCTCCACGTCCGGCTTCTTCACCTGCTGGATCGTCTGAGTCCAGCCAACCAGACAGCTGATGAAACTGAGGAGTATTTCTGTCTGTAATAAAGCCCTTTTGTGGGGAAAAATCCATACTGATTGGCTGAGCCAGGCTCCGCAGTGGGTGGGTCTGTCTCCCAAATGGGTAATGCCCTCCCAGGCCCACCCATGGCTGCGCCCCTGCCCAGTCATGTGAAATCAATAGATTAGGGCCTATTTAATTTATTTCAATTGACTGTTTTCGTTATATGAACTGTAACTCAGTAAAATCATTGAAATTGTCGCATGTTGCATTTATATTTTTCAGTATGTTAGACCCAAACAAAAACAATCTCCCTCCTTCCTTTTTTCCATCTCTCAGTGGAGGAGGACACTGAGGGGAGTTCTCGGTCAGGCCGGGACTCCATATCTACGGCCACCGACCTGACRCTGCCACCCGGAAACTCTGTCACCATGGAGAGGCAGGTGAATGGCAACGATGATAAAAAGAGGGTGAAGAGCGTGAGGGACAAGAAGAAGCCTGAGAGAGATAAAGAAAAGGAGAAAGAAAAAGAGAAAGAAAAAAACAAAGCCAAGAAAGGGTTGCTGCTGAAGGGCCTGGGAGATATGTTCAGGTAAGGACCCTTTACCCTCCAGACCCAATCAAAACTCTTCTTCTGTTAATGTATTCAGTAAAACATTCTGGAGCATGACTAGAGCATTCCGGAGCATTCTGGAATCGGAACACAGAGTGCGTTCTCTCTGGGATTGGTATTGGAACTAATGGGGGTGAACCTCACCTTAAACTCTGCTGGGGTTAATGTCCAGGCAGCCAGGCCTCTGGCACATCTCAAGCGTTTTTTATTCATATGGAAAGGATGTTTTATTCATTATGTGCAGTATCATACCCACCGAAACACATTCTCTGTTTGTTAAACCAGTGGAGAATGCACTGTACCCAGCCTGAGTACTAATGGGAATATGTGATTGGGTCTTATTAGAACAAAGGATAAAAAGCTTGTGAAGATTATGAACTTGATTTCATTAGAATCACTTTGCATGTATTTCAGATGCCCAGGGGCATTGCATTGTGAGTCATCTACTGCTGTGCAGTCCTGGTTTGTGGCCTACAGCGTGTCAGGCTAATGGTGTGAAATGMGTAGAGATCACTCTGCTCTTGTTGGTCACCCARTGCTCGTTTTGTATGACCAGTAAACAGTCCCCCAGAGGGGGTTAGCTTCTATAAAATGCTTCCTGAATTACGTGCATTAGGTGTATAGAGCTTKTCACTGAAACAGTACAGCAGGCCCTGGGGCTGTATGGATCAGCGTCTCAGCGTTGGAGTGCTGACTTAGGATCAGTTTTGCCTTTTAGATCACAATGAATAAGATTACATCAACAGTAAGGACCTGATCCTAGATCAGCACTCCTACTCAGCGATCAAATTGCTAATGCTAAAACTACAATGTGATCAGTACTAACCACTAATGTATGGTATTGTGAATCTGATCCTATCATGTACAGTAAGCTAACCCTCATCAGGTGAGGGATGGTGAGGGTGTATCCTAKACCCTTAGTGCTAATTCAGAGAGCAGAGAGCAGCGTGAATGTTAGGGGCGCACCAACCGCCGCTGCCGTGAGGCTAATCAAACAGAAACCACAATTAATTATTTGGATTTTATGCTCATTTGCGTCCAGCATAAGTAAGGGTGCTCACACACACACACACGTCTGTTATCATGCAATAAATTGTTTTCCTGCGGATTATCTTAATGGGATTAACTAGCGTATCACGGGGACAGCGCCATAATTAACAATGAAACTACAAGTGTTTTGAGGTCATGATTCAGGAATTCAGAAAGGTTGCTTATCTGGGGGAGATTCTTTTATAATTACACGTAGATGCACAAGCACACTAGTGCACACACACAAACAGGCATGTAAACATGCACACAAGCACATGCAAATAAACACACAAACCTRTGCATTTACTATGTCTTACTTTGAAGTGAGTTTGATTAGTGAATGAAAGTTGAAATGTGAGTCAGTGGCTTTCATCTCTTCCTGTGTCACGACGCAATGGGCACTGCTGACAAAGGTTATTCCTCTTCAGCATCTACTGTGGCGCTAGAGAGGTGCAGACTATTCGCCTGGACCTTGCCGTGCCCTTCCCTGGCACATCATCTTTCTACATTATCTCTGAGTACCACAGCCACTTAGTAGTTGGCACACAGCAGCCCTCCCTGACACTCTCCCCTGGACCCTGCATTTAACTCCCGAGACTTCTGACCCTCTGTCTTATATTGGATATGCAAAGAGACAGCTCACCAAAAACCACTACTTACTTCTCTCTCTATCTCTCTGTCTGCGTCCTAAATGGCACCAKATTCCTGTTATACTGCTCCACTTTTGACCAGAGCCCTATGTGCCCTGGTCTAATGTAGTGCACCGTAGGGAATAGGGTGCTGTTTGGGATGCAGCCTCTATCTCTCTCTMTGTGATGCTGGCTCACTCCCTCCCTGCCCTCAGTTAAAAAGCAGTCTTGGAGAGTGTTTTGTACTGAGTTAAAGGGATACTTTGGGATTTTGCAGTGAGCCCTTTTATCTACGTCCCTAGGGTCAGATGAACTTGTGGAAACCATTTTTTACGCCTCTGTGTCCAGTATGATGGAAGATAGCATTGGCTCACAAAACTATCTCTAACTACCATTAGAGTAATGGCTAGCAGACACCGGCTAACTCTAGTTAGCAATTGCACTAGCGCTAGTTAGCAATTTACTTCAAACTGCATGCAGAAACATAAAAATGATATCCAGGAGTTCATCTGACTGGAGAAGTAGATAAAGGGTTTCCATGCCTATCCCTTTAAGGTGAGACAGGTGTAATGCAATGGAAAGACACTGAGCTAAACTGTTCATATGAAGGAGCCTGAAAAATAGAACAATAATAAAATGCCAAGCTAGAGAAAGGGGAAGAGTCAAATATGAAGTGATAGAGAGGGAGACGGAGAGAGAGAGAGAGGGAGAGAGCTGACAAATATTCYAAGAGAGAGAAAATTGGAGGGAGAGAACAACAACAAAAAAAGTGAGCGATATGTTCGATGTAATGTCAGTTTATTTTTTTGATGTTTTTGTCTGACACTCATTGAAAATMGAGGAGTTTCATACACAGAGAGAGATAGCATGTCCATCCAGTTCACCAGCACATCATGAGCAATATTCCTGTTGCATACAAAACAGCTTAGAATCATCATCGGCCAATGGCATGACCAGACTTCATCATGATGATCACACATGAAACCTGATTGGCTTTAGCCCTAATCCCCGGGTGCTAATTTGCATGGAACAGGAAGCCTTCAGCACATCAAACCAATAAGCCTTCCTGACACAGACACACATATACACACACACACACACACACACACACACACACACACACACACACACACACACACACACACACACACACACACACACACACACACACAACACACACACACACACACACAACACCACACCACACACACACACCACCACACACACACACCACACACATCTACTCCCCCTAAGGAGATTTGAAGGAGTTTGCAATACACTGCAATTTGAGCTCATTTGCAGTCAAAGCTAAAGACGTGAACCCTGATGAACATGCAGTGCACACGCTTAATGGACAGCCTGATTGGTAGTGCATTAAAGCCAGGGCCAGTGGAGAGTAGTGTGATATTGCAGAGAAAAGAAGAGCGAGATAGAGAGGGGAAGAGGAGGAGAGAAATTTGACTGCTTAAGCCGGAATCAAAGAACCCTCACAGTAAAATAGCTTCTGTTATTGAATGTAAAATGATCTTCTGCAGCACATGATATCATGTTTGCATATTTGATGCAGTAATTAATAGGTTATTCCTATCAAAAGGGCAGAAATGGTCATGGAAGGGGATAGAAATCCCCTTAAGGGAGGACTATAGTATTTTCATTTCACTGTTGTTGTACTATATYACGAGCCCATTGTCCGGTGGACATATATCCATCCAGCCATTATTCTAATAACCATGGTGCGTCTCATGTCCTCTACTCCCAGATAGCATGACTGTGATCATGTATGCGTCTCAATTGGCACCCTATTCCCTATATAGTGCACTGCTTTTGACCAGAGCCCTATAGGAATAGGGTGCCATTTGGGATGCACATCATTACCTTCGGATCTTATCAGGGTTGTTTAGACCTCCACAGCCCCACCCGGGGCCTTGTTAACCCTGTTAGCATGTCGCTATGCTGCCTCCATGCAGCCATCTAGTATCTATTCCTGTCTGATTTGAATGGCACAACGGCTCCATTTACAACCTTAATGAGGTGTTGTTTATCTTCCCTCTGATTGGCTGACCTCTCCGAATGCCTATTTTCCATCTCCCTCTCATCTCCCATCTCGCTGTCTTTGTGTGTGTCTGCGTAGCGGAGTGTGTACTGTATTGTATGTGAATCGGCCCTTGAGCATGGGTATGTATGTGTGTATGGAGGTGTGTGATGTCTTTCTGTGTGTGTGTGTGTGTGTGTGAGATGTGTGTGTGCATCAGGCTTGCGTGCTCAAGACCCGCTCCTTTCATGGGTGCTGAACTAATGCATCCTGGGTTGTGGTAAAAGGAGCAGGCAGCTGCCGGACGGCGAGAGAGAGAGAGAGTGGGAGAGAAAGACAGACCGAGCGAGAGACAGGAATGGTGTGCACTGGAGTGAACTGTGGTGCCACATAATAGGGGGAAGAGGAGGAGGTGGAGGGGAAAAAAGGAGCAGGAGGGGAGAGTGAAGAAAAAGTAGGAGGGAGGGAGGTAGCGAGTGGGGGGAAGGTTGGATGGTGGATGTAAGATTCCGTGCCACAAAGGCAGATAATAGGAGGGTGTTGTTGGCAGAAGGAGAGTAGCTAAATAGTTAGCGTGCCTTGGCATGATGTAGCGTGATGTTATGGGATCTGTTGTATACACTATGTTATGTATGCATTCCATATGACCCCATATGGTTGCGTGGGRGTCGTCACTTCTGATTGTGGTAAGCCGGTTTGGTCATTAGTATTGTAACACCGACACACATTTGCATATTTTTTTATTTAGAAAGGATCCCCATTAGCTTCTGCCAAGAAACAAAGCAATAAAACAACACATTATTAGACCACTACATTTCTGCAATACATAATGTATTATACATAATGTATAATACAACAATACAACAACAATACAATGTACATGTGTGTAGAGTGCGTGTTTGCGCAGCTGTGTTGCCTGTGTTTGTGTCTCTTCACAAGCCGTGTTTTTCCATAAGTTGTAGTTGTATCTGTTTTTGATCAGTTTTTACTGTTTGCTTGAGTTACCTGATGTGGAATAGAGTTCCARATCGTCATGGCTCTATGTAGTACTGTGCATTTCCCAGAGTATGTTCTGGACTGTGAAGAGACCCCTGGTGGCATGTCTTGTGGTGTATGCATYGGTGTCCGAGCTGTGTGCTAGTCTTTTGAACAGACATCTCGGGGCTTTCAACATGTCAATACCTCTCACAAAGACATGCACTCTCCTCTACTTTGAGCCAGGAGAGATTGACATGCATGTTATTGATGTTAGCTCTCCGTGTACATTTAAGGGCCAGCCATGCTGCTTTGTTCTTGGCCAACGGTAATTTGCCTTTGTCCCTCTTTGTGACACTTGACCATATGGTTGGGCAGTAGTCCGGGTGGGGTAAAACTAGGGCCTGTAGGACTTGTTTTGTTGATAGAGATGTAAAGAAAGCAGAATGGCTCTTTATTACGGACAGACCTCTCCCCATCTTAGCWACCATTGCATCAATATGTTTTGACCATGACAGTTTACAATCCAGTGTTCCTCCAAGCAGTTTAGTCTCCTCAACTTGTTCAATTTCCACATTATTCATCACAAGATTTAGTTGAGGATTAGGGCTTAGTGAATGATTTGTCCGAAACACGATGCTTTTAGTTTTTGAAATATTTAGGACTAGCTTACACCCATTCTAAAACTGACTGCAGCTCTTTGTTTAGTGTTGTAGTTGATGTGTATAATGTTGAGTCATCAGCATACATAGACACACAGGCTTTACTCAGTGCCTGTSGCAGGTAATTCATAAAAATAGAAAAAAGTAAGGGGCCTAGACCGCTGCCCTGAGGTGTGCCTAACTCTACCTGTATTATTACACACACAGTTTACCCATCAATAGCAATTAGGCGTTCCCATAAGCAGGCACTGACAGCTGCAGAATCTCATCTCAGAGAAATAATTGTGGTTCATGTCATGCCTCACTTATCATAATGTCCCATAAAAGATTGGCCAAGGTATTAAACCTACCATAGTTCAGTCAGGATCAAGCTACAYCCCATTTAGAAGAATAACCACCAGCTTATGTTAGAGGAAGAGAAAAAGGACTCAACTTAGCACCAACATACTGTAACATCACAAATGGCTGTTGAGTACAACATATTTGTATGATATCAAATCAAATGTATTTATATAGCCCTTCTTACATCAGCTGATATCTCAAAGTGCTGTATAGAAACCCAGCCTAAAACCCCAAACAGCAAGCAATGRAGGTGTAGAAGCACGGTGGCTAGGAAAAACTCCCTTGGAAGAAACCTAGAGAGGAACCAGGCTATGAGGGGTGGCCAGACCTCTTCTGGCTGTGTCGGGTGGAGATTATAACAGAACATGGCCAAGATGTTCAAATAGTCATAGATGACCAGCATGGTTTCCTACTAATATGTGTTTGACATGACGTACCGGACGTGTTATTGTGAGTGAGTATTTCTGTGTATAATCTGAGAGAATTAATGACATGCCAAATTTGCATTGGGTTTATTGATGTAACAGCAACAGCCTTCCACTCTTCCTCTCACTGGGATCCACCACTAAGAGAAATCTCATCTCATAGTGGGTATTGTCCTTAAGAAGAGGATCCCGTTTTCACCCTGTCAAAAACATATTTGAGAATATTTCCCTCCCTCTTCAAAGCCGATTGATCCTTGAGCTTTAAAGGGGGTCATTTTGGGCTGAAGTCAAACCTTGAAAACCTTGAAAAAGGACCAAATATGTCCTCTGTGTGTGACATCCTGTTATCCCCCTGCCAATCACAGAGCAGAGACACAGCAGGGGAGGCGGGACAATGAACACAATTCACCACCCCGGGAGATTACCAACCACTGTCACAATGAAACAAAACAAAACATATATTGGGTGGTTAGGCTAAGCGCAGATTTGTGTGTGTATGTGCATTCGTCTGAACGCGTGTGATTACGTGTCACAGGAAAGGTCTTTGGGGACATGCTTTTAGAAAGCATCCGGCATTGGATTAAGGAGAGAGGGGAGGGCGAAGAGAGAGGTCAGTGACTGTAGCCGCAATATCAGACACTAAGAGGAGTTGTGTGTGTGTGTGTGTGTGTGTGTGTGTGTGTGTGTGTGTGTGTGTGTGGTGTGTGTGTGTGTGTGTGTGTGTGTGTGTGTTGTGTGTGTGTTGTGTTGTGTGTGTGTGTGTGTGTGTGTGTGTGTGTGTGTGTGTCTGTTGGCGGCTTAGAGACCAGCGCGGGACATTGTCCGGCTCTTCTTTCCTCTGACCACTCAATGCAAATGTAATCTGACACCAGTGTATTTCCATCAGAGGGCCAAGGAATAATTTGGTTTGGAATGATCACACGGGATGTGTGTGTAGTAGAAGTTGTAAAGGGAGCAGGGAAAGCATGGAACTAATTGAATCTGAAATCTTGTTGGAGTGAAATGGGATCCACCGGTGTCTTTCACACAGCAGCGTCTCAGAGAGAGGACTCCAAACATGACTGAATTCATAAAGTGGCTTGTTAAGGACCTAATTAAATGTAGCAGCTTCCTCCACGGCCATCCTTGCCCTCTAATGGAACAGTCCCTGGGAACCAAGACTCTCCTCGCACACTCTTATTAGCTCATACTGTATATGTCGGATCCACACTATAGGGACGAACCGAGCTAAGTCTAGCTGTTCTGGGCTGCCCTGGTTACACGTTCACCACCGTGCTGGAAGGGACAATGTGTAAAGAAATGTCCCAGTACAGTAAGCGTCAGCCCTGTCATAGTCTCTTCTCTTAGCTGCTCTGTCTGATTAGGCCATAATCAACACTAGACACGCTTCACTCTTTTTAATTGCACTCTGCATTCGCTAACTTTTGTCATCTTCTTCTTTTGMTTTTTGTTTTCCAACTTTGATTACCACTGTGTTGGTATTTCTGTACTGGAAGCGATTCCTTTGATCAATCAGAGCGGAAGTATGCTAACTAGACTGTACGTTGATTCTCAAAGGGATGGAAATTGAAGTCATGAGAACACGAACAACGTAGGAAGATCTGAGAACATTGTGATCCCATTCTGTTTTATCAAACAGCTCAAGTGGGAAAAAAGAATGAATTTTGTAGAATGGAAGGAATATTTAACATCCAAGTTACAAAACAATGTACAATGTACTGTATACGTAAATGAGTTGGSTTTAAATGCAGAGCATGGTGCACACTGCAGTAATGCAGCTGTTAGAAATGCATAGGGGGAAACCTTTTCTCTTATTTTTCTCCTCTCTTGTGGTACAGTATGTAAATGATCWTATAGTAATACTCATTACTAGTCTGCTCACCCATGCGCTGAACTTACCATGTAATCACATAGAAATTGACCTTTCATATCCGGTGAGTGCCCGGTCCGCTGAAGTGAAGTGTGCGTGTTTGTGTGTGTGCCCTGTTCGCTGATGTGCACATGCTCATTCCATTCCACAAAAACGATGAGGGGGAAATTGTTGAATTATGCTACTGAATTCCTTTTCAAAGCCAACCAATTAAAAGCCAGGACCATACTTCTGTTCCCTCAGCTCTAGACATGTGGTTCTGTGTGTTAGGTGAAATGTTTTCTCTTCTCCTCCCTCATCTCGCTCTGATCTGTTTTTCCTTTTGGTGAGTTTATGTGAGGGTGACAGAGAAATATATACCTCCTTTCATGACTTGCTGGGGATTTGTCATGAGCGATGCTTAATTGGGTCTTCACTGGCACATGATGGGGGGGAGAGAGAGAGAAGATGTTTGTAGCCTGTGCAGAGAGAGTGAGGACAGAGATGTTGTTTTTAAAAGCTGATCCTCTCAGCTGTAGATCTGAGAAAGAGGAGAGATGATGGCAGAATATCTGCACTGTATTTTGGGGGGGGGTGCTACAGATACTGATGTCTGAGAGGTTGGAGCGTGAACACTACAGAGGCCTGGCCCCAGTGGCTGATGCCTCCCCATCACTGATCTCTCCGAGCTGATTCCTCCAGGAGCTGATCTCTCTTAGCAACTGATCCCTGTAGATCTCTCCCCAGCCCTGTCAGCTCGCTCTGGGTTCTGATCCCCTGCACACGGACACTGGCAGAGCCTTGTCCTTGGATAATTTTCATTTCCATCTCCCTCTGTTTGCCTTCTTGTCTCTCTCTACTCCACCTCTCTTGCTGTCTCTCTCGCTCTCCAATTATCTTCTACCCCCCCTCCTCTCTCATCTCACACCTCTCCTTCTCCTGCCCTTGGGTGATTCAACCTCTCTCGTCTCCCTCGGAATTCTGCGAGGATGTATGTCACGGATCAATGATTCAGGTGTCTACTCTCCTGGTGCTTCACATGCYATGCATATTCTAGTCCTGTATGTGTGTGTTTCAAAGAAATGACAGTGAGCTAGATGAACTGCTTCTCCTCTCTTTCAAATGCTTGGACAGATGAAAGTATGCAAAGYCATGACAGGACTGACCAAAGTTTTGTCTAGTTAAAGTCTACTACAAGCTTCTCTGTTAGTTCCATCTATTGTAGAGTGTTGTGTATGTGAACTGTAAGCCTAACTCAGACACACCCGAGGGGCTAGACATGGTGCCCGGGTGATGTGGCGTAGATGTGTGTATGTCGTGCCTTAAATCACAGCTGGAGCAATTAGCAAGTGAAGCAGCAGTCTAGCTGTTTACCTCCAGTGTTTGTGTCTGTGTGTGTTTGTGTGTGTTCTCCCAGCTAACATAGTGAAGTGTATATGAATGAAAAAGGAGCTAGCGCTCAGCATTCAACGTGCTATATTTCACACAGAGGCCCGGCCGCATTACAAAGGACAAGGAACAGCCCAACATGATTGTCTTTAATGTTGCTCATAAATCACAATGATGGGGGGATGCCTGTGGGAGTGTTTGTGTGTTGGGTTTGTGTTGCCTATGTGTGTGTGTGTTGTGTGTTGTGTGTGTGTGTGTGTGTGTGTGTGTTGTGTTGTTTGTGTGTGTGTGTGTTGTGTGTGTTGTGTGTGTTGTGGTGTGTGTTGTGTTTGTGTTAGTGTTCTGTGTGTGTGCGGTGCCGTGCGTGCGTGCTACACACTGAGAGGAACGTTCCAAATCAGCGTCTCTGACACTCGGGATTAAACCCACTTATTATAACATAAATAAATAGTCTATACTCATTCATAAATCCATGCTTTACAATCCGAATGTGCCGCGAGAGATGTGTTTTTTGAGAGGGAATGAGTCAGTGTGGTTTTGAAGGACATACAATCACAAGCATTCACACTCACACAGGGAGAACGTGTTGGCAATATCCAGTCATCTTAACAGGTCATTTCTGCCCATTTAAGTGTTTATTGTTCACACTTGTAAAACACTGCCTTCTTATTGTCCTGATGGTGATCAGTCGGGTCACTTTATCCAACATTCAGGTCAACTGGCCTTGTGCCATTCTGATAGGTGAGCTTGTCTCAGTCTTGACACATTGACAGAAAGAGATGGAGAGACGATGACATGCAGAGAGAGAGAGAAATAGAGGAAGAGATGGAGTGACAAGGACATGCAGAGATCTCGCTCTCTCTGGGGGGCAAGGTMGCTCAGGATAGGACCGACATTCAGCATGGTACGCTGCCTCCTTGGACCGTTTTCATCATTAGGAGTGCTGGCACACTGGGCGCCTGAGCAATGCTGCGCTCCTCATACATAATAACAACCTCCCTCCCTGACTGCCTGCCTGTCTGCCTCCTTCCCTGCTTTCCTACCTCCCTCCCTGCTTGCCTCTCTGCCTGCCTCTCTGATTCCCTCCCCTCCTTCCATCACTCCATGCTTCCCTCCCTGCCTGTTCACCTCACAATGACTATTTAATGATGATACCCAAACCCCATGAAGCCTGGATGGATAATGGGGGACAGAAACACGGTAGGAAACTCAACTGGAAGAAGTCTTAATAAAACAGTAGACAAGTGGTGAGGATGGAATCACTTCTCTGTGAAAATGCTCAAATGGAAGATTCATGACTTGTTTAAGCTTAACCCAGTTTTCCCCTGTCATCATGGGGTTTCGAGAATGACCATTACTTCTCCACGAGGGAGACATTAGTGGATCTGTTGTTGGATTGGAAAATGTTTTTCATGCGCTTCATCAGCTCTCAGAGGACTGTAGCAGGAAACTGAAGATGAAATACACATCTCAAATTCCCTATATCAGTGGTCACCAACAGGTCGATCGCGATCGACTGGTCGATCTCCAAGGCATTCCTTGTCGATTGCAAAACATTTCTGTAAAAAAAACAAAAATAAAGTCCAGCATTCCTGGACTTTTAACCATTTCATGTGTCTGAAGGTACAAACTCTGTCTCCCCGGCGGGCCCAGAGAGCAAATCAAGTGCTATATAGTCCTACCGATGGCCAATTGGATGGGTCAGGTTACCGTGTCTGCAGTAAAGTAGGAAGCGCAAAAGAAAAGCTTCGGCAAAGTTGATACTGTGAGATTTCAAAATGTTTAAAACCACGACTGGAGAGAGACTGTCAACGAATACAGCAAAGAGCTTCTGTTTTTATGAGTGAGTTCATGTTTAAGTTCTTACTCAGCGCTGTCAACACTTTGTATTCAACACTTTTATCAGCCATAAAATGTGCGTTCTTCCTTCGTCCACTCAGCGCTACAACAAGCCCTGCAGCTGTAATGAATGAGTAGGAAAGTGTATTTTAAGGCTTGCGTTGCTATTATTAGCAGCTTGGGTCTTTTTTAATATCGAGGAATATTTAACTTACTCTGTTCGTTAGGAGTAACAACATGAATTTCTGCATGAGGCAGAAATAATGCGGTAAAAAAAAGAWTATTTTTTAAATAAGAATAATGGGGTGTGACATGAGTTTGGCCATCAGCTGGAAGATGGTGTCCCTTTTTGGTCAGTGTCAGCGGACGAAAAGGACAGCGGAGGGACGTTGAGACTGACCATCAGATGTAGGCAACATCAGCCCAGTAAAATGAAAAGCAAATGATTGAAATGTGTACTCACTCAGCTGTGCTTCACTAGTAATACAACAACGGATCTATTACCGGTGTGACCATAGCCTACCTCATATGTTTTAAACATACACTACCTTTCAAAAGTTTGGGGTCACTTGTTTTTTAAAGAAAAGCTCATTTTTTGTCCATTAAAATAACATCAAATTGATCAGAAATGCAGTGTACACAGTGTAAATGTTGTAAATGACTATTGTAGCTGGAAACTGCAGATTGTTTATGGAATATCTGCATAGGCGTACAGGGGCCCATTATCAGCAACCATCACTCCTGTGTTCCAATGGCATGTTGTGTTAGCTAATCCAAGTTTACCATTTTAAAAGGCTAATTGATCATTAGAAAACCCTTTTGCAATTATGTTAGCACAGCTGAAAACTGTTGTCCTGATTAAAGAAGCAATAAAACTGGCCTTTACACTAGTTGAGTATCTGGAGAATCAGCATTTGTGGGTTCGATTACAGGTTCAAAATGGCCAGAAACAAAGTACTTTCTTCTGAAACTCGTTAGTGTATTCTTGTTCTGAGAAATTAAGGCTATTCCATGCGAGAAATTGCCAAGAAACTGAAGATCTCGTACAACGCTGTGTACTACTCCCTTCACAGAACAGTGCAAACTGTCTCTAACCAGAATAGAAAGAGGAGTGGGAGGCCCCGGTGGACAACTGAGCAAGAGGACAAGGACATTAGAGTGTCTAGTTTGAGAAACAGACGCCTCACAAGTCCTCAAATGGCAGCTTCATTAAATAGTACCCACAAAACACCAGTCTCAACGTCAACAGTGAAGAGGTGACTCCGGGATGCTGGCCTTCTAGGCAGAGTTCCTCTGTCCAGTGTCTGTGTCATTTTGCCCATCTTAATCTTCTATTTTTATTGGCCAGTCTGAYATATGMCTTTTTCTTTGCAACTCTGCCTAGAAGGCCAGCACCCCAGAAGTCACCTCTTCACAGCCTCCAGGCCCCTTCATGGCTGATCACTCTCCTCAATCACCAGCACTGCTCTGGGGTCCACACTTTCAGTTTTTTGTTTTAAACTCTCTCCTGACRAGCTTCAAGGAGAGACTCAGACTCAAGCAGCTATGGATTATGTTAGGGTCTGAGTCAGTCACTGGGAGAGGAGAGAGAGAGACAGCTGTAGTGTTGTTGTTGTGATTTCTCCATCTGTGGGGGGGTTGAGAGGGGGGCCACCAGGGTTGAGTGTCCCCTGGCCAAAGCCAGGCCCCACACAGTCATTTTTAATATAGACAGGGATGGTTGGAGACAGAGAGACAGGCAGACAGARGGACAGGCAGACAGGCAAGGAGGAGAAGGAGATAGGCATACAGAGTGTGAGAGAGAGAGAGATGCCTCTACTGTGTGATGTCCACATCAACATTTCCATCGAATACCCTGTTCATGGTAAACAGGGGAACACAGTTACAAGCGCACAGAAAATGGACCCTATTTTTCTCAGCTCCTCAGCTATCATTTGACACTATCATCTCAAATAGCCCACATTTCATGTCCCTGTTGAATTGTATGATTTTCTGCTTGAAGGATACAGTAGCTGGACCCCATAGTGTTGTRCCGTCTAGGACTGACTTTTATGCTCAATAGTGAGACTTCTGATGAGAAGCATTTTCCCAGAGTGGGCCATGGTGAAATCCCCCACAGAGTGGAGAGCGAGAGAGTCAAGGCCTAATGTCATGAATAAATACATGTCATGCCTCTGTGTTGTATGGGGGACATGCTGCATGGTGCCCATGTCTGCATAAACCATCTCRTTCCCTTCCRATCGCTTGRGSTCTCTCTCTCTCTTTCTATATATATTTTAGCTGCACAGGCTGAAATAGGTTTGGCATGTGCTCTTCAGTTATCAACCTAAGGGTCATTCCACCTAAAGAAATACAAGAAAGAGGATTTCAACACCCYCAATCTCTGATTGTTCTGAAATTGTTTCTGTTGCTATAAACAGTCCTGCAACATTTGTTGAACTATAATTTAATATCTGAGATATTAACAAATTAACTAACAAAGTATTATCTGAGACATAAACCTAACAACTTCAATGACTAGTTTATCATAAATAAATAAAATCACCAAATTCACTGAGAATGCATTTACATAGGATGAAGAAACAATAATCCATGCCGAGGCTCCATACTGCTTGTCAGACATAGATAACTTATACTGTATTCTCGTTGTTGGCGTGGGATTGGTGTGGGATGTGTGGGGAGTCCGTGGGTAGCTTTGGACTATTTCTCTGGATTCCTCATGTCTTACTCATTGTTAGAAAAATGTTTGGTCCAAATTGGATGTTTGGTACTATATTTATTGAATATTATAAGAAACCTATAAATTAAAATGGCCAATTTGGGTGCAACAATTAGCATAATTTCTCAGATATCCAATTATATTTCAACAAAATAATATTGCAGGATTGCTCATCTTGTCTGTTTCTGACAACAGAAATTATTTCAGAAAAATCTGWGATGGTGGTATACAGTACTAGTCAAAAGTTTGGACACACCTACTCATTCAAGAGTTTTTCTTWATTTTTTACTATTTTCTACATTGTAGAATAATAGTGAAGACATCAACACTATGAAATAACACATATGGAATCATGTAGTAACCAAAAAAGTGTTAAAAACAAATCAAAAGATATGTTATATTTGAGATTCTTCAAAGTAGACACCCTTTGCCTTGATGACAGCTTTGCACACTCTTGGCATTCTCTCAACCAGCTTCACCTGGAATGCTTTTCCAACAGTCTTGAAGGAGTTCCCACATATGCTGAGCACTTGTTGGCTGCTTTTCCTTCACTCTGCGGTCCAACTCATTCCAAACCATCTCAATTGGGTTGACTGGTACTGTATACAAATCAACTCCACTTCCTTGGAAACCATTGGCTGAATCAAAGTCAGCCTCCCTACTTCCACCTACGACAGGAAATAAGAGTATGGTTCTGTTCCTTCCTTTCTTCTCAGAGAGTCAGTCTCTAGTGGTGACTACCACTGGTTTGATATTACCATGGAGCTGGATACTGCAATGAGGAGGCAGTGTGTGATTCTGAAATGGCACCCTTTTCCCTATATAGTGCACAAAGTATGTCAAAAGTAGTGCACAAAATAGGGAATAAGGTGTCATTTGAGACTCAGATAATGGGATCTCAAAGGCATAGTAGTATGCTCTTAAAGAGGAGGATAAACATGGAAAATACTGACTGACGTTAGACTGACGTTAGACTGACGTTAGTAGTGTGATAATGAGATCCACGGGGAGAGAAGGTTCATCGGTAGGCGCTGCTGGTTGAAGAGGCAGGAACCCATGGGGTTCTGGTCAAAGGTAGTGCACGGTATAGGGGATAGGGTGCATTTGGGACACATCCTAGGCAGTGTACATCACCGCGATGTGTTTCAACACCTCACAGGTAGTCCCTGGTAACCAGTGGTGGTGACATCATAACAGACTCTGCTAACGATAACGATGTCCTCATTAACGAGTGTTAACAATCAACAGGTCACACTGGGAAAAGCTGAGAGAGATTTCACTTGCTCTCTCTGTCCCTTTCATTTGTTCTCTCTCTCTCTCCCTCCCTCCCTCCCTCCCCCTCTCTCTCTCGTTAGTTTTTACAATGCACAGACACATCTCTCTGTGGTTCTGCCTGTGTCTACCCTGAGGTGAAGCAGAATGTGTTCTATGTTATCAGCACGTGAGACTGAGAGAGGAGGGGCCTCTGGTCAAAAGTAGTGCAGTTTATAGGGAATAGGGTGCCATTTGGAACGTAACCTTTCTCCTCCTAACAAGATATTATTAAAATGACATGCTGCTATCTGGGAGTCGCCTTAGGTATCCTGTGCTACTCTACTCTACCATGATTGTGCTTTGGCCTGACTGACTCACTGGTTTGCATTGAAACACAGAGGGCGGGCTGGGGAAGGAGTTGTTAACACACTGAGGGTGTTTTGATACCTGCAATGAGAATCATAATCATGTCTATTCTGATTCACATCCAAGAAAACAAATTGCTGTGTATTACCTAGATGACTTTATAGATTACCGTTAAGAAAGCCTTGGGTGGAGTGGAGGGAGGGAAGGAGGGTGGGAGGAGAGATAGAGAGCCAGAGCCATGTTATTTATTTTTTCCCTGGCTGTGACAGACAAACCGTCTGGCTCGGCTCAGCACAGGCAGCGACTTGGACGCCTGTATGGGTRCTGACTCTGGCCTGGGGAGATGCGGATTAACGTTCAGGTTGGTGGAGCAGAAACTGTAATGATTATCTCTGACCTTGAGATTATTGAAGTTAATAAATACATTTTTTTCTTATTTTTTTCCCATTTGCAGCTAAACTAAGCCAGACCATCATTTTTCTCATCATACCAATGGTGTGTCTTAAATGAGGTTACATCCGGTGACTACCAACCATATAACATGTTTTTTGGTGGGAAMGAAATTGGCAGCCATTTCTACCTATTTCTGTACTATAACTTCCTGTGAGTCATAGCTATAACTTCCATTACACAACTCACAGAGGAGATGTCAAAACAAATGATCTTCCCTCCAATCACCCTGCAGTTTAAAAGACTGTAAATCCTAATGACTTTAATTGAGTTATTTTCTATTCTCTCGAGATCAACTCTTTAGGTTTGCTGCCGTCTGCCAGAAAGTCACACTATGAGGTTGGAATAATACTGTGAAATGTTTTAAAAGATTAATAATGCCCTTTTAYTGTAAGAGCTGTTTGAAATGACCGCCAGAGATTTCAGCTTGTTTTGGTGGGATGGCGTTTTGAACCGGCCTGGTGACATCATAAATGAGTTAATAAACCAATAAGTTCCAAACCTCTCTGCCAATAACAGCTAGTTTTCAGTTTCCCACTCCAAGACAGTCCTAGCAAAATTCTTGCCTGAGAAATTCCTCTTTTCTAAGAAGCAATTTTTTGGGGGGACCACTTTAATTGAAAACAATCACATTAAGGTACTTAATTGTTACCCATAAATGATTTGATATTGAGATAAAAACAGCTGCATTGCAACTTTAATATGAGCCTCCTGGAGCCCCATGTACTGTCTATGTTATTAGACTGTAAATCGATCAGGATAATATATGGTGCATCGAGTGGCTGTTGTAAACTATACTGTGTATTCTATTATATAATGCAGTTGCTCAGTGAAAAGCTATTTATGGCTATGAGAAACATATGATATATTATGAAAATTGGAATTTGAAGGTCATGAAACCTCCCCYTAAGAAGGTGTTGTTTGATTGGAACTTATTAATAATTGACCTGTGTGTTCAATCATACATATTGTATAAATCACGTGTTTGGGGACGTAATAATAACCACTTAATTATATGGTAATAGTGCAATTACATTTAGTTAGATGTTGAATGATCATGTATTTCATGACAAGCATAGCCACACACTATGGAAATTATTGTAGAGAATAATCTCATTGTTGTGGCGGGGGGGTTATGTCAATCTCCTTCAGACAGTACATCCTTATCAGTACATCCTTCAGACTTAACTACACTGTCTGCATCTCCCGTGTGTGTGTGCGTGTGTGTTATTGACTGTCCGTGAGTGACTAGTGCACATTACTCTGTTATAAACTATTCCTCTCCATTCTCCTCTTCATCATCAGGCTTTTGTTTTGATGCCAGTAGGTGTTTATGTATTCTTTAGTCATACCTGTCATTGGATAGATACTAGGAGATGGACTATTGCACAATACTATTGTTCTCTGCAGGGTTCGGGGGGCATATTGATGTGAATGGCATATTAATTGATGTGAATGGCATATTAATTGATGTGAATGGCATATTAATTGATGTGAATGGCATATTAATTGATGTGAATGGCATATTCATGTGTCGTCTACCTCAAGAGGTCTGGAGATGCAGTCATCAACTCATGACTATWCTGACTGTGTCACAAATGGCACARATTCCCTATTGAGTGCACTACRTTTGACCATGGCCCACAGGGTCAAAAGTAATGCGTTATGTAGGGAATATGGTGCCATTTTGGACGCACACACTGTCTGGAATCCTGTATCTCAACTGTTGAAGCAGTAGTGCAGTTAGCATTTCAACGTTGCATRGAGGATTGTTCTAACATGCATAATGCAACAAACAGTGTATGTTACAACATTCACCATCAATATCAGGAAGTACCGGCTTATGTACCTTGTGGTTTTGAAGCTAAGTGCTCATATTGCCAAAGACAGTCTTACTAACTCCTGTCCTGGCTCATCATTCAAGTGTTCGGTGGTTTAGTACTGAAGAGAAAGATGATATGTCTCAAATGGCAACCTACTCCCTACATAGTGCACTACTTTTGACCAGAGCCTTAGCAGGCCTGATCAAAACAAGTGCACTGTATAGGGAATAGGGTGCCATTTGATATGTAGGCAAAATACTGTACCTACTCTCTCCGTTGTTATTGGTAGTGATTAATGAATCATCCATTACCATAGGGCATATTCAACCTCATCAGATCTACAGCTTCTCTCAGCACCACCACTCCCTCTGGCCTGTGCCAACCTCACACTGTCTTTGTGCCACGGTGCCAAGCCTTAAGTGTGTTTGTGTGTGTGCTTGTGTGAGTCTCATAGAGATAGAGGACGCAACATTGTATCTGTTTTATTATGCCATCTGTGAGAGCATAGGCAACGCCATTGAGGCCCTCTCCYTTTTGAAGTAGTCCATTTTCTTCTACTACTAATACAAATTGGTTAACAKACTGCCACCTGGAGTGTGTTGTTTGAACAGTTACTGTATAAAGCCACCTGCTGTTTTGGAACATTTGCTCATGAGTATAATTCATTGGCTGACCCCTCCTGATGACCTGGATGGAATMATGTGATCCTTCCTGAACCCATAGGAAGTCCCGGTCCCGCTTTAAATGAAGTGCAGCTTATAAAGGCTTCATAAAGCCTTCATAAACACTACATAAATATGTTACAAATAATCTATAACCGTATGTCATGCTTTATAAAGGGTTCATAAATGTGGCATAACTGGGTGACATAACCACCCATGTTAAATGCAGTGGTGGAAAASTAGCCAATTGTCATACTTGAGTAAAAGTGTAGATATCTTAATAGAAAGTTGCTCAAGTAAAAGTGAAAGTCAGCCAGTAAAATACTACTTGAGTAAAAGTCTAAAAGTGTTTAGTTTTAAATATACTTAATTATCAAAAGTAAATGTAATTGCTAAAAGTAAAAGTATAAATCATTTAAAATGTCTTATATTAAGCAAAGCAGATGGCAGCATTTTCTTGTTTTTAAAATTTATGGATAGCCAGGGGCACACTCCAACACACAAATATTATTAACAGAAGATGCATTTGTGTTTAGTGAGTCCGCCAGACCAGAGGCAGTAGGGATGACCATGTGTTCTCTTGATAAGTGCGTGAATTTGACKATTTTCCTGTCCTGCTAAGCATTCAGAATARAATGAGTACTTTTGGTTGTCAGGGAAAATGTATGGAGTAAAAAGTACAATGTATTATTTAGGAATGTAGTGAAGTAAAAGTAAAAGTAGTCAAAAGTATTCATAGTAAAGTACAGGTACCCCCAAAAAACGATCTTAAGTAGTACTTTGAAGTATTTTTACTTAAGTACTTTACAAATATGACATAAACCTGTTTTTTTATAAAGGGTGGCATAAGCACTGCTTAATAATGGCCTTATAAATCATATTAAATTGAGGCATCACATAGCATTTATAACCCTGTCATGAATCTTGGTAGATCATTGCAACACCAGTATATTGTGTTTGATTCCCGGGACCACCCATACYGAAAAAAATATTTACGCATGACTGTAAGTCGCTTTGGATAGAAGTGTCTGCTAAATGTTATATATTATATTTCACTAAAACATTTCTAGGATGGCCCAACCTCTTTCCCTCTTGGGTATGTATGGTGTATAGTCAATATTGGACCCGACCTCAACTTCCCKCAAAATGCTGTGCTGCAGGATGACACACACTATAAAGTGTAAAAGGCAAAAAAACTTTGGTAGGGCCTTTTAAAATCTYTATGTATTTTTTGCCTACTTCTGTTTTTTCCCATTTTCTGTTTTCTTGGTTTTGTTGTAGGTTTCAGATTTATATTTTGCTTTATTTAAAGAGAAAAACAACACAATTGGAATTTCTGTTTTCACAACAATGCTTGAACCGCATCAGGGGATGACTTTTGAGGCCTGGGGCAAAATCTAAGAAACTTAGATTGATTCGTTTTGTTGATTTTTAATTCAGTGAGCGTGCCCTGCACTGTTGTTTGGTTAGCACATGTTCTGTAGTGCAGTATATGTGATGTGATTCGGCCTCCATTGGAATGGGTGGAGTAAAAGGCCAGCGTGAAATGACATCATAGTGTATATACATTCTACAGACCCTAATGAGTATTCCCTAAAATACGTGTACTTCTGAACCCAGAATAGTTCTTGCTCTAAGKAAATATGTATTCCATATACAGTGATTCACATTGWGGGCATTTATTTTACGTTGGAACATGTTTTAAAACCCACATTTAATGCAAATGCCCCTTAAATATGAACAAATATAAATCATTGTTAATGTTTAGACAATAATTGTTCATATATCATGAATGGTTATTGACACTTTTCTACTATTACATGTTTCTGAAATTCCGTGACCCGGCAATACTTTTTTAGTGTTGCTGACGAGACGCCGATCATGTGATGAGTTCGCAAATCAAATGTACCGGGTGTGCTGCCACTGGACAGTGAATAACAAGTAAGTTAACCTTTATTTATTACAATTTAAATGAGTTTCTAGTAGTTAAGTGTTGAGTTAGATTACGTACTGTAGCTACCTCAATCTCTATTTCAAATGATTGCGGTGACTTCACAGCAATTGCCTGCTATCCGAAATGTTGCTAGCTAGCAGGCTCAAATAAATACAAATCTCTCAAGATACAGCCATGTCTCACAGTCACATATAATAATATGAATTGAATGGAGTTAACAATCTTTCCATCTAGAGTTTCTGGTGCAGCACAGAAATGCCCTTATCCAGATGMTSTGACAAAGGCATTTCCTAACAGACCTGTTAACTTTCTTTGTTGTTACTTTTAAGGGTTGGAACCAACATGCAGTACCTCCAGCAGGAAGAGCGGCAATAACCATTCGTCCGCCAGCTCAGGGACAAGCTACACTATTCACAGCCCCGTGTAATGTTTAATGTAATTACATTGCTGGACTTTTTGAAACTTAATGTGTTTGTATTGTTTCAAAAATGTACAAATAAAATGAAATGTATGGTTTAAACATGTCTTTAATGATTATTTGCTTTTGCTGTTTATTTTTTTAACTGATAATTCCCTAAGTGTTAATACATGTATGTGTTATGAATGACCAAAGGTGTCTGACTTTAAAGTAAGTACAGCGTCATGCAATATAGAGTCTTTATAGATGTGTTATGAATGGTGTCTCACTTCAAACTAAGTATTATGGCCTAAATTCAAGAAATAGATTATTAACGCTGATTTATGAAGGTTCTCTCATGATCCACAAGTAACTGTAGGGTGTGAGAGCTATTTAAATGGGTTGATGGACGTGCAAAGCTTGTGTTTGTGTGTTTGTGTGTGTGTGTGTGTGTGTGTGTGTGTGTGTGTGTGTGTGTGTGTCAGAACCAAGATGATTGGGAGTAGTCCAACCTGAGACTTCCTCTTCTGTTCCCATGTTGGAGACCAGGGCTCGATTACAACCTGTTACAATGGTACCAACATTTTGTGGCTCATCTTTCAGCAAGGGGAAGTGGGTGAATGTGTCAAAGACTTGACTGGGCACAGCACTGCGCGGTATGGCGTGTTTTTGTTGTGTGAATGTTTGTGTACTGAGGAACATGTAACTTGGTTCCAGAAGAAAGACTCTTTACATTTCTTTTAAGTCGGGGGCTTTCATCAAGGTAAGTGTTTCTTGGTGTATCGTCGTCCCCAGACTATTGCAAACACAGCACATATAAGCCTGGGATATCAACCATTTAAAGTTGGACTTAGTGGGAGTGACCATAGAATTCTGTAGGAGTGACCTTCTGAGTAAAGTATTTGTCATCGTCACTACTTAACACAGTCAAAAAGTCARACTTTGCTAAACCCTGCCCATTTATCTTCTTAAGAGATTTGTGCGGAAGTGTCTGAGATTAGGTGTAATGTGACTAACATGACATCACTTTAGAGCGTATGCCATCCTTCAGCACAACATGTCACCCTTTAAAAAGCACATGTTTATATCATTTGACGTAGTGGGTTATGGCACATTTGACATGATTGATGGTGATTGTCACACAGGTATGKCACATTTATGAACCATMAAGCWTGGCATACGGTTAAAGATGCTTCGTAACACGTTCATGTAGTGCTTATGAAGGCATTAGGGAGGCTTTATGAAGCCTTTATAAGCTGAATGTCATTTAAAGCGGAACCAAAGTCCAATCCAGTTGACTACTTAAAAATGGTGCAAGTCCTTGTTGCTGCCCATAGCTAAAACAGGCTTTTGGGCTCTAGAGGACTTGCACCATTTGTGTGTGTGTGTGTGTGTGTGTGTGTGTGTGTGTGTGTGGTGTGTGTGTGTGTGTGTGTGTGTGTGTGTGTGTGTGTGTGTGTGTGTGTGCGTGTGCTCTACCAAAAGGCTGCTGATGAGATGACTCATCATATTTCTACCTGTCTAAAGATCGTTAGACTGTAGTTTGTCATTAGATCATTTATTTATTGGATTCTTCCTTTTCTAAAACAAGGCAATTACCTACGCAGACACTTAAAGGTCCTGAAGGATACTAAACATCAATATGATCTTAAGTTGTTTATTTCTGAAGAAATGTTATGTATCAGGGATTGCTATTTGCTAATGAAAAATATTGACTTAAAAAATATTGTGCGTCCTAGCGGCAAGTGGCAAGGCTGTCCACTCCAGTTTGTTTAGCTAATCCCGTGTTTCGCTCTGTTCCCGCTGGCTAACGTCACGGCTGTTACACCAGCGAGCTGAGCAAAGCTGTATCAATCTGTCCGTTAACCAGTAACCACGGCGATAGCCTT
Organism: Salvelinus sp. IW2-2015; assembly: GCF_002910315.2. NCBI lineage: Eukaryota > Metazoa > Chordata > Actinopteri > Salmoniformes > Salmonidae > Salvelinus > Salvelinus sp. IW2-2015. The sequence goes on from NC_036854.1 coordinate 41,654,670, forward strand.
CTAATAGCTCTTGTAATATGGCGGTTCCCTCCGCCCCTGCTTTGATGTCTGTCTGTGCTCAGGCCCTCCCTTTCTCCCTCTCCCTCTCTCCCTTTCTTTCTCCCTCTCTCTCACTCTCTCTGTCCAGCGGCTATGAGAAATAACCTTTCATATTAGGTCTCTCTCCGTCTCATACCCAGCGGTTTGATATGAGTTTAATCCGCACTATGATTCACTCTATCTTTCACTGTGACAAATCCTTTACTTTATTGATGTTGATTTTCCCCAAGAAGTTGAGAAAGTTTTACTCCCTTTTGGCTCTAATTTGTCAATACTTCATATGTTTGGTTTATCAGCCTTTTTAAGCTCGTTTTTTTCCTCCATTCTCCTGATCCATCTATATTACTTTAAAAGTTAAAAAGAAGGGAAGGAGGGAAAAGAAGAGAAGAAGAAAGGTGAATGTTTCTCGGTGTGGGAATTAGTTAATGAAAGTCCTTGAAGTGAGGAGAGGGAYCGAGGGAGGAGGCTGTCACCTGCCCTGTTGATAGATAGCGCTCCTTATTAATAGTATTCCCTTCGCAGGGTTTTATGCCTTTACTTGAGCCATTTGTTGATMAATTAATCAGGTAATGCAGGCTATCTCTAGGACAAAACACAACAGTAGTTCTCCTTGGATTGTATGCAATCTCAGGTGTAAAGAATCTCTCCCACGAGACTTCCCTATCTAGTGCCCTTGTTTTGACCAGGGCCCAAAGTAGTGGACTATTTAGGGAATAGGGTGCCATTTGGGACAAAGCTTAGAACCGCACTCCATTCAAAAGATTACAGTCCAAGCAGTAAGCGCTACAACAAGCCAAAGGAAGCCATTCCATTTGCAGAGTGGGCTTGTTTAAATGTAAAGGAGAACATTAAACAACAGAGGGGAAATGGGTCTCCCATTTCATGAATATATTTCATTTAGTASCCCTACGTCATCGCTGTCTGATGTTATTCTTTCATTGTTGGGAAAACATTTTGAAACTGTCAAACTGCTTTGGCAAGAAGTCAGAATAAACAAAGTGAATAGACTCAAAGTACAACATAACATGGACCAAGAGGTCTGTCTGTCCAACCTATTACCTAACACCCGCTCCGTAAGAATACAGCACTTTCAGTCTGAAAATGGAATGGGATTTTTCTGCAATCAATGCAGCTTTTCATAATAATTGTTKATGTGTACAATGCGTGCATTGAGCCATCAAAATGAATACAGTTATTGAATCCCCTCATACATTAAGTCCACAGGAGGTTGGTGGAACCTTAATTGGGAAGGACGGGCTTGTGGTAATGGCTGGAGCGGAATAAGTGGAATGTTATCAAATGCATCAAACACATGGTGTGATGCCATTCCATTCGCTCAGTTCCAGCCATTATTATGAGCCATCCTCCCCTTAGCAGCCTCCACTGATCGATTTACATGTAGATCCATACACATTGTTATTGCCTTGCCTCTATACAGATCAGATCTTGGCCTCAGCAACACACACACACACACATACACATACCCACGAGGCAGACTCACCATGGAACCCATAACCAGCTCCATGCATGTGTTGTAATATTACACATGTGTTCATATTTCTAGAAGTGGCTTTCAAACTGAGCACCTGGTGCACTTCCTGAATGCACTTCCTGAATTCCTGTCTACTTCCTGTGTCCTTCCTCCTGCTGCTTTGAGTTCCCTCACAGCTGGCACCATTATAGAAAAAAAGTGMCAGGAAATTACATCACAGGCAGTATTTAACGAGAGAGGCTTTCCTGGACAGTGTCTTTAGAGAGTGCTCACACCACATAAATAACAACTGTGGATGCGACCCAAATGGCAATTGGCCCTGGTCAAAAGTAGCGCACTATATAGGGAATAAGGGACTGTTTGGGACACAACAACATTTAATGAGCCCAAGCCCCCCCCAAAAACAAATTATTGTGCCATCATCCAATATATATGTGATATAGGCTACTGTACATTACGCGCAACAGAAAAACATAAAAGCCCATGGTTGTAGCTAGCTATATGCMCTCTTTGGTAAATAAATGAAACTAGCTCTGGTAGGTTAATCTTTTTGAGTGTGAACTGTATTACTGTACTGTATTGTATTATACTGTATAATATGGACTGGAATTACACACGTTCAAACCATGATAAAGCAGAAGACAACATGGGATTCTTGTGCAGTACATGCAGCCTACAAAGTTATAGTATAGGCTAGCAAATTTTATTTTAATTTTGAAATATAATAGGGCCTATTTGTATAATTAGTAGGCTGACCATATACCTCTCATATTTCCCCTAATGTTATTAGCCTACCTCCTTCTCTCTCTCTTGTTGCTTCATTCCTTCCTCGCTTTCAACAGTTAAATGAAATACGCTTCATCATTCTAATGACATCCTTGAATAATGTAGGACTAGAATTAGATGCAGAAGGATTTCACTTCTCTTCACAAAGGTTTAATGGTTATAGGTCTGAATAAATACCTGCAATAGCCTTCCGCCACCACGCATTCTCTCTTCTTTCAGACTACCTGTGAGCTCTATTGGCTACTGTATTTAACATTCAGCTAACAAGAGGTTGCGTTAGTCCAGCAAGCTATTCTTTTCTAGCTTTTCCTGCAGGGGACTCCAAGAGCCTAGGGGCCTTTTTTAAGGAGAGAGTCCAGCGGCAACGGGGTGTGCGTGTTGCGCAAGAGACAGAGGCTATAAGTTAGAAGCGTATTATGCATAACCCATCATGAATTAGTTAAATTAGTACTGCATTGAATGAATTACCTGAAAGCGGTAGGCTAGGACATCTATATATAGGGCCATACTGTATATCAATCTATATATACCTCTATATATACATACATATACTGTATATAAAGAGTTATATGTCAATCTAGAAGAGGATGATCTATCTTGGATGTAATTTTAATGGAGTTGATGAAGAGAGAGAGCCTGCTAGAGAGTGCTCGCGGGTGCACTGATTTAAAGCAAAGGTATTCAAGTGAAAGACTGGAGCTGCAATTTAAAAAATGGTAATCTTTACAATGAAAAAACAAGGTGACCCCCGAAAGCTGGYTGGAGATGGGTAAATTAGAAGCACATTCAGTCTTTATATTACTGTAGCATAAACTATGCTGCAGCAAATGTAGGCCTACCTGTCACAAGAAAAATGTTACCATGATGAGATACTGTAGGTCTACATCCATACTGAGATGYGCTGTCTGTCCCAAACCCTGAGCGTTGATTCATCATGCAGAGGACGTAGAGAAGACAGATTTAGACATCACATATCATTTAACAGTTCCATTTCACACCATATAAATACTTTCTTTTAATTTACTGGTTTCTCACAGTTATTTATCCTGGGATTGTGGTTTTGGARGGTAAATCCCAGTAAATCTCGGTAACCGGGTTCCCGCCATTCAACCCTAATCAGCATCCACCCTGGACATCCTCCATGCCTCACAGGGAAAACTCTCATGATGATTATTGTACTGTACAGGTCATATACCCATTTGAMACATAAGATGTGGTATATGACCTGTAAAAAATAAAAGGCAATGTTTGTATGACCCCCTTTCAAAAAGCCCCTTATATACTACTTTCTTGGAGGTATACCTCTTTTTATACATATCAGTGGATAACTGGCAAATTAGTAGGGGTGTGGGGTGTTGTTAAACCATGGAGACTGTTTGCATTTCAAATTAGGGAGGTGTTAAACAATGGATTGTTAATGTATTTACCAGCAAGAAAGCAGTGAACCATTCACACAGACCTGATACCTGTATTTTTGTTGCAGGAATCATGACTAGGTCTTTAGCTGGCTTTTATTTGTCCATGTTTTTTTAACCCCTAATCCTTTTCAGATATACCAAAAAGCTGCTATAAAAAAGCAGGAATGGTAAAATAGTGGGATTTTGGTCTGTGTATGAAATGGATAATAAAGTAGCTCTGATATGATGGTGGTAACCCCATCCATGCTCTTCTGATCCCCTCTCCTATCTATCCTCCATCATTTTCTCACACCCCTCAGACAGGCAGAGTTTCCAGTCATTTGCACATAGCTGCACATATAGGACTGAGCGGGGGAATTTACGATCGTCAGGCGCAGTTATTCTCACCCATCTATAAAGCTGTCGTGGATTTACCGCTGCCTCCATGTCACCCGCGTCATTAAAATGTAAAAGTTTGCCGCCGCGTCGCCGAGAAAGTTGCAAATGATGCCAGAGAGCGGCTTCTATGGCTCTGCTAACTGAAATTCACCCAGCAGCTCAGAGTAGTGTGTGCACCTCAGTCAGACTGAATCACAAGCTGTCACAGCTCCCATCACACTCAGTAAACCTTATGAGAGAGGTTTCAGACGGAAGTCTATATCCATTTGATAGAGTATTACCTTCTTGCTGTATTAAAACCGACTTGCTTTTAACTTGTTAACATTTCTGGACAATAAAGTTGGATGATTTAGCAGTGCGGGGAAACCACATCTTGACATTTGATTTGATTCAATATGGCACCATCTGTCGTGAATGTTTTTATTTTGAAGTTATTTCTTCAAGCCAAAGAGCATAGTAGAGTTCTCACATATAAAGTCTCTTACATTTTCACAGTTGCCCAAAGCCCAACAGTATCTGACACATTTCAGGACATTTCCACAAATCCTCTCTGTGAGAGATAGGGGATTCAAGAAAGGCCCAGCTCGCGACCTAGACTAMAACAAAGCCTGGGCATCAATTAAATACCTTCCCCCTTATTGTGTCTCCAGGTTTGGGAAGCACCGCAATGGAGACAAGATGGAGCGTAAGGGGTCGAGTAAATCTAAGATGGAGGACACACAGGCGTCTGAGGAGGAGATGCTACGGATGAAACTGGAGCAGGAGAGGTGAGTGTGTGTTTGTGCCTGTGCATGTGTTTACAGGGCTCYCCCGGCTTGGTAATAGCCTCACAATTAAGTCTGTGAGGAGAATGCACAGCGCTGCTACATGCTGCTGCCCGGGAAAATGTGCAAACTGCCCAATTAACTAAATGGGGCGGTGTGGAAAGAGGAAAGTTCTGGGAAAGCATTCCGATGTCAATTTGTAAACGTCCAGGCCTTTTATAACAGTACATTAAATTGATCATTTCTAAAGATTTTTTGCTTTGTGCCATTGAATGGACCTAACCTGCTAATGGTCCTGGTTCGCTCCTTCTGCTTTGACTGATTGAATTGCCGGTCTCATTAGAATTGTCAAATCAATGTTGTAGGGCATTTCTCTTTTCTTTTTGGCAGTAAAAAGGTTGTTAATCGTTCAAGAATCTGGCGTTTGGTTTCGTCATCCTGGACTCTGTTAGTCCCTCGATGTTTTAGGGGACGTTGAGGCCTCTGTATGGTTACATACTAAATTGCACCCTATTCCCTTTATAGTACACTACTTTTGACCAGATGGCACCCTATTCCTTAAATAGTGCACTACTTTTGACCAGAGCCATATGGGGCCTGGTCAGAAGTAATGCACTATAAAGGGAATAGGGTGCCATTTGGGACACAGGCGATGTATAAGTGAACGGACATATGTGTTTTTTGTTTTCTCCGCCTCATTCCTTCCTTGCAGACAAGCTCTATTAAATTCACTTGACTGAAGGACAATATCAGTGGTTGTGTGAATGGAACGAGGGGCTTGCTGCCTCTATTGTTCTCTGCAAGCCAAAATGAATGACAAATGAACTCGGTTATCAAACTACTGTTGGTAATGAAGGTAATTGAAAACAAACAATGGAGTTGATATTGCTCTCAGTGGAAAGAGAGGGAGGGAGTGAGGATAGCTGCCTGTCGGATACACACACACACACACACACACACACACACACACACACACACACACACACACACACACACACACACACACACACACACACACACACACACACACACACACACACACACACAACAATGGTCTTCCTATTCAATGGGACATCTGGAGACAGTCTTCATAGAGGCTAGACTGTGACATGCAGGGAATGTCTTGTCTTCTGCTTTGTGAGCCCTAGCAGTCCCTCTGGCTGCTGGCCCAACACATTGCCAGCACGCCCCAGAGACCCACAGCCTTCCTATCCAGAGCCTTCCAAAGCCTCTGTCCCTTTGAGGCTCTCCCAAACGTCTGCCATGCAAAGCCGGTATAAAACAGCACAGACACAGACTGGGGCTAAGCCTAAAACATGCCCTCACCCTTCCCCTCCTTTCCTTACTCCCCTCACTCCCCAATCACTATTTGTCTGGATCTTGACTTGTATACGTTTCTCCTTCTCCCATTTAGTCTGTTTCCTCTCCGTTCTGCATGTCTAAGCCCTAGTGTCAGAGCACTGGAGCGCTGGAGCACTATACAACAGGGCCACTTTCCTTTCCCCTTCTCACCATCCCAAAATGCCATCACTTAACCAGAATGGAAATTCTAAATTGACTCTCAGATAATGGAAATGGAATCTGGGAATCCTTTGGGAAATCGTCTGTGGTATTAATACAGTAACCTGACGTCTCGGGGAGGAGGGAGCTGGCTCAGCRTGATATTCAAAGCATGGCAGTTCAGGGGGGCGACAGCTCTAAAATCAATTACCTCTGTATTTTGGGTTGTGTTATGCCACTCAGAGGTGCAAATTTTGATAGAGGTGGTGTGCTGACACTGAGGGTGGGTCTTGCTCAAGGCAAATGCACTGATTGATTATATAGGGCCCATTGGGAATGGGTTATTTTAGACACAGCGGTTATGATATTATGGATCGAGGGAGCGGGGGAAACGGGGACTATATTTCTAAAACTAGCGCACGTACAGTAAGCCCAGAAGGGGAAGTGTCAGGGATGTCGGGATGGCCCGTTGCCAAACACACCACTCAGCTGACACCGACGATTTAATTGAAGCACACATTTTGAGCGGAGCTTTTAMTGATTCTAAAAATATGTATTTAACTAGTCAAGTCAGTTAAAACTTCTTATGGCTGCAATTCCGCTAACGYGATCGATATGACAACAGCCAGTGAAAGTGCAGGGCGCCAAATTCAAACAACAGAAATCTCATAATTAAAATTCCTCAAACATACATGTGTCTTATATCATTTTAAAGGTAATCYTGTTGTTAATCCCACCAAAGTGTCCGATTTCAAATATGCTTTTCAGCGAAAGCACTACAAACGATTATGTTAGGTCACCACCAAACCACAATAAGCACAGCCATTTTTCCAGCGAAAGATAGCAGTCACAAAAAGCAGAAATAGAGATAAAATGAATCACTAACCTTTGATGATCTTCATCAGATGACACTCATAGGATTTCATGTTAAACAATACATGCATGTTTTGTTGATAAAGTTCATATTTATATAAAAAAATCGGAGTTTACATTGGCGCGTTACATTCACTAGTTCCAAAAACATCAAGTGATTTTGCATAGCCATCGTTTTCAACAGAAATACTCATCATAAATGTAGATGATAATAGTTATACACATGGAATTATAGATATACTCTCTCTTAATGCAACCGCTGTGTCAGATTTCAAAAAAACTTTACGGAAAAAGCAAACCATGCAATAATCTGAGACGGCGCTCAGATCAAAGCCAATTAGCCGTCCATGTTGGAGTCAACAGAAACCAGAAATACATGATAAATGTTTCCTTACCTTGATGAACTTCATCAGAATGCAGTCCTAGGAATCCCAGGTCCACAATAAATGCTTGATTTGTTCGATAATGTCCGTTATTTATGTCCAATTAGAACTTTGGTTAGCGGTTTGGTAAACAATTCCAAAGTCACAAAGCCGTCACTATAACGTGACGAAATGTCCAAAGGTTCGCATAACAGTCAGTAGAGAACATGTCAAACGATGTACTGAATCAATCTTTAGAATGTTGTTAACATACATCTTGAATAACGTTCAACCGGAGAATTACATTGACTTCAAGTTGGCGATGGAACGGAGCTGCCTCTCACATGAACGCGCGTGGTCAGTGGTGGAATCATTCCTGTCTCCTTCGGGCCCCCTTCACATTAGAGTCACATTCAGAACAAAGTTTCTATTGACTGTGACATCTAGTGGAAGCCGTAGGAAGTGAAAACTCATCCATATCTCGCTGTAATTTCATGGAAGTGGTTGAAACTGCTCAGCGCAGAAAAAATCCAAACAGGAAGTGGAACTTCTCAGGTTTTTGCCTGCCATATGAGTTCTGTTATACTCACAGACATAATCTCAAACAGTTTTAGAAACCTTCAGAGTGTTTTCTATCCAATACTAATAATAATATGCATATATTTAGCAACTTATGACTTAGGAGCAGGCCGTTTACTCTGGGCACCTTTCATCTCAAGCTACTCAATACTGCCCCTGCAGCCATAAGAAGTAAGAACAAATTCTTCTTTCAATGACGGCCTAGGAACAGTGGGTTTAACTGCCTTGTTCAGGGGCAGAACGACAGATGTTTTACCTTGTCTGCTCGGGGATTTGATCTAGCAACTTTCTGTTTGGCCCAACGCTCTAACCACTAAGGCTACCTGCCTCCCGTAAAGAGAAGACATAGAGAAGGTTAGGGTGGATTAATGTGATATCCTAGTTGTAGTCTGTACCTCTTTCTTCCCTGTTCTGGTCTGCTATGAGGAAACTATAAAACAGATGGCATGTGTTACATATCTAGGGGTCTGACCTTAATAACATTATAAAAGTATGGTTTCGATTACAGTGTTAAGAGACACTATTAGACCAAGTTTATTCTGGCAAAATAGCCTCCATGTATTGTAGTCTTGCGTGTTTATATCTGAGTGCCTCAAGATATAGTAGAAACACTGATGCTGAAATATCATCTACCAGGGTACAGAACCCAGCAGTGCAGTGATGAACCCATTCTGAAGTTGATAAAGAATCATCATCAGCACCATTTGTTTTTGCTATAAATCTCACAAATGATATGCAACTGCCTGCCTGCCTGCCACCTGTGTTGCCTGTTCAGCAGACTCCATTCCTCATCAAGCGCTTCATTAAGACCTAGCTGGAAGAGGCCCTCCACACACACACACACACACACACACACACACACACACACACACACACACCACACACACACACACACACACACACACACCACACACACACACACACACACACACCACACCACACACACACCACACACACACACACAACACACACACACAAACAACAAACCACAGCCCTCAGCACAAACAGCCATTACAAGGCTTTATGCTGTGGACAACCGGCTGGGCTACTCTACCTGATTGCACCACACTGCAGGGGACTAGCATGATTCTCTTTGATTGGTACCATGCAGGTTGGATGGGGTAGGAATAGTACAGAGAGTCCGTGTGTTTCAGGGGAATCCGGTTTGAGCAAGGTAAGGTACAGGAATCACTCATCTTTTATAATGAGTGGTTATTTGGGATACAAGGCGATCCTAGATTGCTTGCTCAGGCCAATCCCTTTGAACGCGCTGATTCTCTCTTCTCAGTGCCTGGGGTTTAGTGTGGCTGCCGTCAATCAAGCAGAAGAGATTCCAAAGAGGAGGAATATGCATTATTCCTTTCATGACTCCTGGTGTGGCTGAGATTGGGATTGTCTCATTGTTTTGTCAGTTTACCAGAGCATCGTGTCTGAAGCCAGATCTAAACCCACCACACAGTAGAACCTGCTGGTGTCTGCTGCCTCTGTCTTAAACTTGTATCCAACTGCAACCGTTCCTTCACCCCCCCTCCTCTCTGCCCCCCCCCCTCTCTCTGCCCCCCCCTCTTCTCTCTGTTTCTCCCCCTCTCTCTTCTGTTTCTCCCCCTCTCTCTCTGCCCCCCCTCTCTCTGTTTCCCCCCTCTTTATCTCTGTTTCTCCCCTCTCTTCTACTGTCCCCCCCCCTCTCTCTCTCTGTCCCCCCCCCTTCTCCCTCTATTTCTCTCACTATTTCTCTCTCTCTCTGTGACTGTGGCGTGAGATTATGATGTCCCTTCTCTTATCTGGTTGGCTCCTCTGAGCTTCTAATCAGTGGCTCACACTCCTCCATCCCTTCATCTCACTCTCCTCCTGCTCCCAGACCAGAAGCCTTGTAGTGCCTGTTTGGCTGTTTCCACCACGTCTGCCTGTTTGTTTGGTTTCCTGCTGATGCCAGCCAACCAAAGGCAAGGTACACTGCTCCTGTTCTATAGTTTGTCAGTCAGCAGTTACAGTAGCATCACACAACACAAGTGTGGTTGGTCGGGTTTCAAGGAACTAGGAGCTGCAAGATCAACTAGCCTTCCATTTCCTTATTTTASAATGCAAATGGACCCTGTATTCATGTAATACTACAGACCTCAGCATCACATCAGTGTGGCTGGTTGGTTTTGAGGAATTAAGCCACAACGTTTCTATTTTAGAATGAGTACTGAAACGTCAGTTGAGAGTACATAAAGTGTACGACTTTCCTCTGTTAAATGAGATTAGAAATGAAACTTGTGTTAATGTCTTACTAATTACAGTGTCTATAATTACGCAGCAGGTACTTCATAACTTGTTACTGCACTAAGTTAATGTGTGTTAGTCATTATCTCAGCTGATCCCTTCATAACAGTAATTGTTTTACCAAATAATTAGCTTCGTTCTAAAAAAAAATTGTAACGTGTTGCTGTCTGTCGTCATTAACATGTTGAGTTCAATGAGAGATCAAAGGAACTGATTGCAGGCCTGATTATATTTGTAATTATTTGATACTCAATTAATTTGATAATTGATACTCTGCAGCAAGCTACATGTGATTATTACAGAATTMAATTGTGCCAAATTGTTTGCCTGATAAAAGTATGTAAAATAAAGTGTCAACCTAAAAGAGTCTGTCCATCAGAGTCTTAATGGGAGCACAGTCCTTTGCACACAAGATTGTACTTTTGTGGGGAGGGGGGGGGTTCTCAACCAATTTGTTTGAATGTGGGAAGAAAGAATATATGCAAGATATCTACAAGAGTTACTAAAGYAAGCAATGCATTCTGTTTCATCCCGCCTCTGCTACCAAGCATATTGAACAGCCAGACTCTCTCCAAGTGGAACTCTGTAAGTGCAGACTTAGTAATGAGCGTTTGAATACAGCAGCCGCCTCCTCTCTCTCTCCCTCTCTCTCGCTCCCGCCTCCCCCCCCATTGAAAGACATACGGAGGAGGGTACATTGGCTTAATCTGTCCAGAATTACACAGACTTGTTTGATAAACACTCCGATTTATTCAGCGCATAGAAGAAGGACCTCAGGCGAGCCGACTTGTCAGTAGTGCACCGCTCTCTTTGCAACTTCAACTCTCTCCTAACTTTCTCTTTGAAAATGAAACAAACATGGCGGATTCTTCTCTCAACTTAATGCAGTGACTCACACTTCTGAGTTGTTTACCGTTGAGGGGCACCTTGTGGTTTTAATTGTGATGTGTGTGTGTGTGTGTGTGCTAGCTGTGTGATGCCAAAGAGCTCTCTTCTAACAGCAACGAAGACAACAAATGAAGAAGGAAGCCACTTACCTGGAATCGAGGAAAGAAACCTTCTGGCAAATGTGTTTTAAGAGATTGTCAGTCAAAACCTCAATGATAAACCCCTGACTTGCCATAATCCCTTGCATTACAGTATCTAGAGCATCCTGGGCTAAGCGGAAATTCCATTTCCCTTGCATTGTTTCCCGAAACATCCTTTTGAGCTAGTTTGCCCTGTAAAAGAGAGGAGAGAGAAATGAGTAAGGACAGTGTAAGGAGGAGTAGAGGTGAAGAGAAGATAGACTAGAGACTAAGGAGAGACAACCGAGGAAAGAAGAGAAAGGAGATAGAGGAGTGGAGAAATAGAGGTGAGAACGTGTTAAGAAGAGAGGAGAGTAAGGACAGAGAAGAGGAGAGGTGAGAGTAGTAAGGATAGAGTAAAGAGACAGGAGAGGTGAGAGAGTCCACAGTAGAGAGGAGAGACACTGCCTAGTTAATTAAGGGTGATGCAGTAATGGAGTGCTTAGTGTAGGCAGGGCTCTTCTTCATGTCAACACCACACTGGGTCATTAATTACGTAATGGAGTTAAGGCTGGGKGATGGGAGGGTAGGGGGGCGGGCAGTTACCCTACTTCACTGACCAAGCAAGCAAATGGGGCCTACCCACCACATGGCACAGGGGTTCGGATAGGGGGGAAATGTGCCATGGAACCCTGGTTGTGAGCTGGTCAGCGTGTGTGAGACATCACACCTGTTGAATATGGAGATGACTGTCATGTTACACTGGCATTGTAGGCAATCTGGCTGCTGTTGGTTGGCCCTCAGCTAGAGGTGCAAAGCCATCTGATCTGAGGGTGAAGGCTCTGTTCTGCTCCCTTTCTCTCGCTCTCTCTCTCGCTCTCTCCCTCGTCTCTCTCTCTCCTCTCTCTCTCTCTTTCATCTCCCCCGCGTGCTCCTATCCTTCACCCCATTTCTCTCTCCCTCGCTTCTCTCCTCCACTCTGCTCTTTCCTCTCTCTTCTCTCTCTCTCTCTCTCTCTCTCTCTCTCTTCTCTCTCTCTCTCTCTCTCTCTCTCTCTCTCTCTCTCTCTCTCTCTCTCTCTCTCTTCTCTGTCTCTGTCTCTCTCTCTGTCCTGACCTGTCTGTCTGTCTGTCTGTCTGTCTGTCTGCTGTCTGTTCTGTCTGTCTTCTGTCTGTCTGTCTGTCTGTCTGTCTGTCTGTCTGTCTGTCTTTCCTGCTGTCTTCCTGTCTTTCCCTGTCATTCTGTACTGTCTGTCTGTCCTGTTATGTTGTCCTGTCTTCTGTCCTGTCTTCTGATCTGTCTCGTTTGTCTCATGTATGTCTCCTGTCTGTTTCCTGTCTGTCTATGTCTGTTCTGTATGTTCTGTCCTGATGTCTGTCCTGTCTGTCTGTCCTGTACTGTCTGTCCTGTCTGTCTTGTTCCGTCGTCTGTTTCCTGTCTATCTGTCCTGTCTGTCTGGATGTCTGTACTGTCTGTCTGTGCCAGGCAGTCTAATGTCGCCAGTCTTGCCGCTCCACCCATTATCCCATTTGAACACTGATATTGTATTTTTATGAATTTGATTAGTCGGTGAAGAGCCTACAGCCCTGAGTTCCCACTGGGTTTCCGTAAAAACCTGTCATAACATCATTGTCTGGTCTTACTGGCAGGGGTGTGACATCAGTTTGGGCAGGTGCCGAGATGAGATGAGACTGCTGTGGCGGGAACTAATCTATATCACTCTGTTTCTGACACCCACAAGGTTGTGTGTGCTGTACAATAAGAGTCTGTCTCCCAAATGGCACCCTATTCCATATGTAGTGCACTACTTTTGGCCAGGARCCATAGGGAATAGGGTGTCATTTGGGACAAAGCAGGGACTGCTTTGAAGGGATGTGATTTATATAATACATTTATATTATTTAGACAAATACAAATACACATCGTGGACAAGGCTGTGGAGTGTATAAATTGCATGGGACATGGAACATCATGTGAGCACAATACCATCAAAATCTAATCCTTCTGATCATTCTGAGAAAATGGGATTTCCATGACTAAAAATAAACGAGCCAATCCTTTTGGAATTAGGTTATTGTGGCATAGATAAATAGTCATTGTTTGGAATGTGATTATACTGTTATTATAATATACAATACACAGACCCATGAGAACTCACTGATTCCAGCCTTGTTACCACGGCAATGCTGTCAATCATCTGTGAAGGATAGCCGATGGGGTCAGAGGTTAGCTATGACCTGAGGTAATGGGGGAAATAGGGAATATCCCACAGACTGGGTGGTGAGATGACCCCCACGTAGAGCCTGGGAGAGTGTTGGGATGAATTGTGGTGTGTGGGTGGGTGGGGATGTGTGTGTGTGTGTTCACGTGCATACGTGTTTGTACAGTACGTGCGTGTGCCTACTGTACGTGTGTTTGCATACTTGTACCTGCATGTTCTTACATGTGCTCTCGCGCGTGTGGGTGTGCGTGTGAGTGTGAGTGTAGCGATGAGGTGTGCATGTGACCGTGTGCGTGTGTGTGCTGGCTGCTGTGAAGATGTGGAAGATAGTGGGAGTGTGTGTGTGGTGGGTGGACTCGTCGTTGTGTGCGTGCGGGTGTAGTTGCGAGTCGGCTCGAGCGCCTCATGGACGTGGGGTCATGACCGATGGTAGTAAGTGTGCTGCAGTTACCAGCGGAGCGCTGGTGTAGAGAGAACTATCGTACAGCATCGCTGGATCTACTACCGGCGGGATCACGGGCTGCTGCAGGTGCTGGGCCATGCAGGGACACTACAGCAGAGGTTTACATCACCCCTCTGTTTCACCACCGCTCCCCGGGGCTGTTATCCCCTGTCCATTCCCGGACAGCTTCCCTGATCACATTCACCTACCCCCTCCCTAGGTCCGCGCCCCCCCATCCCCCCCGCCCGTCGCACGCCTGGGTCTTGTTTTCTGTGGAAGGAGAGAGACAGGCATTCATAGTCACGGTCAACTGAATGAGACGGAAAGGCCCTGAAAGGCCCTGTTGTGTGGAAGGAAAGACGGGAAGAGGACCCAGGAGCTGGGGGCGGGGAGGAAGAAGAGAACAGGGTCCGGGTGGAAGAGCAGTTGGAGGAGAGATCAGAGACGGCCTGTTTTCTCTCTGGTTAGAGGACCCAGGGAGGGATCTATCACCTTACTCTCCTCAGGAAGATCCCCTGCCAACCATGGTCTGGATGCGCCACTCCACGTCTGTGTCCCAAATAGTTCCTATTCCCTACACAGAGCGCTATGGGCCCTGGTCAAACATAGTGGAACTGTCGTAGGGAATAGGGTGCCATTTGGGATGCCTCGCAGTACTTCCACCGGCCACACATCTGAATAACTCAGCATGCTGTCTGTCCTCCATTAGACTTATCTTCTCTTCTCTGGGGAAAGAAAAACAGGCTTAAGATGTGTGGAATCAGCCAATGAGACGGAGGAAGAGCCCTGCGATAGATGTGGGAGGTAGATAGACTTAAAAGTAGGAATGTTTGTTGTAAGTCTGTCTGTGAAGGAAATGATATGTCTCTAAGTGAATTTGAAAAAGGCTGCAATGTGTAGTGTCTGCAGACACTATGAAACCAACAGAGTATCTCTGTGATTTCATCCCAATATGGCACCACATTAGCAACCCCCTACATAAGTAATAATGCGGACGGCCCTTAGTGCTTCATGGTCAAAAAGTTAGTTCACGCATAATAGGGGAATGGTGTGCATTTGGACGCAGTCCCTTTAAGACTCAGCTTGAAGCTCCCTCAACTTTCCCTTTTCCCCCAACCGATACCAACCCTCGAAATGGCCCATTTCAAAAACCAACCTCTCTTTTCCAGGCATCCTCACAATGGCTTTCATGTGTTTTTTATTCCCTAAATAACAGTATGAAATATGTGAGTTATAGGCACTGCTGACCTTTTCCTCTCCCCATCTCTTTCTTCTCTCTCTCTCTCTCTTCTCTCCTCTCTCTCTCTCTCTCTCTCTCCTCCTCTCTCCTCAATGCTCTCTCTCTCCTCAATCATCTTCTCTCTCCTCATCTCTTGCTCTCCCCATCTTCGCTCTCCCCATCTCTTTCTCTCACTCTCGCCCTCCCTACCCTACCTCTCTTGCCCTCTCCTCCAGTCTGTCCCTCCTCGACCTCCCTACTCTCTCCGTCCCTACACTCCAGGATCCAGGGCGAAGACGAAGGAGTTCCGTGAACGTCAAGCGTCGGTGGCGAGGGAGAGGGAGTACGCTGAGATCCTGGACATCAACCCCAACCTGAACTGCACCTTCAGTCCAACGAGGATGAGGAGCACCCCTACGCAGGCATCGGCTCCCGGACGGGTCATCCGAAGACAGCAGACAGGAGCCCCACCAAGGGCCCAGCCCCCCCAGGAGAGCGGTCCAGACCAGCCCGACCTGGAAGCCCTCTATGCCCAGGTCAACAAGCCTCGCAACGGACACCCTCCCTCAGCTGACAGGTAGGGAGCGCCGCTACCCACCACCTACACCAGCAACTCCAAAACAAACCATCAACTAACAGCATCATCAACAACAGCAACACCCTCACCTCCCATCTCCTACAAAACACCACACCCACAACCAACAAAACCATCAACAACAACCACCACCACCACCACCCACAACACACACCACCACACCAATCACACACCCAACCCAACAACCAACAACACCATCAACAACAACACCACACCACACACCAACACCACAACACAACAACCACGACACAACAACATCAACCTCACAACCAACACACACCACACACCAACACACACAACCACACACCACAACAAACAACACCAACCAACCACCACACCCAAAACCAACAACACCATCAACAACAACACCACCACCACCACCCACAACCAACAACACCATCAACAACAACACCACCACCACCACCACCCAAAACCAACAACACCATCAAAAACAACAGACCACCAGCGCCACCATCACCATCTGGCTCATCTACAATGCACACAGCCAGACACACGCAACCACGGTCTTCCATTTAAACCTTATTTATAAAAGATGGGGTGTGTGTATTTCTTTCTCTTTTTCAAATTGTTTTATTTGTCACACATGTCACACATACTGTGCAAGAATACCACAGGCAGGTTTTTACACTGTGTCCCTTAGGCCCTGCGAGACCCAGGTAGATTGTGGATTCTTACAGCGGGGCAAATCCGTCAATAATTCTGTTCTCAGGGTGTGAAAAATGTAATATCAGAACAACGCTCACTTTTATTGTCCAGGGTCATGTCTAATCCTCCCCTGCTTCCACACACCTTTCCTGGTGGCGCTCTGCATCACTGTCAATGTGTGTGTACACACACACACACACACACACACACACACACACACACACACACACACACACACGCACACGCACGCTTCTCTGGCCAATAAGGGAGAAGGTCATCTATAAACCCAGGAGTCAACAGGAATATATGATGTGATAAAAAAATACAGCTTGGTATTATTACATTGTTTAGCTATGTTAATTAGTATGAGGAAGGCATTGGTATTCTGAAGATCTATTTTGAAAATGCTGCTATGCTTGTATGTGCTTGGGCTTTTTGAGTTCGTTTTTTTTTACTCTGGCTTTTGTCGGTAGTACATTGGTTTATTACAAATGAACCCTATTCCCTTCATAGTGCACTACTTTTGARCAGGGCCTATACAGTTCAGGGAATAGCGTGCCATTTGGGACACAGCCATTGTATTACTGACACATTGCCAGTGATCTGTTAAAAGCATCCAATGCTGGGAGTCTTTTTGTTTGGCAAAAATGCTGTGTTTTCAGTTCCCCATTAGCTTATGATGGGAACTGCTTTAGTTTCCCAAAACAAAAAATGGAAGGAAGGCAAATATTTATCACAAACACAAGTTTCATAAATATGGCAAAAAGTATGTCATGTCGAGGGACCAACGTTCTCAGTTGCATTTCTCACCACTCTCTACAATCTGTTATTTAAGACATGCTCCGGTACTTTGGCGACTGAGGAAGTATTTTTTAACCTCCCGCTTTGGGCTGGATGTATCAGTGTGTAGTTCATACACAAAGAAGTACTGTCTCTCCTCAATTAYCCACGTAATCCCCAGTTGTTTACTTGAAGCTGTGCCGCGCCATTTTCCATACATTTCTCCCCACGTGGACCATCTCCCTACCAATTCCAGTTCTAGACATTTCTTAGTTCAGCCCCTCACATTTGAGTGACAGCTTGCGAGAGGCCTGCCCAGAGTTATCCAATGAGGTAACAGGGCAGGCCCAACGGCTCAGTGGACACAGCAGAGAGAGAGCAATGACGTGGTGCACATGCACGATATATACAAAAGTATGTGGACTCCCCTTCAAATTAGTGGATTTGGCTATTTCAGCAACACCCGTTGCTGACAGATGTCTAYAATTGAGCACAKAGCCATGCAATCTCCATAGACAAACATTGGCAGTAGAATGGCCTTACTGAAGAGCTCAGTGACTTTCAACGTGGCACCGTCATAGGATGTCACCTTTCCAACAAGTCAGTTCGTGAAATTTCTGCCCTGATAGAGCTGCCCKGSTCAYCTTTAAGGGCTGTTATRAAGTGGAAACATCTAGGAGCAACAACGGCTCAGCCGCAAAGTYGTAGGCCACACAAGCTCACAGGACAGGACCGCCGAGTGCTGAAGCGCATAGCTCGTAAAAATAGTCTGTCCTCGGTTGTAACACTCACCACTGAGTTCCAATCTGCCTCTGGAAGCAACGTCAGCACAAGAACTGTTCGTCGGGAGCTGCATGAAATGGGGTTCAATGGCCAAGCAGCCGCACACAAGCCTAAGATCACCATGCGCAATGCCAATCGTCGACTGGAGAGGTGTAAAGCTCACCACCATTGGACTCTGGAGCAGTGGAAARGCGTTCTCTGGAGTGATGAATCACACTTCACCATCTGGCAGTCTGACAGACGAATCTGGGTTTGGCGGATGACAGGAAAACGCTACCTGCCCAAATGCATAGTACCAACTGTAAAGTTTGGTGGAGAAGGAATAATGGTCTGGGGCTGTTTTTCATGGTTCGGGCCGCTTAGTTCCAGTGTAGGAAAATCTTAATGTTACAGCATACAATGACATTCTAGATGATTCTGTGCTTCCAACTTTGTGGCAACAGTTTGGGGAAGGCCCTTTCCTGTTTCAGCATGACAATGCCCCCATGAGCAAAGCGAGGTCCATAGAGAAATGGTTTGTCGAGATTGGTGTGGAAGAACTTGACTGGCCTGCACAGAGCCCTGACCTCAACTCCATCGAACACCTTTGGGATGAATTGGAATGCCGACTGCGTGCCAGGCCTAATCGCTCAACATCAGTGCTCGACCTCAGTAATGCTCTTGTGGCTGAATGGAAGCAAGTCCCCGGAGCAATGTTCCAACATCTAGTGGAAAGCCTTCCCAGAATAGTGGTGTCCATGTACTTTTGGCCATGTAGTGTATCTGCACATGTGTGACCTAGACACGTAGACACACTTTTGGCTACTACTTTCAGAACTAGGGGGGGAGATTGTCCCAGTAGGAATGTGTGTGAGCATGTGTGCGTGGGCTAGCGCGTCTGTGAATGTGTCTGTGTAGAGACGACCAATGAGAAATCATTCCCTACTGCCGTACTACGACAGCCCAGTAGATATGACAAGGTTATCCAACCCTCCATTAACCTGCTAAATCCACGTTCCAATACTTTCTGGGCTTAGGCAAGGCCATCAGTCCARATGTCTGATTTGAAGATCAGTGTGGGTAGATAGTAGCATATGTTTCCTGAGGATATTGTTGTCTCATAGTGGCCAGTGAAACAGCACCAATCCTGACACTGACTGTGACCGTATTGATAAAACTTATGGTTGGCTGGAAAACAAATCTTAACATACTCAACAATACTACAACTCTTAGCATAAATCTAATATTTTTGGTCTTCGTGATACTTGTTTCTTGACGATGGCATTCAATGAATGGTGTTGGTTTTGATAATAAAAGGACATTTTGAAACCAACTGTCATTGTTCTACTAAGAGTTTCTGAGTATCTTGTCATCCCCCTGTGATGTGTGATTACCAGACGGCTGGAGTAGCTCCTGGTGGCTTCATGGTGATAATCCAATTCATTTCCCTCAGTGACACTTAGACCTATTTATAGAAAAGTTTCAGCTTACTGAAAATTCTCTGTCAGAGAAAACAAGAGTTAGTGATGCACAAGCAGATGCACGATTACCCCTCTATCTCTTTCTCTCTCTCTCTCCTTTATCTCTCACTGGTTTTATCCAGTACACTAGCTAAATGGCTGCTTGTCATTACTCAGACTTTTCCAAATCTTGATTACCTGTGTGTGTGTGTGTGTGTGTGTGTGTGTGTGTGTGTGTGTGTGTGTGTGTGTGTGTGTGTGTGTGTGTGGTCGCTGCTGTGCGTGTGCGTGTGTGTGTGTGGTGTGTGTGTGTGCGCTCCATGTTTCACAGGAAACATGTAATGTTTCTTCCCTCCATACAAATTGGTAGCTTGTCGCTTGCATAGTAGCATGAATACATTAGCCCTGGAGTTGAGACTTTCTTTTAAAGTTGCCCTCTTATTTGGGGCCTCTTGTTTCATAGGGTTATGTTTGATACAGATAACAACATTCATATAGGCTTATTTTAGTATAGTGAGATTAAAGCTGAAACATAAGTACTTTTCAGTATGGAAACTGGGTGTCTGAGTCTAAAATATTCATAAGTCAAAATAGGTACCAGAATTCTGGCTGTAGCTGCTGTTGTTGCATTGATTTGATATTAAATATACACCCTATGTTAGAGGTGGAGTTTTTGGTTTTGCACCTTTGGCTGATTTGCATATCTCGTGTATGCCAGCCTCAGTGGAATGTCTGTAATATTTGTCTGTGTGTCTGCGAGATTAATAATATGCATTCATTTTTACTTAGCTCAAAGGCTCAGTATTTATACGACTACAGCAAATACAATCCCATTCAAGACTGGCGTCATTTTCCTTGTCAAAACAAACATAAACAGTCATTTGCATTTTTAAATTAAAGTTAATGGAACTTTCATAGACTCAAATACAAAGAAGGAACACCGAAGAATTTCAAATTGGATTTGACTGTTACTCAAATATAAAGTGGGCTAAGTGGGATTTTGAAGTACAGTTTTAAATARGTTTTGAGGTGTTAATTTCCATAAAGGTTAGAAAAACATTCCCCTCTGCTGGAGTTTTAGTTTGCCTCACAGAATTCAACCAAAAGGAAAATATTGTCATCTTTGAAGAGATGACAGGGAGAATGAACTTCCTGTTTGAAGGTCACATGTCAGGAAATGGATAAGGTTCGTCCAGGGAGAGGAACTGCTTCTGTGTTGTCAGTCACCAGAATGAATGACAAGGGCAACTAGGCATTTAACCTTGGTTTGGGTACAATTACACACGCTTCTGTTGGTGGCTTCTCACGGCGACAAACTTAAATCAAAGGGCCATGTTCCGGCTTTAATGTTGAGGCAATAAATAAATCAAGTGCATGTATATTCAACATGAAATAAAGATATCACTGGATGTGCTGATGCACACACATGCCAACGTTATTTATCCAAATGCCTGCTCCTTCTTTGACCGACCAGCAGATTTTTAGCCCGTCATGGATGACTGAATACGAATTCATGCCTTTGTAATAACATAAATGCAAACACGCATGCGGCACAGAGGATATAAGATGCCAAAAACGTATATAATACTGGTACAGTCTTGGAAAGAGACCCTCTAAACCTGGAGAGACTAACATTAGGTTCTATTTCTCTCCATATCTTATTGTTGCCATGTTAAGGCTATTCATCTGATAATCATTTAGCATGCTGGAGACAGAGCGCAACTTCACAGTACCACTCACATTGAACTAGTTGTATTCTCCTGATTCATAGATAGTAACACTACACTACAGCAGAGGTCACATGGTAATCACCAGATGTCTCCCCGCTAACAGTCTCTCAATAACTCCAATGTCTCTGCTGTTCAGTTGGACAGGCTTGTGGCTGGTCTCTGGAGCAGAGCAGACACACAGTAACAGTGGATTTGTCTGTGTGAACCACAACGCAGCATCGAAGGCCAGAGGCACCAGACCCATAAGGTCTCTACTTTTATTTTTTACATGGGCTGAGTGTGTGTGTGTGTGTGTGTGCGTGCTCTATAATAGATCCTGGCTTTAATAGTGTCCTAATGGGAAGGTCAGTGTAACGGTAAAGCCAGACTGAGTCAGACATGAGGTTTATAGACCCTTGGAAGATACGGGGAGCCAAGCCATGACGCTTTGAATCCTGAATGTCACGCTGTATCACATTTTACTGTCACTTCAGGGGACGGCAGTACAGCGGAGCTCATTTGGCTGTTTATAACCGGCCCCTGTGTTATTGGGCCTGGCTAAATGACAGGTGTTTTGACAACGCTGTCAGGCTCTGTAAAACTGAAGGGCACCAATTGAAATGGAAGTAGTTTTTTTTCTTACACAGTTCGGGTCTTTATTAGGCTGTGGTAATTATTGCCTTTGTAAAAGCTGGATGATAGTCTTTCTCAACTTTGGAAGTGTATTGCTAGAGAGTGATACCAGATTCATCATGGGAAGGTGAGCTCTCTTTCACTTACCTGCGCAGAAGATATATAGCTAGCTATATAAACAGTTTTTTGTGTGTTTTTTTAGTTCCTGTGTATCTGGAGACATGACCTCTTTTTTTAGACAGGCAGCTGACAAGTCAGCCCTAGCTCAATCCACCCACCAAGGACCCCTGGGTTTTTAGGTAGTTGGAGTCGGCGGCTTCTTTTCGAGCGACAACCTGACAGGTGCCAGGCTCCATGGGATTTAGGGAGAGAGGAGAGGAGCGTGAAACAAAGCGTCACCTTTTGACGCACTGATTTGATTGACTGCTACTCCCATTACGGGATACAGTCTCTAAGCCCCTTAAAGCCGGGGTGAGAGAGGCAGAGAGATGGAGAGACGGAGAGGAAGAGAGAGACGGMCTGGTCTGAAGTAAGACGTGGCGGGCTTTGTGGTAGAAAGCCCTTGAAGATGTCTGCAGCTCCAGAGGGACCTGCAACACAGAGAGAGAGAGAGAGAAAGAACCAGCCACAACCCATAGAGCATCACCTGTAGAGGCAGAAACACATACTGTACTGTGACAAGGTGTTTTTTTCTGCTAATTTCCCTCTAAATCCACCATGCAGACCCTGACTTTGCATGGTGCTATAAATTGGATTATGAAGTGGCTAATGCATTTTCTGCAGCTGATAAAAGGTCAAAGCTTTTCATCCGGTGGAGAAACGTATTTTTTTCTGGGGGATTCTGGAGAGGGAGCGTTGTGGTTGTGAGGTGGGCGGGAGGGACGGAGGGAAGTGAGGACATTAAAACGTTAATCTCCTGTGAGAGACACTCTTCACACCTCAAACAGGGCTCTTTCACAGCTGCCCAGCCGTGTTAATGTCAGGCCCCCTGCCGAGTGAAGCTACCGGCTCGCTGCTAATGCAGGTCCCACACCAGGGATCATCTTCRTCTTGCTCACCCTCTTCTTCATCAGCTCACATGGACTCCTTCTCCGTCATCCTCGTTAATGCCAGGACCCCCTGATCTGCATGACTACAGGCTAGCTGCTAATGTAGGTCTGACACCAGGGATCATCTTCCTCTTGCTCACCCTCTTCTTCATCAGCTCACATGGACTCCTTCTCCGTCATCCTCGTTAATGCCAGGACCCCCTGCTCTGCAGAGCTACAGGCTAGCTGCTAATGTAGGTCTGACACCAGGGCCCCTCTTCCTCCTCATCATCCAGTTCTTATCCCTCTTTTTCTTCATCATCATCATTATTATTATTATTATTAAGATCAGCTCCTCACCATCACTCACCCAGATGGATTCTCCAGTGTAACCCAGGTTGAAACTGTAGGCATCAGTCTTATCTGTATCTGTCCACAGGCGTTGGAATGCCAGTTGGGGTGTTTAACGCTTGGCCCCATAAAGATGGCTGGTTCAGACACCTGCATACACCATACAGTACACATGTATGTTAACAACTGCATTATAACCTAATGTCCTTGCATGGGTATTTTATGTCATTGAGTGTGTATATATAGGGTATAGTGTGGCAGGTAGCCTAGCGGTTAAGAGCATTGGGCCAGTCAGCGAAAGGTCGCTGGTTTGAATCCCCGAGCCGACTAGGTGAAATATTCTGTCGCCGTGCTCTTGTAAAGTAGCTCTGGATACCAGCATCTGCTAATAACCAAAATGTAAAATGAACATGATTGTTTCAATGCTTCCTCGTTGTCTTATATGAATAATTAATAGTCATACTACAATTATAACATAATTTACTTAAGATAATCAAGTCCTTGTAATGTACATTGATTGCTTTGTTATTGCTTTTTTTATTGCCTGTTTGCTTGGCTCAATTAGCGCCAAATCAACAATCAATCTCAGATGCATTTTATGGTAACATTTTAATTTAACATGCAGCCAAAGCTGTTGTCTCATCACGTTGTGGATAGCATCCTGAGCGATTTTTGTATTAAAGAAGCCGTTCTTTTAATAATTCATATGGAAATAAATGAACATGTTGAGCTCATTGCATCTGTTTAAAGGACATACGTGTTCAATAACTTCTTTCATCGACCTCAAGGGAATAAACGTGTGTGTGTGTGTGTGTGTGTATGTGCGCGTGCCATGCAGTAATAGATACATTGCCTTAATGGTCTGCTCTTCTGCTATGTTAATTGCAGTTACACAGCAGCAACACATTATTATTTACTTGCATAATTCATGGTTGTCTGTTTGAAACGCATCTTGTTGTTCCAAGATGCTCTCAGTAAGTATTACATCCAGCTCCTTTAGCATTCGTCCCAAATGGCACCCTATTCTATAGTGCACTACTTTTGACTAAGGCTCCTAGGGCTCTGGCTAAAAGTAGCGCACTATGTAAGGAATAGGGTGTCATTTSGGATGCGGGCTTTCTCTCTCTTCCTTTCTACATCTACCAAGTAATACAATAGGTAAAGTAAAGACGGCTTTATTGAATTTACCTGTAGGATTTTCCCCCCACCGTTTCAGCTGCGGCGTTCTGAAAGTATTTTGTTTGCCTCTGACATCTGGTAATGTTTGTCATTACTCTTGTGTGTGTGTCCCTGAGAGGCTGGGAAACGAGTGTCACAGAAAACGTCTGGAGCCCCGTTTCTCTTCAATGGAAGGGAATTTTATCCTATTCAGAGGAAGGCATGTGATGTATAACATAGGAAGTACAGAGAGGTTGTCTTCTAGTTTGACTCACAGTAACCCGTGAGTCACTGTTGTTGGCGGAGAGAGTGAGTTTGGCTGTTACATATAAGATGTTACGGTCATGATGCTGAAAGGTGTTTTACTCTCCATTTCATGTACACAGTCCACACGCACGAGCACAAACACATCATAGAAATAGACACGGGTACAGTACACACACATTATGCTAGATACAGTAAGTGCATTTACCTACAAACCCCTCACACACACACTCACACACACACATATATAGACCCATATGTGGTGTGCATGCACCCTATCCTCCCTCCCTCCTCTATCTGAATTCCAGCGATAGCACCTCGGCCTCTAATGTAGCAAATGTACATCAGCCTTATCGCCCGGCTTATGCACAGATAGCAACTTGTATCTTCGAGGCAAAGCAAGTGAATTATCTTCTACGTCTGTTATCGCTCATTTATTCCCCCTGCTTTGGAGAGGAGAGGGGGAGGGGAGGAGAGAGTGGAGGAGAGAGGAGAGAGGAGAGGAGAGAGGAGAGCAGGGGAGAGAGAGGAGAGGAGAGAGAGGAGAGAGAGGAGAGAGAGAGGAGAGGAGAGGAGAGGAGGGGAGGGGAGGAAGGAAGAGGAGAGAGGAGAGAGGAGAGGAGAGGAGAAGGAGAGGAGAAGGAGAGGAGAGGAGAGGAGAGAGAGGAGAGGGGAGGAGGGAGGGAGAGAGGAGGGAGGGGAGGAGAGGAGAGGAGAGAGAGAGGAGAGGAGAGGAGAGGAGAGGGGAGGAGAGGAGAGGAGAGGGTGAGGGGAGAAGGAGAGAAGACCCCTGATGGATGGTATATGAGATTGAAGAGGCTGAAAAGGCAGTTCTTGTACCATTACATTAATTTAAGAAAGCAAACAGCCCGAATGAGACTTCTCCCCATCTCCAGCTCCTACACTACAGTGCACGTGTCCAAAATGGCACCCTATTCCCTACAGTATATAGTGCACTACTTTTGACCAGAGCCCTATGGGTCCTATAAAGGGAATAGTGTGCAATTTGGTACATAACATCTGTGTTTCACTGTTAAATGGATCAAGCTGATTTGAATGCATAGTACAGTATGTACACTGAATAAAAATATAAACACAACATGTAAATTGTTGCTTTTATGAGCTGAAATAAAAGATCCCCGAAATGTTCCACACACAAAAAGCGTATTTCTCTCCAATTTTGTGCACAAATTCGTTTACATCACTCTTAGTGAGCATTTTCCTTTGCCAAGATAATCCATCCATCTGATAGGTGTGGCATATTAAGAAGCTGATTAAACAGCATGATCATTACACACGTGCACCTTGTGCTGGGGACAATAAAAGGCCACTCTAAAAATGTACAGTTTTTTCACACAACACAATGACACAGATGCCCCAAGTTTTGAGGGAGCGTGCAATTGGCATGCCGACTGCAGTAATGTCTGCCAGATCTGTTCCCAGAGAATTGAATGTTAATTTCTCTACCATAAGCCGTCTCTAACGTCATTTTAGAGAATTTGGCAGAACTGGAAGACCACGTGTATGGCGTCATGTGGMCGAGCAGTTTGTGGATGTCAACGTTGTGAACAGAGTGCCCCATGGTGGTGGTGGGGTTATGGTATGGGCAGGCATAAGTTACTGACAATGAACGAAAAATMTCATTTTATCAGTGGAATTTTAAATGCACAGAGATACCGTGATGAGATCCTGATGCCCATTGTTGTGCCATTCATCCGCTGCCATCATCTCATGTTTCACCATGATAATACGCAAGGATCTGTACACAATTTCTGGAAGCTGAACATGTCCCAGTTCTTCCATGGCCTGCATACTCACCAGACGTGTCACCCATTGAGCAGGTTTGGGATGCTCTGGATCGATGTTTGCGACAGAATGTTCCAGTTCCCGCCAATTCCAGCATCTTCGCACAACCATTGAAGAGGAGTGGGACAACATTACACAGGCCACAATCACATCCTGATCAACTCTATGCAATGCAAATGGTGGTCACACCAGATACTGGTTTTCTGATCCACACCCCTACCTTTTTCAAGGTGCCTGTCACCAACAGATGCATATTTGTATTTCCAGTCCATAGATTAGGGCCTAATGACTTTACTTCAATTGACTGATTTCCTTATATGAAGTGTAACTCAGTAAAATCTTTGCAAATGTTTATATTWTTGTTCAGTATATTTTATCAGTGTCCTTCATAGGTGCCTTGCCTCAGAGATAGACTACACTAGGCTGTACTACACCTAATGACTTTTCAGCGGGAACATGAAAGGAATGTTCTCATTTAGGAACGAAAGAACGATGCCCCCTGGAAGATGAAGGGTTGGAGGGAGGCAGGGGCCTAGTCYAGATGTGTGCACCCCGAGGGCAGTTCATTCTCAGCATTTAGCTGCAGTAAATAGGGAGTTAATCCCATGCAGCACGTCTAAAGGCTTTGGGGAATCTCTGACATCGCTCAATATTGTGCACTGGTGAAGCAATGTATGCCTTAAGAATGTGTTATGAAGTCCTTATGTCGGMACCCTTCAAGTAAAGTTACGAATATTTATTTTTGCTTCTTAATTCAGAATATTCCATCAATGCAAAGCGAGAGCGGCACTCAGTTTCCAATGCTAGATGAATCTCTTGTACATAAACATAAACGGTACCGTAGATTGTTCATGACACATGAGTGCATGAGATAACCATCAGCATTAGTTACGGTGCTTGGGTTTTTCGTCACTGGTTATTCGGACAAATCACAATTTCGCAGGTGTTAGCATCTTTTGAATTACGGAAGGGGAGGGTACATATGGCCCATAAACTTACAAAGAGAGCGGGTGGAGCTCTTCATTCCGCTTCCGATCCTCGTTCTATCTCTTCTCTTAACAGGTATGGACCCTAGAACTTAATRGAGCATCTGACCAATAATGCAAGACATTCATTCAGGGTTAATCAAGATTAATGCTAGATTGCATAATTGACAGCACAACACACACACCACACGCTATAAACAAACAAACTACATTGTCATCCTAGATTGCACTTTATGAGAKCTGTTTTGATTGAACACTTTGACTTGGTTTCCGGGTCACGGGGAGGAGGAGGTTCTTCCTATTTTGTGACTACTACTGTAGCTATGCTCTGCAGTATCTCTGTGAGCCTTTTAATATCTAGACACTTCTCCCATGATGGATAACCCAATTTCATAACCTAATCATGGGTCCCACTGCAAACATAGCATCCCCAGTTTCATATTAGATATCCTCTACTACGACACAGAGCAAGCAAAAATAGACTGGGTGATAAATGTGATTGAAAAGCAGGTGATCGAGGAGGAGAGCGGGTGACAGAGGGCTCATCACACAGCACGTCAGCACGCAGATGACTCCCTCGGATGACTTCCTCAGATGACTTCCTCTCTCTTCTCTTTTTTCCTTCCTATATCCTCTATATCATACCCTTTGTCTTTCCGATACTGTAGTTCCATCTCCCAACCAAAACAATAACCAACCTAATCCCCCACATATAGTATCTAATCCCCCACATATAGTATRTTATCCCCCACATATAGTATCTAATCCCCCACATACAGTATRTWATCCCCCACATATAGTATCTAATCCCCCACATACAGTATCTAATCCCCCACATATAGTATCTAATCCCCCACATACAGTATCTAATGTACAATGCATTGAGAAGGTATTCAGATCTCCTTCCTCTGCCCGTCATCAATCTACACACWATATCCAATAATGACAAAGCAAAAGTAGGTTTTTACACATTTTTGCTAATTTATATATTTTTCAAACCTTGAAATATCATATTTACATAAGTATTCAGACCCTTTACTCAGTATTTGTTGAAACACCTTGAAACACGTGATTACAGCCTGGAAGACCACGTGTATGGCGTCATGTGGGTACGTGTATGGCGTCTTGGGTATGACGCTTCAAGCTTGGCACACCTGTATTTGGGTAGTTTCTCCCATTCTTCTCTGCAGATCCTCTCAAGCTCTGTCAGGTTGGATATGGAGCGTCGCTGCACAGCWTTTTTCAGGTCTCTCCAGAGATGTTAGATCAGGTTCAAGTCCGGTCTCTGGCTGGCCACTCAAGGACATTCAGAGTCATGTCCCGAAGCCACTCCTGTGTTGTCTTGGCTGTGTGCTTAGTGTCGTTGTCCTGTTGGAAGGTGAACCTTCGCCCCAGTCTGAGGTCCTGAGCACTCTGGAGCAGGTTTTCATCAAGGATCTCTATGTACTTTGCTACGTTCATCTTCCCCTCGATCCTGACTAGTCTCCCAGTCCCTGCCGCTGAAAAACGTTCCCACAGCATGACACTGCCACCACCATGCTTCACCGTAGGGATGGTGCCAGGTTTCCTTCAGGCATGACACTTGGTATTCAGGCCAAAGAGTTGCATCTTGGTTTCCTCAGACCATAGAATTTTGTTTCTCATGGTCTGAGAGTCTTTAGGTGCCTTTTGGCAAACATCAAGCGGGCTGTCATGTGCCTTTCACTGAGGAGTGYCTTCCATCTGGCCACTCTACCATAAAGGCCTGATTGGTGGAGTGCTGCAGAGATGGTTGTCCTTCTGGAAGGTTCTCCCATTTCATCAGAGGAACTATGGAGCTCAGTCAGAGTGACCATTGGGTGTGACCGTCARCTCCCTGACCCCGATTGCTCAATTTTGGCCGGGTGGCCAGCTCTAGGAAGCGTCTTGGTGGTTCCAAACTTATTCCATTTAAGAATGATGGAAGCCACTGTGTTCTTGGGGACCTTCAATGCTGCAGACATTTTTTGGTYCCCTRCCCTAGATCTGTGCCTCAACACAATCCTGTCTTGAAGCTCTACGGTCAATTCCTTTGACCTAATGGCTTGGTTTTTGCTCTGACATGCACTGGCAACTGTGGGACCTTATATAGACAGGTGTCTGCCTTTCCAAATCAAGGATGATCAATGGAAACAGGATGCACCTAAGCTCTATTTCGGGTCTCATATCAAAGAGTCTGAATACTTATGTAWATAAGGCATTTCTGTTTTTGAWTTTCAACACATTTCCCAAKATTTTGAAAAACCTGATTTCGCTTTGTCATTATAGGGTATTGTGTGTAGATTGATGWGGAAAA
This sequence comes from Salvelinus sp. IW2-2015, assembly GCF_002910315.2. Classification (NCBI taxonomy): domain Eukaryota; kingdom Metazoa; phylum Chordata; class Actinopteri; order Salmoniformes; family Salmonidae; genus Salvelinus; species Salvelinus sp. IW2-2015. The sequence continues at coordinate 41,684,527 of NC_036854.1, forward strand.
TGTTTTTTATTTAATCKATTTTAGAATAAGGCTGTAATGTAACAAAATGTGTAAAAAGTCAAGGGGTCTGAATACTTTCCGAATGCACTGTATTTCTCTACTGTAGATTATCAATACAGGCTAAATGATACAGTCCAGCTGTAATATCTAGTTTCTGGATGTTTTTTAGTGGGTGTATTGTAGCCAGGGAAGGCATTGTTTGTTTTGGTTGTAATTGGCTGTTGTCAGCACCAACAACTAGGCCTTTTTCTGTGGGCTGTGATGGTGCAACGCCCGGTCTTAACCACAGAAAATCTGCCTACCTACTCTGTGCTTTTAACATGCTTTAACAATTTATGAGGTAGGCCTACAGTATGTCTGGGGAAATTTCAGAAAATAGTTTTTGGTGCTATAGCTGTCAGTTTGACATTTGTGTGTGTGTATGTGTGTGTGTGAGTTTGTAAGTCCTAGGCAGTGTAAGCCGGATGAGGTTTAGTTTATTCTAATCTAAAGCCAGGAACATAATTAAATTTACCTTACCCACATCTCTAGCCAAGGAGCCTGTGGATGCCGTGCACTCAGTCAAAAGAATGGCATTAGTCCCCTATTTTAAGAGCAGTATCCATATTCCTTTGTCACTCGTACTATTGTCGTTCCAATTCCCTGCGTAGAACAAGCTCCTAGCTAGCAGCAAATCGGATCTCTTGGAGAGCCATTGTAATTACTGGGAGCTGAATGGGTGAATACTTTCAAATCCACAGGACTGATGAGTGGCACATTCCATCTGTCTTAATCCTTGTTCACATATCAGAGATCATGTCTTGGGGAAGAAAGAGTGAAACAATCCACTGCTTTTGTATTGTGTGTGTGTGTGTGTGTGTTGTGTGTGTGTGTGTGTGTGTGTGTGTGTGGTGTGTGGTGTGTGTGTGTGTGTGTGTGTGTGTGTGTGTGTGGTGTGTGTGTGTGTGTGTGTGTGTGTGGTGTGTGTGTGTGCCTTGTGTGGGTACTTGTGTGTGTGTGTGTGTGTGTGTGCCATTGTGTGGTGTACTTGTGTGTGTGTGCATTGTGGGTATTGTGTGTGTGTGTGTGTGGCCATTGTGTGGGTACTGTGTGTGGTGTGCCATTGTGTGGGTACTTGTGTGTGGTGTGTTATGTGTATGCCTGTGTGTTTTACTGTACGTGACTACATCCTCATTCTCTTGTGCATGACCTCTTTTTTCCTGTCAGGTACAGTGAGGAAAAAAGTATTTGATCCCTGCTGATTTTGTACGTTGCCCATGACAAAGAAATGATCAGTCTATAATTTTTAATGGTAGGTTTATTTGAACAGTGAGAGACAGAATATCAACAAAAATCCAGAAAAACGCATGTCAAAAAGTGTTATGAATTGATTTGCATTTTAATGAGGGAAATAAGTATTTGACCCCCGTCTGCAAAACATGACTTAGTACTTGGTGGCAAAACCCTTGTTGGCAATCACAGAGGTCAGACGTTTTCTTGTAGTTGGCCACCAGGTTTGCACACATCTCAGGAGGGATTTGTCCCACTCCTCTTTGCAGATCTTCTTCAAGTCATTTAAGGTTTCGAGGCTGACGTTTGGCAACTCGAACCTTCAGCTCCCTTCACAGATTTCTATGGGATTAAGGTCTGGAGACTGGCTAGGCCCACTCAGGACCTTAATGTGCTTCTTCTGAGCCACTCCTTTGTTGCCTTGGCTGTGTGTTTTGGGTCATTGTCATGCTGGAATACCCATCCACGACCCATTTTCAATACCTGGCTGAGGGAAGAAGTTTTTCACCAAGATTTGACGGTACATGGCCCCGTCCATCGTCCCTTTGATGCGGTGAGTTGTCCTGTCCTTTAGCAGAAAAACACCCCCAAAGCATAATGTTTCCACCCATGTTTTGACGGTGGGGATGGTTTCTTGGGGTCATAGGCAGCATTCCTCCTCCTCCAAACACGGCAAGTTTGGGTTGATCCAAAGAACTCCATTTTGGTCTCATCTGACCAACAACACGTTCACCGCAGTTGTCCTCTGAAATCATTCAGATGTTCCATTGCAAACTTCAGACGGGCATGTATATGTGCTTTCTTGACGCAGGGGGACCTTGCGGGCGCTGCAGGATTTCAGTCCTTCACGGCATATGTTGTTACAATTGTTTTCTTGATGACTATGGTCCCAGCTGCCTTGAGGATCATTGACAAGATCTCCTGTGGTTAGTTTCTGGGCTGATTCCCTCACCGTTCTCATGATCATTGCAACTCCACGAGGTGAGATCTTGCATGGAGCCCCAGGCTGAGGGAGATTGACAGTTCTTTTGTGTTTCTTCCATTTGCGAATAATCACAGAAACTGTTGTCACCTTCTCACAAGCTGCTTGGCGATGGTCTTGTAGCCCATTCCAGCCTTGTGTAGGTCTACAATCTTGTCCCTGACATCCTTGGAGAGCTCTTTGGTCTTGGCCATGGTGGAGAGTTTGGAATCTGATTGAATGATTGCTTCTGTGGACAGGTAATCTTTTATACAGGTTAAGAAACTGAGATTAGGAGCACTCCCTTTGAAGAGTGTGCTCCTAATCTCCGTTCGTTACCTGTATGAAAGACACCTGGGAGCCAGAAATCTTTTTGATTGAGAAGGGGTCAAATACTTATTTCCCTCATTAAAATGCCAAATCCAATTTATAACATTTTTGACATGCATTTTTTCTGGATATTTTTGTTGTTCTTCTGTCTCTCACTGTTCAAATAAACCTACCATTAAAATTATAGACTGATAATTTCTTTGTCAGTGGGCAAACGTACAAATCAGCAGGGGATCAATACTTTTTTCCCTCACTGTACTTGCGAGCAGCAGGTTCCCCCCCAGGGGAGGCCGCCTGTGGCTAGGGGGGTGGTGTCTTCCTTTTCGTGCTCCTCAGGGGTCTGGATAGAGCATTAACGGCCTCTCTATGGAGCCTCAGTGGGGACAGGAGCAGTGGTTTATCAGGCAACCTGAGACCCAGACCCAGAGGCCAGCAGCCTGCCTTAATGCCATCGGATTGGCCTGTGAAAACCACATTTGTTTAGCGCTTAGCTAGCGAGAGAATAATGACAGCCACTCTCTCTCTTATTGACTGTCTGTAATGGCAGAGTGATGTCATAAGCAGTCTTTCTGCTCTGCTCCAGACGTCTAGGCTGTATCCCAAATAGCACCCTATTCCATATATAATGCACTACTTTTGACCAAAGCCCTTTGGACCATGGTCAAAAGTAGTGAACTAAATAGGGAATAGGTTGGTATTTMGGACACGGACGTCTAGTTCCTGGTGCCAGAGGTTCTTGGGTTCTGTTTAAGAGAAATTGGCGTTGTCTTATAAAGAGGACTGYGGAATGTGATGTCTCTCCCCATAAACCTGGGACGTTTTGTTTATTCCGTAATAGATTGGAAGGAAGGTTAATAACCGCTGGCATTTTAACCCAGTCAGTCTTATTGAATTGCTTCAGATGATTGGCCCAAACCACATGCAGATCTTTGGTAAGACAAAATGTTTCTCCTCTCTTCCTACCTTCCCTGCCTCCCTCCCTCCATCCAATTCATATCCCAGATTTCTCTCTCTCTTTCACACTCTCTCTTTCTCTCTCCCTCTGTGTGACAGCTTATTCTGAGGACGTATGTGTGTGTGCGCCTTCCTCCTATCCGTTAGTTTAACTGCTGTGCGTCCAGGTGAGCGGAACAGTGGTTAATGGGCTGTAAGTGTCCCTGAGAGAGAGACACCATGGAACCACTTCTCCCTGTCACCCATATTAAACATAAAGAATCACACTGGCCCTGTCGTTATGGCCGTCGTTAAAGACGTCCAACATGGAACGTGGTTCATCTTCCCGGGTTAATGGCCATGTTTTAGTGTTACTCGGGGTATCAATTAAAACCCACATCACTTTTATGACCTGTTCTCCGGAATTATATTGTGTGTGTCACCGACTGTGTGTGTGTGTGTGTGTGTGTGTGTGTGTGTGTGTGTGTGTGCGCGTGTGCGCCCACTGCACGTGTGTGTGTGTATGTTCCTTTTTACTAGTGATTGTCGGGAACGTGAACAGTATTTTGGAAAGGTTTTATGTTAGTGACAATATTGTGGTGTTAGAAATCCACATATCCCACACACTGCAGACAGAAAGCAATAGATGAATAATGCAAGACAATTGGATGGGAGAGAGCTTTGTGAAAGCTGAATGTAATAGACTACTCAGTACGGGAATGTGGGCCTTCTCTTCRTGCTGCTAAATCAAAGTGTTTCCATTTGGCAGACGCTTTATTCTTAGCCGAGAGAGGCTGTGTTTTGTCAATCCACCACAACTGTGACATTGACAGTAAAAGCAACAACAAAAAACTGACCTCACAGTAGACGGAGAGGGAAGGAGGGACATAGAGAGGTCGAGAGAGAGCTCCTTGGCTCAACCCCTGCTAAGGAAACATATCACATTGGAATGGTATTGTTTAAACATGCAGAATTGGATATGAAAATATGACGGTTTTCTGGAAAGACTTAAAGGGATACTTTGGGATTTTGGCAATGTGGCCATTTATTTACTTCCCWAGAGTCAGATGAACCTGTGGATCCCCATTTGTATGTCTCTGTGTCCAGTATGAAGGAAGTTGGTGATACCCATAGACTTCCAGTCATTGCGCAAACGCTTGTTGGCATTGGCTCACAAAACTACCTCTAACTTCCTTCATACTGGACACAGAGACATACAAATGTAATCCACTACTTCCACACATCTGACTCTGGGGAAGTAGATTAAGGACCTCATTGTCAAAATCCCGAAGTATCCCTTTAAAGCCCCAGATTTAGAAATGGAATGAGATGGTGGGTCATGGCAGTAATGAGGTCTCTCTCTCGCTGTCTTTTTCTTTCTCTCTCTCTCCCTCGCTCTTTCTCTCTCTCCCTGCGCTCTGCTCACGCTTCTTCTCTCTCTCTCCTCCCTCTCTCACCCTTTCTCTCTCTCTCTCTCTCCTCTTTCTCCCTCGCTCTCTCCCTCTTTTCTTCTCTCTCTCTCTCTCCCTCGCTCTCTCACGCTTTCTCTCTCTTCTCTCTCTTCTCTCTCTCTCTCTCTCTCTTCTCTCTCTCTCTCTCTCTCTCTCTCTCTCTCTCTCTCTCTCTTCTTCTCTCTCTCTCTCTCTCACTTTGCCTCTCTCTCGCTCTGCCTCTCTCTCTCTGCATCTCTCTCTGTGCCTCCTATGTCTGTCTGTTCTCTCTCTCTTAATTTACCCCTAGCTCTTGCTCTCCCTCTCTCTCAAACCAAGGCTAAATATTCTGAATAAAGCACTGATTCAAGGAGAGCGAGAGAAAGGAAGAAAGAAATTATATATTTTATACGGTAGCTGCTGTGTCRTCTTTGTCTGTTTTAATGGCCTCGTGGCTATTTTGGCCTCTTTTTGGGGGGCTGTTATTTAGGCCCTATGGAGGCAGTGAATAAGCACTCCAACACCGAGCGAGGGTTCAGCGTTTTCATACTGCCCATGGAAATGAGGGGAGAGTGAAAAACTCTGTCACATGCACACCCTCCTCCCTCATCCCTCCCTCTTCCTCCCTCCACCACACAGCCCGGGCTGAATAAAAACCTCCAAAGCTGATTAGTCAAACTTGTGATTTCCAATTTCAAACCCCAGACACAAATCCCTGCACTTAATATCCATGGTAGAAGCGATTCGGGCCCTGCCTCTGCCCCTGTCTCTGCCTCGGCCTCCACTCGCCTTCAGGCTGGCAGGCAGGTCCTCTGTTAGCAGTTTATTCAGAGTGGATGGAGAAGAGGATGAAGGGGAGGAAGAAAAAAGAGAAGATAGAAATGGTAGTGTTTACGATAATCCCACGCTACAGAAGTCAGTGTCTCTTTAGAAGTGCTCATTTAGAACCTCCCATACTTCATGAATCCTGAAGCAGAGTGACACYTTTTAACTGGAATGTCTGATTTAATCCAGAGTTCTATAAAAGGCAAGAATACAGAGACAACGGAGAGAATGAGGCAAAGAGAGATGGGGAGGCTGAATGTAGTCTAATCTAGTCCACGGCCTTCTACCTCCCCGGTGAGGAGCAGCTGTAAGCGCCTATCCCATCATTCATCTCTCTCTCCAGGCCATGGTGAGGTGCTCTGCTGTGATCCCCAACACGCTCCGTAACCCCCCCTCCCTTCTCGCCTCCCTCCCCATAACTCACCCCCACCAGGGGCTCTTTAAACATCCCCCTTAGCCATTATTCTAACGTTAAATTAACCAGAGAGGGAAACACTGAATGAAAAGCAACCACCCCACTGGACCATAACTCTCCAGATATCTATTAGTTAATCTCCACTAGTCGGCCATTAGGGAATGTAGGGGAAGAATGGTCGGCCATGTACTGTACGTAGAGTATTCCCCTGGGAGAGGTAAAGAGAAATAGTCCAACGATAAAGCCTGTACGGTTCATAATTCTTCGCCAGAATAAGGCTGTACAGGTCATAATTCAGTGCCAGTAGAATCCTCGATGGTGGGACATAATTATGAGGTTTATATACTGGAGCTGTCACCACAGCGTTATTGTGGGTTCAAGTGGGATGGCCTTTAGGTTTATTGTGTTTGATTACTGTGTTTTTGAAAATGCAGCAAGTATAAGACATTTTAAAGGCCCACTTCATGCTTTTTAACAAGTTATAAAGCATCATACCTGCTGGCTTTATTTGAATTGTATTTATTTATTTGACCTTTATTTAACTAGGCAAGTCAGGTAAGAACAAATTCTTATTTACAATGACTGCCTACCCCGGCCAAACCCTAACCRGGACGACGCTGGGCCAATTGTGCGCCGCCCTATGGGACTCCAAATCGCGGCCAGTAGTGATACAGCCTGGAATTGAACCAGGGTCTGTAGTGACGCTTCTAGCACTGAGATGCAGTGCCTTAGACCGCTGCGCCACTCGGGAGCCATTTTTGTAACACAAAATCATTGGGTGAGCCGCCATACAGTGCCTGTTGTAGAATGGGGATTTGGGGGTCACAAAGGGAAATTGATTCATACATGATATTAAATGGATTTATACATGTTATAMCATATTAACATGGACCGTCAAGCTATTTTATTCTCTGATTCTCTAGATTATCAGAATAAATTGTGTAAAATAATTGGATGAATCATTCGAATCTGTCCTTATTGCCATTATCTCAATAAAAGTTATAGCGCAAGATAGGCCACACATAAGGGTATGCATACACACATGCACGCACACACATACTCTCAAAAAGGGTTTCAAGTTACCACGTCTGGCAAATACTTTCCGTGCAGCAGAACTTTTTGACGTTTGAACCTTTAATTCTAGTTAGGTTCTTAAGTAAATTGCTCGCAGTTATCATTCCAGGTCTGCTTGAGCACTTTTTCTTTTCTTATCCCCCCCTCTTATCCTCCATCTATTTAGAACAGGAGAAGGGGGGGGGGGGGGTTAGAACCCTGAGGAGATGTCAGTCATCCATCAGAATCCCAGGTCAATTTGCCATGCTGCCAAATGTGTCACATCACCTCCTCCCCGGTGTCAGGAGTCCTCATTCTGTCTCTTATACACATCTAGATGTGTATAAGAGACAGACTACATCCTCATCTCCTCTGTGCATGACCTCTTTTTTCCTGTCAGGTACATTAAGCAGAGCAGACCGGTTCCATGAGGC
>NC_036854.1:41698602-41699344 GCF_002910315.2 Salvelinus sp. IW2-2015
TGCAGCTCAGTTTCCACCTCATTTTGTGGGCAGTGTGCACATAGCCCATCTTCTCTTGAGAGCCAGGTCTGCCTACGGCGGCCTTTCTCAATAACAAGGCTATGCTCACTGAGTCTGTACATAGTCAAAGCTTTCCTTCATTTTGGGTCAGTCACAGTGGTCAGGTATTCTGCCACTGTGTACTCTCTGTATAGGGCCAAATAGCATTAGAGTTTGCGCTGTTTTTTTGTAAATTCTTTCCAATGTGTCAAGTAATTCTCTTAGTTTTCTCATGATTTGGTTGGGTCTAATTGTGTTGCTGTCCTGGGGCTCTGTGGGGTGTGTTTGTGAATAGAGTCCCAGGACCAACTTGCTTAGGGAGGCTCTTCTCCAGGTTTATTTCTTTGTAGGTGATGGCTTTGTTATGGACGGTTCTGGGACGGCTTCCTTTTAGGTGGTTGTAGAATTTAACGGCTATTTTCTGGATTTTAATTATTAGCGGGTATCTGCCTAATTCTGCTTTGCATGCATTATTTTTGTGTTTTACGTTGTACACGGAGGATATGGGTTTGTCCATATCCTTGGTTGGCGATTTGACACCAGGCCTCACAAGAATAAAGGGCAATGGGTTCTACAACTGATTCAAGTGTTTTTTGACAGATCCTAATTGGTATGTCAAATTMTATGTTTGTTTTGATGGCAAAGAAGGCCCTTCTTGCCTTGTCTCTCCGATCGTTCACAACTTTGTGGAAGTTACATGTGG
>NC_036854.1:41704884-41758767 GCF_002910315.2 Salvelinus sp. IW2-2015
GGCCCTGTGGAAATAAATGTGTGTGTTCTTTGCCAATTTTAATTGCACACTTGTTTGTTTACATGGATTTTATAATGTCGTATTTTTTCTCTTTCCATCAATTTGTATAGCAGACCCTCATGCCAAATTGAGTTGAACGTTTTTTTTAAATCAACAAAGCATGAGAAGACTTTGTTGATTTTAATAAAAAATGTATACCCCTTTTTCTCCCCAATTTCATGGTATCCAATTGGTAGTTACAGTCCTGTCCCATTGCTGCAACTCCAGTGTGGACTTGGGAGAGGCGAAGGTCGAGAGCCGTGCGTCCTCCGAAACACAACCCAGCCAAGCCGCACTGCTTCTTGACACAACACCCGCTTAACCCGGAAGCCAGCCGCACCAATGTGTCGGAGGAAACACCGTACACCTGGCGATCGTGTCAGTGTGCATTGCGCCCGGCCCACCACAGGAGTCGCTAGTGCGCGATGGGACAGGAACATCCCTGCCGGCCAAACCCTCCCCTAACCCGGACGACGCTGGGCCAATTGTARGCTGCCCCATGGGTCATCCGGACACGGCCGTCTGCGACAGAGCCTGGACACAAACCAGGATCTCTAGTGGCACAGCTAGGACTGCGAAGCAGTGCCTTAGACCTCTGCTCCACTCGGGAGGCATTTGTTTGTCAATTAGGGTGTGCAGGGTGAATACGTGGTCTGTCGTATGGTAATTTAGTAGAAAGCCAATTTGACACTTGCTCGGTACATTGTTTTTGCTGAGGAAATATACGAGTCTGCTGTTAATGATAATGCAGAGGATTTTTCCAAGGTTACTGTTGACGCATATCCCACGATAGTTATTGGGGTCAAGTTTGTCTCTTTTGTGGATTGGGGTGATCATTCCTTGGTTCCAAATATTGGGGAAGATGCCAGAGCTGAGGATGATGTTAAAAAGTTTAATTGGAATTTGTGGTTTGTATATTTTATAATTTCATTTAYGGTACCATTTCCCCCACAGGCCTTTTTGGGTTGGAGGGTTTGTATTTTGTCKTGTAGTTCATTCAATGTATTTGGAGAATCCAGTATGTTCTGGTTGTCTTTAATAGTTGATTTTAAGATTTATATTTGAGCCAAAAAGATTTGAGAAGTGGTTTATCCATATATCTTCGTTTTGGATAGATAACTCTTTGTTTTGTTGTTTGTTTAGAGTTTTCCAATTTTCCCAGAAGTGGTTAGATTCTACGGATTCTTCAATTACATTGAGCTGATTTCTGACTTGCTGTTCCTTCTTTTCCATAGTGTATTTCTGTATTGTTTTAGTGATTCACCATAGTGTAGGCTCAGGTTTTCTGTTTGTCTGTGTTTTTGGTTGGATAAGTTTCTCAATTTCTTTCTTAGGTGTTTGCATTCTTCATCAAACCATTTGTCATTGTTGTTAATTTTCTTAGGTTGTCTGCTTGATATTTTTAGATTTGATAGGAAAGCTTAGAGGTCAAATATACTGTTTAGGTTTACTACTGCTAAGTTTACACCTTCACTATTACTGTGACACATTTTGTCCAGGAACATGTCTAGAAGGGATTGAATTTGTTGTTGCATAATRGTTTTTTTGGTAGATTTCCACACTACTTTCCTTCCATCTATAGCATTTCTTAATATTATTCAGTTCCTTTGGCTTTGATGCCTCATGATTGAGCATAGCTCTGTTCAAGTAGATTGTGATTTTGCTGTGTTCTGATAGGGGTGCCAGTGGACTAACTGTGAACGCTCTAAGAGACTATGGGTTGAGGTCAGTGATAAAGTAGTCTACAGTACTACTGCCAAGAGATGAMCTATAGGTGTACCTACKGTAGGAGTCCCCTCGAAGCCTACCATTGACTATGTACATACCCAGTGTCCGACAYAGCTGCAGGAGTTGTGACCCGTTTTTGTTGGTTATGTTGTCGTAGTTGTGTCTTGGGGGGCATTTGGGGGAGGGAATGCTGTCACCTCCAGTTAGCTGTTTGTCCCCCTTTGTGCTGAGGGTGTCTGGTTCTTGTCCAGTTCTGGCTTTTACGTCGCCACCGACTAGTACATGTCCCTGGGCCTGGAAATTGTTTATCTCCTCCTCTAGGATGGAGAAGCTGTCATCGTTAAAGTATGGSGATTKTATTGGGGGGATATAGGTAGCACACATGAGGCCATTTTTCTCTGTTGAGATCATTTCCTTATTAATTCCTAGCCAGATGTAAAGTGTTTCTGTATTGACTCATTTAATAGAGTGGGWTAGTTCTGCTCTATACCAAATTATCATACCCCCTGAGTCTCTTCCCTTGTTTCACACCTGGTAGTTTGGTGGATGGGACTACCAGCGGTCTGTAACCTAGAGGGAAACCAGTGGGTCCGTCTCCTTTATACCATGTTCCTTGTAGGATGACGATGTCTGTATTTCTAATTTCTTTAATGAAGTCTGGGTCCCTGCTCTTTAGGCCAAAGGCAGATGACCTCAGACCTTSTATATTKCAGGATGAGATGGTAAAAGCTTTGTGTTCCATTGTGTTTTGTGTTGTTTTTGTGTGGTTTAGGCCCAGACCATCAAAGTAGGTGTGAGCAGAGCATGTTGAGCATCTGATACATACCTCTTAGGTCGCAGCATGGGACTTGGGCAGGTATAATAGCGGGGGTTGGGCCTGTTGCTCTGCTCAGGGCCTGGGCATATGCCCTGCTTTTCTCTCTCTCTCTCTCTCTCTCTCTCTCTCTCTCTCCTTCTGCCTCTCACGTCCCCCTCTGTTCATTCTCTAAGGCCTGACAGTTAGAGGCTGTGAAAGGAAAAGTTCTTAATAGGAAGGTTCCTTCCCACCGGTGGGCACTGTGTCCTCTCCGTCCCATCTAAAGTGGGGTGTCAGAGAGAAAGTAGCCAGCCGCTCTTCTGTAATGGACGTTCATACAATGGAGAGAGAGAATGAGTCCCAAATGGCACCCTATTTCCTTTATAGGCCCATAGTAGTGCARTATATAGGGAATAGGGTGCCATTTGAGATGCATCCAGAGTGTTTCGGGACAGTATTGGGAGAAGGGAAATAGTGCACCATTTAAGACTTCAGACATTATCCAAAGGCTATTTTTGATAAGAGGACTAAGTGTGTGGGAATGGTAGACTACACTTGTGACCCTTAGTACTAGATACAGGAATTTGACATTTCTGTTCAATTGTGATTGATGGTGTTTGGTAGAAGGTTATTCTTTACAGTGTATATCCACTACATGTTTGGTAGTGGATATACGTTTTGTATCTGCGTTTTGTCTTCTTGTCATTTCTCTTGATTAGTTTCCTGTATTTTATATAACTTTTTTGTAAAACAGAMTTCTCACTTCAATACAACTAATTTAATATAGTCCACGAATAAAGAATCAATTCACAGACAAGAAAGACTTCAGAGCTGCCTTCACTTCACAGCCTACAAAAAATCGCTCAATATACTTTGGGCTTTTAGYTTGTTGTTTTGCTGCAGATATACRGAACAAAAATATAAATGCAACATTCAACTTTTTTCAAGGATTTTACTGAGTTACAGTTCATATAAAGAAATCAGTCAATTGAAATAAATTCATTAGTTCCTAATCTATGGATTTCACATGACTGGGAATACAGATATGCATCTATCTGGTGGGACCACTATTTGCCTCATGCAGCYRGACATCTCCTTCGCATWGAGTTGATCAGGCTTTTGATTGTGGCCTGTGGAATGTTGTCCCACTCGTCTTCAGTGGCTGTGTGATGTTGCTGGATATTGAAGGGAACTGGAACACGCTGTCACCGTGGAAGAGCTGGCACATTTTCAGCTTCCAGGAATTGTGTACAGATCCTTGCGACATGGGGTTGTGCATTATCATGCTGAAACATGAGGTGATGGCGGAGGATGAATGGTACGACAATGGGCCTCAGGATCTCGTCACGGTATCTCTGTGCATTCAAATTGCCATCAATAAAATGCAATTGTGTTTGTTGTCTGTAGCTTATGCCTACCCATACCATAACCCCACCGCCACCATGGGGCACTCTGTTCACAACGATGACATCAGCAAACCGCTCGCCCACATGACGCCATACACGTGGTCTGCGGTTGTGAGGCCGGTTGAACCTACTGCCAAATTCTCTAAAACGACGTTGGAGGAGGCTTTTGGTAGAGAAATTAACATTCAATTATCTGGCAACAGCACTGGTGGACATTCCTGCAGTCAGCTTGCCAATTGCACACTCRCTCAAAACTTGAGATATCTGTGGCATTGTGTTGTGTGACYAAGCTGCACATTTTAGTGGCCTTGTCRCCAGCACAAGGTGCACCTGTGTAATGATCCTGCTGTTTAATCAGCTTCTTAATATGTCACACCTGTCAGGTGGATGGATTATCTTAACAAAGGAGAAATGCTCGCTAACAGGGATGTWAACGAATTTGTGCACAAAATATGAGAGAAATAACCTTTTGMRGCATATGGAACATTTCWGGGATATTTTATMTCAMCTCATGAAACATGGGACCAACACTTTACATGTTGTGTTTATATTTCMGTTCAGTGGACTTTTGAGAGAATCATAGAAACAGGAGTTTCTTGTTAGTGGGATTCTGGAGATGTTTCTGAAGGCTGTCTCCCTCCTCCAGAAATGGAGGTCATGAAGGGATGAGTGGGGGGTGAGACAGGCAGAGATTGGTGGGGGAGACATGGTTGAGGTGAGAGGTGCGGAGCGAGGGGGAGGAGACAGGAGGGAAATGGGTGAGGTATGTGTAGCGGGAGACGAGGGGGTGAGGTGGGGGGAGTCTGGGGGAATCTATCCAGCCCAATAACACAGTGATTTAGAAGCGAATTAAGCCTGTCCCCTCCCTGCAGTAAACAACAACTCAATGAGTAGTGGCTCACTGCTCACCTGAGACCTGACACAGAACACTTGATCACCTGACTGTGTTATTGACATCGGCATTCTGGGTAGATGGAGTGAAGGGAGCAGAGGAGAGAGGAGGATGGGGGAAGGAGAGGAGAGGGGGTTGTTTGACGCTAGCTGGCTGACATTCTTTAGTTCTATCTGGGTGTGAGAGATAGCTTCTAACCCCTTCCAGGGGTTGGAGGTTAGTGTTCCACTGTGGATTGGAAGAGGCAGTTACATACATTATCCTGTTCACTGAGACTCARTAATGACTGTTGTTGCAGAAACTGTTAGTCTGCTTGGTTCTGTTCCCTRTAACTGTGGTTGTATCCCAAACTGCATCCTATTCCCTATTTTATTGCACTACTTTTGACCCAGGCTCATCTCATGGGTGTTGTTTTGTTCGTTAAAGCCTGCTTTTTTATCGTAGCTTTAATCTATTTAACAGCCTGGTATCAGAATGATATGCCGTGTCTAGCTGGTCTGTGGCCAGGTATCTGTGACGGAAGCTGCCGATTCATTTCAGTTTGATTATTAATTCAGAAATCAATTAGCCGTCGTCAGAGTGTGAGTGTGTGTGTGAGATGAATGTGGATTAATTAGGCCGTAGGTGTAGCAGTGTAGGGAACCCTGTCCCCTCTCTGTTATCTGTCTGATGTGAGTTTAGATGGCTCCCACACATTACTCTCACACAATTCATCTAATTATTGATTTTAGTTCCCCTCCATCCTCTGCGGCATCGACAGCAACTGTTTTCAGGGGAAATGGAAAGAGAGCCTGTGACGCGACTTCCGCTTTTGGACGTTAACAAGGCGACACTCCAGCTCAACTCCTCCTCTACATTTACTGGATTGGTTGAACAGTGCAAATGAGAACCTCCCACGACAATTTATTTTATGTAGTCAGGACCAGAAAATAAAAATGCCACTCAGGCTACGCTAGGTTAGTTCCCCTCCATCTAATTCATATCACAGATTCCTCTCTCTCACTCTCTCTGTACAGCTTGCTAAACTTGATCCAACTAGACAAACGGCTACAGTATCTTTGGGTGATCTGTAATCATAATATGTACATTCTGACTATGTGACCTGACAAGGAAAATCACTGGGCCCTACCTTATCAGGAAGGTCAGAGTGGAAAATATATACAGCATTAAACATTGAGCAGAGGAAAATTAACCTGGGAATTAAAGTAGATTTGATGCCTGTGATCTGACAACCCTGTCACTGTGGGTATGGTGATGGAATAGACCCTAGACCTTAATAAAATCCTTCTCTCATCTGGTGTGTGTGTGRGCTTGTGTGTGTAGATTTTAGAAAGGGCAGCGCTAGGCTCTGAGAAACTTTTTTTTTTCTTCACACAACCGTGACACATGAAGGTATCAGGCAGAGACGTACAGAATGACATCTTCTGGAGATGTGGATGTGGGCATGATGAGGGTGAGGATGAGAGAGCAGAGCTGGGGTAATGACAAATGAAACAGTCATCTGCACATCTCCCCCATGTTGAGGAACACTCCTTAAAATGAAGGCGATTGTGTCACTCAAGTGGTAAGTCAGCGTGTGCGTGTTCATGTGTGTGAGAGCATGCAGATGTGGGTGGGCAGGGTATCTTTGACATTTGACAGTCTATGAGGGATAAGCGTTCACAGGAATTTGCATGAACGTATGAGAGCATGTGTGTGTGCCAATCTGCCTGTAAGTGTGTGTGTGTGCATGTGTGTCAGTGTGTGTGTGCGCGCTGTAGCGGCAGTCAGTGGGGTCATCCCGGCAGCCCTCAGACACAGATCACTCAGTGCGCCTCTAAGCCGAGGTCACACCCCACACGGTCACTTTCATTGAGCCGCCGTACCCGGCCGGCCCCTCACGGCTATCACACAGGGGCCCCTGACAGCTACCATCAGCAAGTCACTAATCCCTATTTAGGCCTGGGTAAACAATGAGAGTTCCCCCCTCCCTAATCACTCTATCCCTCTCTCTATCCCTCATCCCAGCCAGCCCAGCCTGCCCACTTCACACACACTGCTCACGCCACCACACACGCGCACACACACACCAACGCAACACACACATACACACACCAATGCAACACACACACCAATGCAACACACACAACTCCCCTGCTTAGCGCCTCCAGAGTTCAAAAGGCCCATATGGGACAGACTGGGATCCTGGTCAATCCCATTGTTCCTCAGGTTATCCCTTCTCTCAGCACCTGGAGTGGAGGAGGATTAGGAATCCCTAGCACACTGCCCCGACACCCTGGACCCTTACTGCTTCAAGAAGGCTTTTTACTCTTTCCCTTTTATCCTCCCTCTGTTCTTTTTTTCCCTTTCTTTCCCCTTTCCTTTCAAATGCCATATGTTCTGGTTGAATGAGACTTATCTATTGGGGATGGGTTTACGTGCACACCTGCTTAGTTCCCACTGTCTGGTGTGTGTGTGTGTGTGTCTGCGTAGGTCAATAGGTGAGCCAGTTCCCTGTAGGCTGCTAGTTATGTGTTGATGATATGGCCGCTCGGAAAACTCTGGACATAGCTSTCTTCAACCCAGGTGAAAAAGGCGAAAGGGCATGTTTACAGTTCCTGGTTGTAACTCAACTCAGCCCAAGGACATGAAACATGTATGACATGTAGTTAGTCATTCACTGACATGTTTTCCAGATAAGGTGGAGCGCAATGTAGGTTTTGAAACCGCGCTGTCTGTGTTATACCGCCTGACAAACCTCTGGAGCTGTTCTCTGGACTGTTGCTGGGCTAGTTACAAACTGAGGAGAAAGAGAAGGTGAGAGAGAAAAAGAGGTGGAGAGAGAGAGAGAGAGAGAGAGGTTCAGTGCTATTCTGGGAAGAGAGGTTGTTTATCATGCTCTTTTCTCTTTCAGAGAGAGAGAGACTAGAGGGAGGTGAAGATGTGGTGATGAAGCGATGGAAGGAGATGGGACATGACACAAAGTTGGCCGCTGCGTAGCTATTAGCTGTTCAGCCCTGATTTAGCTGGGCAGGTGTAGATATGATATACTCCCCTACTGAGATGTTTTTCAACAACATAAACCTTAAATCACGGCCCCGGTGGAACGCCCGGACAAGGATCAGATCTAGAATGTAATGTGCTATAGGACCGACACTCTGTCGAAGACACCTTTTGAGTTAGAACACAGCTCACACCTTGTTATTTGGGTTCTGCACTTGTGCTTCCCTTCAACACATGTTCAGGGATCATCTGTAAATAGCACGGTGGTGATGGCAGTGAAAGGATCTCGTAATAATGGTGTCATTGTGTGGAGTGCAGCTGGTCCTGTAAATTGATGCCGACACATCCTCTGTTCTGTCTAGCTACACTATATATGCAAAAGTATGTGGACATCCCTTCAAATTAGTGGATTCGGCTCTTTCAGCCACACCCGTTGCTGACAGGTGTATAAAATCGAGCACACAGCCGTGCAATCTCCATAGACAAACATTGGCAGTAGAATGGACTTATTGAAGAGCTCAGTGACTTTCAACGTAACACCGCCATAGGATGCCAACAGTTCGTCAAATGTATGCCCTGCTAGAGCTGCCCCGMTTTTTTTCATGGTTCGGGCTAAGCCCCTTAGTTCCAGTGAAGGGATATCTTAATGCTACAGCATACAATGACATTCTAGATGATTTTGTGCTRCCAACTTTGTGGCAACAGTTTGGGGAAGGCCTTTTCCTGTTTCAGTATGACAATGCCCCTGTGCACAAAGCGAGGTCCATACAGAAATGGTTTACCGAGATTGTTCTGGAAGAACTTGACTGGCCTGCACAGAGCCCTGACCTCAACCTCATCGAACACCTTTGGAATGAATTGGAAAGCCAACTGTGAGCCAGGCCTAACCGCCCAACATCAGTGCCCYACCTCACTAATACTCTTGTGATTGAATGGAAGCAAGTGCCCGCAGCAATGTTCCATCATCTAATGGAAAAGCCTTCCCAGAAGAGCGGAMACTGTTATAGCAGCAAAGGGGAGACCAACTCCATATTAATGCCCATGATTTTGGAATGAGATGTTCATCGAGRAGGTGTCTATATACTTTTGGTCATGCCGTGTACATGGCTGGCTACAGGGTTAACAATGTTWCCCCATGTGCCTGTCTACCTCGGACCAGGCCTGAGCTTTGTCCTGCTTGTCCTTCCTGCCCTGTAGCCCTCTACACCCGCTCCTCCCCACCTTATAGGTTCTCCTAGTGCAGTTCCTCCCTCAATAGCTTCCTCTGTACATTCTAGAATGCCGGCCCTCTCAGCCAATGACCTGAAGGCATCCCAGTAAACACTCTGACATCATCACGTCACCCCGCTACTGTCTCAGAGCTGAATGATGGCTTTGTGCAGTTTGTGCGTGTGTGTGCATGTGTTTGTGTGTGTGTGTGTGTGTGTGTGTGAGAGTAGCCAGCACACTAAAAACAAATGGTTCTATATGGAGCCAAATAAGGTTTATTTGGCTTGTAACCATAGCGGAACCCTTTGGTGCTATATAGATTCTATAAAGAAATATGCTCATAAGAATCGAAATGGAACCTTTCTGGTGCTATAAATAACTGTTTTCTAAGGTTCTATAAAGAACCATTAATAAAAGGTTATATATAGCGGCAAACGAGTCTTTCGCCAGGATTACAAACCTTCTTGTGTTAATTCACAAGTTGAATCAGGAGTTCTATCCCTCGAACGGTTGAGGCTCCCTACTGAGAGAATTGAGCACAACGGATCAATTTACAGAAGGCCAAAAGTTAGTCTTTCACAAGAAACCATAACTGTCCATAGACATCTATAACATGGGATGGCATAGCASAACAGATGAAATAAACTGAAATGACATTCTCACTCACATTTGCACAAAAAGAGCTGTAAGCAAACCACGCCCCAAGATATTTGAATGACCCACCGCCCCTAAAAGAGGAACAAACCCTTTTCTGAACAGCAAAGAACCATTGAAGGGCTCAAAGGGTTCTTTGAGTCATTATGGTTCCACATAGAACCCTCACTCTTCCCAAAGAACCCTTGAAGAACCCTCAATTCTTAGTGTGTATTGACGAGAGAGAGTGACAGGAGCKGCGTACTGTGAAATAGTGCCAAGGTCAGCCTGGGGATGCTTTGATGCCCACTGGTCTCTCTTGGCCCTCTATGATGATGCAGAATGGGACAATGGGCGTGTTGTAGGGCAGCTGTGGGAAGAGTGTGCTCTGTGTGGCTCTGAGGGCTCTGATGACTGGGGCTAGGCTAGCTWCCCGTGAAGCAGCACACGACGACCAGACAGATCTGGGTCTGGTTGACGGGTGTTTCACTGGCCCTGAAGAACAGACTAGATGTGCCTCTGCATACAGAGCAATWGAAATATAACTAAACATTCATATTGTGCAGGTGAGTTTTGCCTTCCAGAGACAGTTGGTCTTGTTGTGTCCAGACTGTAGAATGCTCTGTCGTCAGGCAGAAAGTGTACTGCATTCTCTATAGCAACCTCTGACTTGAAATGCTGATGCAACCTGGTGAAAGGAACTGGCTCTGTCAGAAGAAACCACAGTGTTGTTGGCCTGTCAATGCAATACTCAGCACAGACAATAGCGTTTTACATTTCAGCAGACGCTCTTATCCAGAGCGACTTCRAGTAGTGAGTGCATGCATCTTCATATAMGTTTTCGTACTGGTCCCACGTGGGAATCTATTCCACAACCCTGGTGTTGCAAGTGCCATGCTCAACCAACTGAGCCACACGGGCCATATGCAGCTTGCTGTTTTCTCTCCTGCATWAGACTCTCAATGGCGTCTCGCGTCGGCCTCAGCACTGAATCAACAGTTCACCGTACTGTAGTGTAATTAACAACCGACTGTATATTGCTGTGTTGACAGTTTTAATGTATTCGGTGTCATTACAGAGAGTAATTGTCAAATGGACTTTTTTAATTCACAAGGACAGCCATATTTCTGTCAGGCAACAGTGCATTTTCATTGAAAACTCTCTGAGTTATAGCAGCGCGGGGAAATGCCTTGTCTATCTATGCCTTGTTATGCTGACAAGAAGACGCCATTCATTAATACATATTGATGTTGTAACTTATTTATGTTGTAACGTTCTACGCCAGTTATCTCTACTCTTCTATTGTTAGGATTCTAAATCCAGATCCCAGAAGCCACCTGGTTATCCTGCAGATAGCAACATGTTCCTTTGTAACTCCTGGAAGGTTTTACCACCATTCCAAAGAATCTCTACCATCTCTCTTTTAACTCCCTGTTCCACTAGCGTAGCGCTCCGACACGGCTGTTTTGATCTTATGTGACAAGTGTGAGGGTTCTTGCTGACACACAGAGCAGCGCAGTGCAGAGACAGCTCTTTGATGGTTAAAGTTAATGAGACTATGGCTGGTTCCAATTTGGCAACCTATTCCCTACATAGTGCACTATTCTGGTCAAAAGTAGTGCACTATATAGGGAATAGGGTGCAATTTGAGATGCACACTGGTTGTGTTTGGCTTCTCTCATTATACCTACACAGGGGGCTGAAGCTCTGCTCTACTCCTTGTCTTTGTAGCGGGATCCTGTGTCTCCCGATTTAGTCTAACTTTTAGTCTCTCTCTTTTTCTCCTCCCTCTCTTTTCCCTGCTCTCTCCCTCATTCTCTACTCCCTCCCTCTTGCTTTCTCTTTCCCTCTCTCCCTCAATCGCTCTCTCTCCCTCGCTTTCTCGTTCCCCTCTCTCCCTCAATCTCTCTCTCTCTCTCTTTTTCTCTCTCTCTCGCTTTCTCTTTCCCCTCTCGGCTCAATCTCTCTCTCTCCTCTCCCTCCTCTCCCTCTCTTCCTGTGTCTGAAGTAGATCATGTATCAGTAGAGCGTGGTGAGAACAATGACAGTGTCGTGTTGCTGACGCGAAGCACACCTCTTCAAAAGCCACCTAATGCTCTTTACTCTATACGTGACTATCTGCTTGACTGACTGACTAAGAGATAGTGCAATGCAGATAGGGGAGGGTGGAGACGGGTGGCAGGGCTAAAAATGTACCCCTTGTCAAAGGAGAGTGCATGGCAGAGGTTAGGGTCATGGGAATATGGGAGGAGGTGGTGGTTGTGTGTGGGGGGGGGGGGGGGGGGGGGTTTTGTTTGGTTTTCTGATAAGGAAAAATCTGTTTTTGCTGTTTTTATCTTTGTCAGAGCTACTGGCACACAGGAGTAGGGTAGGGAGACCGTCTAATCAGTCCACACACAGACAAGAGAGAGGAGACAGAGAGATGTAGTGAGAGAGAGAGAGAGAGAGAGAGCGAGCAGAAGCGAGAGAGAGAGAGAAATAGAGAGGACTGAAGGCGACAGAGAGAGAGAGAGAAGCGAGAGAGAGTGAGTATGACTGCCAGCTCAATCATCTATCTGTTGACTAGCATTGTGACTCCAAAACTGTTTTCCGCTAG
Source organism: Salvelinus sp. IW2-2015 (assembly GCF_002910315.2). Taxonomy (NCBI): domain Eukaryota; kingdom Metazoa; phylum Chordata; class Actinopteri; order Salmoniformes; family Salmonidae; genus Salvelinus; species Salvelinus sp. IW2-2015. The sequence continues at coordinate 41,717,166 of NC_036854.1, forward strand.
TCTGATGCTGCATATCACGTCTGTGAAGATTCAGTGGCGCCACTTCCTTCTCCTTTTTCCTCATGATGAGTTTAGTAGTAATGTAAGTTTACAGTGTTTTGCCTTAAGAATATCAGGGCAAGTTTTCCCATGGGTCTCTTGTTTCCATTTTCCATTTCCTATACCGTTCTCTTCAATCTCTCAGTTTTGTCTCTCATGCACTCACAGGATTGACATTTCAAATCTGGAGGAGTTTTTTTGAAGTAAAACTCAATTTAAGTCAATGTTTTGTTACTTTGTTAAAATATGGATATTGCTATATGGAATCCTCTCTGGGTATCACTATTCATTGAAGTCCTATCCACTGTCACACTGAATGAGTCCCAATTAGCACCCTATTCCCTATGTAGTGGCACTACTTTTCACCAGGGTCCATGGGGACTTTTGGTTGTCTGTTTGTGTAACGAGCCATGACAGTATGTCTGAAGGAGTGTATAGATCTGGTCCCAGTCAGAGTTAATGAATCTAGGTGGGCAGTGTCAGTGGGTGTCTCTGTTTGTCACTATCTGCCTCATGAGACCTGACACGTTTATAGAGCTGTGTGGGGCCCTAAGGGTAAAGAGATGCAGCACACACACACTCCTACACACACGCGTGCACACACACACACGCGTGCACACACACACAACACACACACACACACACACACACACACACACACACACACACACACACACACACACACACACACACACACACACACAGTTATCAGATGCCTTTTATCATTACTGTAGTTTATCAGGACGTGCAGGGAAGCATTTGGACACGGACCCAACTGTAGAGAGAGGCTATGGTGTCAACTTACGGTAGTAGAGAAAAGGGCGGACATGTCCGTCCTGAAAAATGACTGTTTCTTCTGGTCTCGGGTTTCAAGTGAGAGGAGATCAGTGGACAAAAAGGCTCCTTAATGACAGTGTCAATCCAAAAGACAAAAAAGAGACCTTTATATTGAGGAGATAAAACTTTAGTGAGCTCTGGTTTCAAACAATAGAGAGAGGGAGTATATTACGTTAACTGCTTTCATCAGATCTCCTTGTAGGCTGATGCTACATCAAGTTATTCTTCATCCCTATTGCTCCAATGGTTTATTTCATATCATTTGRCAGATTATTTTTTCATTTCTGCGACGGCCCGATTACCAGTCATCGGTGTCGAGACTCATGAATATTGTACAGCTAGAGATGACGTCTAGAGTCCAACTGCCGCTTTATGTGAAATGTGGGTCTAAAAAGTATCCGTTTTATTTTATTTTCAGTCGTTTTTGTTTTCCACGGCCTGCTTCTTTTGTAGACAATCAGTTACTATTTTACACCACCGSCAAAAGCTTTCGTTTGTATTCAGAGATGACGCAGGACTGCATTCATGTTCATTTTAATAGCTGTGAGTCAAAGATTATTCTTCCCGTTTTGTCTTGAAAATGTTGTAATGAAAATGTACTCCAACTACATGGGATTTATTTTCATTGATATTCATTCACAGCTGAATGAAAATATACAGGCTTACATTTAAATGATCCTGCATAATGAAGGATATAGAAACAAACATTTCACTAAGAAACAATTGGAATTATCCTGCTGTTTGAGGTCATTTTTATTCAATTGAATGTTTTTTACAGAATTGACTTCGATTTGAATAGAGGATATTTTAAGTTTTGCGTTAGTTTTCTTCATTTGGAGAAAAGTCTTTCAAAGCTTTTGACCTTGCAAACTCCCAGAATCTTTACCACTTATCACGAAGAGTACTCATTTTATTTTATTACGATTACACACTATATGATATAATATACTAAGGTCAGGTCATATAATTATTCTAWATAGCTTCCAACTGTGGATTTCAGTATGTTTAGAGGGACTCTCCCATGCAGTCTCTCAAGGTTTAATGGGGTTTACTAAGTCAAAASTCACAAGTTAAACTCTTCAATGACTTAATTTATGCAATTTACTTTTGAATCTGTAACATGTTGACTTCAGACTTCACAAGCTTTTTTTCTCCTTCCCCTCTCTCACTTTGTAGGTAAGTCTTAACATGTGTCATTTTCACTGCTAGCAGGCGTTTTCAGATAAGTGTCCATTTTGAAGACCACATTGTCAGGGGGAATTATTGTGACGCTGGAGTAAAGCCAGAAACCKCTTGTTGTTTACTCTCCTGTCATTTAACCCTGGACTTAAAACGTAGGTTCCCCTCCTTCCCTTGAGCAAACACCCAAGGACTTAAGAGATTGAAGGAAGAGCTCAAACTCCTCCCAAAGAAAAATAGAGTTTCAGAAAGTGCAGCTTTAGGGGCCTTGCCTCCTAGGGGTGTTTTGGATTGCTAGCTAGGAAACTATAAAATAAGTAACTCCACGGGTGTTTGTGCGTGCGCGTGCGTGTGTGTATGTGTGTGTGTGTGTGTGTGTGTGTGTGTGTGTGTTGTGTTAAATGAGATTAAGCAGTTTACTGCTGACATGTCTATTTGTACTTTGTATTTTATTAGGGATCCCCATTAGCTGCTGCCAAGGCAACACAAAATGTATGATACCACCATACAACAATATTACAATGTACGTGTGTGTAGAGGGCATGTGTCTGTACCTGTGTGTGTCTGTACCTGTCTGTGTCTGTACCTGTGTGTGTGTCTCTTCACAGTCCCTGSTGTTCCAAAAGGTGTATTTTTATCAGTTTTTGCATCAGTTACRTGATGTGGAATAGAGTTCCATGTAGTCATGGCTCTATGTAGTACAGTGCGCCTCCCATAGTCTGTTCTGGACTTGGGAATTGTGAAGAGACCTCTGGTGGCATGTCTTGTGGGGTATGTATGGATGTCCAAGCTGTGGTAATAGTTTAAACAGACAGCTCGGTACATTCAGCTTGTCAACACCTCTTACAAAAACAAGTAGTGATGACGTCAATCTCTCCTCCACTTTGAGCCAGGAGAGATTGACATGCATATCATTCATGTTAGCTCTCCGTGTACATTTAAGGGCCAGCCGTGCTGCCCTGTTCTGAGCCAATTGTAAGTCCCTCGTAGTGGCACCTGACCACACTACTGAACAGTAGTTCAGGTGCGACAAAACTAGAGCCTGTAGGACCTGTCTTGTTGATAACGTTGTTAAGAAGGTAGCGCTGCGCTTTGTTATGGACAGACTTTAGTGAAGGATTTGTCCCAAATACAATGCTTTTAGTTTTTGAAATATTTAGGATGAACTTATTCCTTGCCACACATTCTGAAACTGACTGCAGCTCTTTGGTAAGTGTTGCAGTCATTTCAGCCGATGTAGTAGCTTACGTGTAAAGTGTTGAGTCATCTGCAAACATAGACGCATTGGCTTTACTCAAAGATCTGCCTTCAGTTAGTATCCTGTCTCTGCCCAGGCAGCCAGGTCTGTGGGATACTATAACAGTGTATCTACTGCAGCCAGGTCTGTGGAGATACTATAACAGTGTATCTACTGCAGCCAGGTCTGTGGGAATACTATAACAGTGTATCTACTGCAGCCAGGTCTGTGGGATACTATAAACAGTGTATCTACTGCAGCCAGGGTCTGTGGGATACTATAACAGTGTATCTACTGCAGCCAGGTCTGTGGATACTATAACAGTGTATCTACTGCGCAGCCAGGTCTGTGGGATATCTATAAACAGTGTATCTACTGCAGCCAGGTCTGTGGGATACTATAACAGTGTATCTACTGCAGCCAGGTCTGTGGGATACTATAACAGTGTATCTACTGCAGCCAGGTCTGTGGGATATCTATAACAGTGTATCTACTGCAGCCAGGTTGTGGGATACTATAACAGTGTAATCTACTGCAGCCAGGTCTGTGGAATCTATAACAGTGTAGCTACTGCAGACAGGTCTGTGGGAATCTATAACAGTGTAGCTACTGCAGCAGGTCTGTGGGATACTATAACAGTGTATTACTGAAGCCAGGCCGGACACATCTCAAACATGATCTACTGCAGCCAGGTCTGTGGGATACTAAATAACAGTGTACTACTGCAGCCAGGTCTGTGGGATACTAATAACAGTGTATCTACTGCAGCCAGGTCTGTGGGAATCTATAAACAGTGTTACTACTGCAGCCAGGTCTGTGGGATACTATAACAGTGTATTACTTGCAGCCAGGTCTGTGGGATACTATAACAGTGTATCTACTGCAGCCAGGTCTGTGGGATACTATAAAGTGTATCTACTGCAGCCAGGTCTGTGGGATGCTATAACAGTGTATCCACTGCAGCCAGGTCTGTGGATACTATAAGCATGGTATCTACTGCAGCCAGGTCTGTGGGATACTATAACAGTGTATCTACTGCAGCCAGGTCTGTGGGATACTATAACAGTGTAGCTACTGCAGCCAGGTCTGTGGGATACTATAACAGTGTATCTACTGCAGCCAGGTCTGTGGGATATCTATAATAGTGTAGCCTACTGCAGCAGGTCTGTGGATACTATAACAGTGTAGCTACTGCAGCCAGGTCTGTGGATACTATAACAGTGTATCTACTGCAGCCAGGTCTGTGGGATATCTATAACAGTGTAGTCTACTGCAGCCAGGTCTGTGGGATACTATAAACAGTGTAGTCTACTGCAAGCCAGGTCTGTGGGATACTATATACAGTGTAGCTACTGCAGCCAGGTCTGTGGGATACTATAACAGTGTAGCTACGGCAGCCAGGTCTGTGGGGGATACTATAACAAGTGTGATCTACTGCAAGCCAGGTCTGTGGATACTATAAACAGTGTAGCTACTGCAGCCAGGTCTGTGGGATACTATAACGTGTATTACTGCAGCCAGGTCTGTGGATACTATAACAGTGTATCTACTGCAGCCAGGTCTGTGGGATACTATAACAGTGTATCTACTGCAGCCAGGTCTGTGGGATATATAACAGTGTAGCTATTGCAGCCAGGTGTTACCCAACCCAGGTCTTAGGAAAACTTAGGTAGCTGATAACTGCAGGAAGGAGCCCTGGAATGGGGTAGATAAGGCTAAGCCCCTCTCTCTCTCTTCTTTTTCGCTCTGTCTATACCTCTCACTGGCTCTCTCCTCTCTCTCTCTCTCTTGTCACTTCAATATAAACTCAGCAAAAAAAAGAAACGTCCTCTCACTGTCAGAAATTGAATATGTGTCCCTGAACAAAGGGGGGTCAAAATCAAAAGTAACAGTCAGTATCTGGTGTGGCCACCAGCTGCATTAAGTACTGCAGTGCATCTACTCCTCATGGACTGCACCAGATTTGCCAGTTCTTGCTGTGAGATGTTACCCCACTCTTCCACCAAGGCACCGTCAAGTTCCCGGGCATTTCTTGGGTGAATGGCCCTAGCCCTCACCCTCCTATCCAACAGGTCCCAGACATGCTTAATGGGATTGAGATCCGGTCTCTTCGCTGGTCATGGCAGAACATTGACAATCACGCAACACAACGAGCAGTATGGTTTTTGGCATTGTCATGCTGGAGGGTCATGTCAGGATGAGCCTGCAGGAAGGGACCACATGAGGGAGGAGGATTTATTCCTGTAACGTACAGCATTGACATAGCCTGCAATGGCAACAAGCTCAGTCCGATGATGCTGTGTCACACCACCCCAGACCATGACGGACCCTCCACCTCCAAATGGATCCCCCTCCAGAGTACAGGACTCGTGTAACGCTCATTCTCTCGACGATAAACGCAAATCTGACCATCACCCCTGGTGAGACAAAACCGCGACTCGTCAGTGAAGAGCACTTTTTTGGCAGTCCTGTCTGGTCCAGCGACGGTGGGTATGTGCCCATAGGCGACGTTGTTGCCTTTGATGTCTGGTGAGGACCTGCCTTACAACGGGCCTACAAGCCCTCAGTCCAGCCTCTCTCAGCCTATTGCGGACAGTCTGAGCACTGATGGAGGGATTGTGCGTTCCTGGTGTAACTCAGGCAGTTGTTATTGCCATCCTGTACCTGTCCCACAGGTGTGATGTTCAGATGTACCAATCCTGTGCAGGTGTTGTTACACGTGGTCTGCCACTGCGAGGACGATCAGCTGTCTGTCCTGTCTCCCTGTAGCACTGTCTTAGGCATCTCACAGTACGAACATTGCAGTTTATTGCCCTGGKCACATCTGCAGTCCTCAWGCCTCCTTGCAGCATGCCTAAGGCATGTTCACGCAGATGAGCAGGGACCCTGGGCATCTTTCTTTTGGTGTTTTTAAGAGTCAGCAGAAAGGCCTCTTTAGTGTCCTACGTTGTCATAACTGTGACCTTAATCAGCTATCGTCTGTAAGCTGTTAGTGTCTTAACGACCGTTCCACAGGTGCATGTTCATTAATTGTGTATGGTTCATTGAWCAAGCATGGGAAACAGTGTTTAAACCTTTTACAATGAAGATCTGTGAAGTAATTTGGATTTTTAAGAATTATCTTTGAAAGACAGGGTCCTGAAAAAGGGACGTTTCTTTTTTTGCCGAGTTTACTTTATTGACATGGGAAGTAAAACACTAACATTGTCAAAGTWAACATATAACAATAATCTGTGATGACGAGCAATTATTTCCAGCACCATTCTTTGGTATTGTTCCTTTGTCAGGAATGGCCTACTACACTAGAATGGCCTACTCCTAGAATGGCCTACTCCTAGAATGGCCTACTCCTAGAATAGATCTTCTTGATGTATGAGTGGATGTGGACCAGAAGAGACAAGATAAGTCTCTGTTCTTCCTATGGACATGCCTTTACAACAGATCTTTCAGGTGAAGCCTTGACATGTTCACCTCTCGTTGGAGGTGCTTGACAAACAAACTGTTCCGGTTTCTCCGTTACACCACTTCTAGTTTCTATGGAAACCCAGTGCTTGCCTATGATAGACAGTATGTTTGTCATTCTATACATGTAGCTACACATCATGACCAAAAGTATGCGGACACCTGCTTGTCGAACATCTCATTCAAAAAATCATGGGCATTAATATGGAGTTGGACCCCCCCTTTGCTGTTATAACAGCCTCCACTCTTCTGGGATGGATTTCCACTAGATGTTGGAACAATGTTGCGTGGACCTGCTTCCGTTCAACTGCAGGACTATTAGTCAGGCACTGATATTGGGCGGATAGGCCTGGCTCACAGTCGGCATTCCAATTCATCCTAAAGGTGTTCGATGGGGTTGAGGTCAGGGTTCTGTGCAGGCCAGTRAAGTTCTTCCACACCYATCTCGGTAAACAATTTCTGCATGGACTTCGCTTTGRMCATGGGGGCATTGCCATGCTGAAACAGGAAAGGGCCTTCCCCAAACWGTTGCCACAAAGTTGGAAGCACAGAATCATCTAGAATGTCATTGTATGCTGTATCGTTAATATTTCCTTTTACTGGAACTAAGGGGCCTAGCCCGAACCATGAAAACAGTCCCAGACCATTATTCCTCCTCTATCAAACTTTACAGTTAGCTCTATGCATTTGGGCAGGTAGCATTCTCCTAGCATCCGCCAAACCCAGATTAGTCCGTTGGACTGCCAGATGGTGAAACGTGATTCATCACTCCAGAGAACACATTTCCACTGCTCCAGAGTACAATGGCGGCGAGCTTTACACCACCCCAGCCAACGCTTGGCATTGCGCATGGTGATCTTAGGCTTGCATGTGGCTGCTCGGCCATGGAAATCAATTTCATAAAGCTCCCGACGAACAGTTATTGTGCTGACGTTGCTTCCAGAGGCAGTTTGCAACTCAGTAGTGAGTGTTGCAACCGAGGACTGATTATTGTGATGTGCTACACACTCCGCGGTCCTGTCTGTGAGCTTCTGTGGCCTACCACATCGTGGCTTTGCGTTGTTGCTCCTAGACGTTTCCACTTAACAATAATAGCACTTACAGTTGAGAGGGCAGCTCTAGCATGGCTGACATTTGACGAACTGACTTGTTGGTAAGGTGGCATCCTATGACGGTGCCAAGTTGAAAGTCACTGAGCTCTTTAGTAAGGCCATTCTACTGTCAATGTTTGTCTACTGAGATTGCATGGCTGTGTGCTTCTTTTTTGTACACCTGTCAGCAACGGTGTTGCTGAAAGAGCCGAATCCACTAATTTGAAGGGGTTCCACATACTTTTGTATATATAATGTACGTCTGGTCACTTGTAGTGGTAACTATCATGTGTTCAGTTCAGATGTACCGTAGGTATGGTAACTATCATACGTTCAATCAGATGTACTGTAGGTACGGTAACTATCATACGTTCAATCAGATGTACTGTAGGTACGGTAACTATCATACGTTCAATCAGATGTACTGTAGGTACGGTAACTATCATGCGTTCAATCAGATGTACTGTAGGTACGGTAACTATCATACGTTCAATCAGATGTACTGTAGGTATTGTCATATTATGACACCTTTCTTGATTTTGCAGAAATAAGGAAATGACTGTGTGTTTTAAAGATGCACTGCCGCCCAGAATAAGCTACTCTTGCAACCAGTGTTGGTTCTTTAACCAAACAACAACAGTTAATCTCAGCTCCACACAGCAGTGAACCCGTCACCACTCCGCCACATGCCATCTCCGCTTGCCTTGTTAGCAGATGTGCCAGTGTGATGTCACAGTCGGCGACTGCACTGTGTTTGTCCTGTTTGCTGAGCACAAGAGGGTTGCCTGCCCCAATATGTCATCTCCTAGCAGGCATTTAAGACCCACGGTGGGGAGGGACCCTAAGGAACCCCTCACAGCAAGCCCCCACAGCCAGCCCATGCTCTCTCAGGTGGGTTGAAGGGTAGGAGAGGAACACCCCCACCCCCTACACTCCCCCCTCCCCCTTTCTGTCACAGATGACTGAGAGAAAACGACTGTGTGGCTTGTAGATGAGGGCCTGCACCATTCCACCATGCCTTCGCCTCAGAATGAAAACAGGCATCATGGACCTTCTTTTCTGTCTTTAACATTCAATCTTACCATGAAAAGAATGACAACCCAGAACCTTGTTCTATTTTGTCTCTTTCAGTGTTGTTTCCTTGACTAGATTGACCTTGGCTTGGCACTGTCTGCAGCTTCTCTCCCTGTGTTTGGATGATTGTGTGCTGGGTTTGGTCTAATCATGTGCCATTGTGCAGTGTTGGACCCAGCGTGCAGTGCGTGTGTGCGTGCTGTGCGTGTGTGTGTGTGTGTGTGTGTGGTGTGTGTGTGTGTGTGTGTGTGTGTGTGTGTGTGTGTGTGTGTTGTGTGTGTGTGTGTGTGTGGTGGATGTTGCACTGTGTGTTGTGTGTGTGTGTGTGGTTAATAGCCCAGGGGTTGGCTGTGACCCAATGCTAAGGTCCTGTTGACATTTATTTCCAACTCACCACTGCTGTTAATACTGAACTGGTCTCCTCACCACAGGAGACAAACAAAGGTGCTGCTTGGAATCACACTGGGCACACGCTCACATGCATGATGTTACACACACATACAGACGTGCACATGCATACACATTACACACTGTACCTGCACTTGAAAATACATAGAACATAGGTAAAATACATACATACTGTAGGAACACTCAACTGATGTAAAGCCCATAGTAACACATGCACACAAATGGGCAATTGAGCACACACACACTTAAAACACATTGCACACGCTCGCACAATTTTCAATAGGTGTCGGCTTTTGCAGTGCCAAGTGGCTTCATAACCTGTGATTTTACGGTCATTTTACTGGGCTCCTGTGACATCCCCATCCATCTCCTCCTGCTTCAGCCCCTGAGGTGAAATTACAGACTCCCAAATGTTACCCCATTCCCTATATAGTGCACTAATTTTGACCAGACCCCTATGGGTTATATTCCCTATATACTGTAGTGCACTATGTAAGGAGTTGGATGCCATTTGGGACACAGACTGCAGTCTTTGTCCCTATTCACACACACAGCCCACAGACAGGACCACACTTGAATCATTGCAACAATTTGGGCTATCAAATCATAATAGAGGGAAGAGATTGCCTTTGTTTCCTGTATGAGGAGAAGCATCTCCAGACCCCTAAGCCTGGGTTCGTGTGTTTAGAAAGGTGTATATATATATATATGTTTTCACTATTTCTAGATTGAATGGGAAAAGGGAAAAGGCTTTTTTTCTTTTGTTTGTCTGTGTGCCGCTTGAGAGCATTCTGACTTAATTGAAAGAAACTGGTCAAGAAAGGGAGTGATGTTTTTCCCACCTCCTCCCACGGTTTATCTCTGTAACAATTTCAGTGATGAATTCATGTTGACGTTTTTGCCAATGGAATGTGGATGAAAAACATTGAAGCCGCTTGCTTCACAAAGTTTATTGCAGTTGACTTTGACACGTTAATGTCTAATGCATTACTTGTCGGTCAAAACCACTCTAATATACTGTGTTGAAGGTGACTATMTTTGTTTACATACCAGCATTACCAGTGATGGTTTATTTACCAGAGAGAGTCATGGTCAATTTGGTCTGCTTAGAAGTAATGGAAGGCTGAGTCATCTCTTAAAATAATGTCTCCTTGTTAATGTGGGATGATGTCATCCAGACCACCATGGGAATAATTGCTGTAAATTGCCATTCAATTACACATAAAAATTACCGTTGTTTAATCTGTACTATTACATCATAACCTAAACTGTCTGCTATTGATCATACTAGGATGAATAAACTTACGCTTCACARTCACACAGCTATGTTTGCATGTACTGTARGTACACAAACACACACACACTGGAAACATTTCAGTTTTCAAATTGGACATGTGGGGGGGACAAACAAAAGAAAGCAGAGCAATCAGAAAAAGACAGACAATTGCCTGCCCCTTCATCCAAACACTGTTATTATGTTTCTTCCTCCCCCCGTGAATGGAAAGCCATTTAGCGTCAGATTTGTAAATACAAGAACATTGGACATTTTATTATTATTATTATTATTAATTAAGAATGTTATTATTATATTGCCTATGGTCCAGGACATTAAGACAATGATGATTCCACGCCAATATATTGAAGTGTCATACATACTGGAGCTATAGTGCATTGCATCCCTATATGGTCTAAATATAGCATCATAAATTGGAGGCTATTCCCCTACTATTTTTTATTGTACTACTGTTTAGAATAGATGGCCAGTCCCGTATGGGCTACCACAACTTTCCTTTTCCTTCGTTTTTTTTCTTCCTGTTGATGGCCGTCCCCCTCGGTTTACGTTAATGAATCTCCCAGGGAGGACTTGGCCTACAGGCCATGATTAATTACTGTGAAGATCTACACTGAGTATACAAAACATTAAGAACACCTTCTCTTTCCGTGACATAGACTGGCCAGTTGAATCCAGGTGAAAGCTATGATCCCTTATTGATGCCACTTTTTCAAATCCACTCCATTTAGTGTAGATGAAAGGAAAGGGAAAGGGGGATACCTAGTCAGTTGTCCAACTGAATGTAATCAACTGAAATGTGTCTTCTGCATTTAACCCGACCCCTCTGCCTTCCGGTTACTGGCCCAACGCCCGTCCGGTTACTGGCCCAACGCTCTAACCACTAGAAGGGGAGGAGACAGGTTAAAGAAAGATTTTTAAGCCCTGAGCCTCCTTTCTGTTTCACGTCCATGGGCTTACTGACACTAAAGTTAACAATTACATCATTAATAATACTTTTTTTTTTAAATGTTCAATGACAACGCTAGCTATTCTCATGAGGGAATTTGAAAGGCCTTGATAGTCCTATCAAATGTTCCAGCTGTCTTGATATCCTACTCAGAAACCATATTGATATACTGCAGCAATGCTCCAAGAAATACCCCTGCTCCAAAAGGACACACATAGAATAGAGAACCATTTGTATAAACTGGCTGTTTTTTCAGCCCCAAACAAATCTAAAGGTGGAATCAGAATGATACATAAGAAATTAAAAATCACAATCCTGCGCAGAATCACTTTCCTTAAATGTGTACATTCCAAATTCATATGATCCTATGTTTTTTTTATTCACTGAACAGCAGATTGTTAGAATCAACTGAATTCCATCTGGTTATTGTGACAGACATGAATGCCATTTTGAGCATGCGGGACATATTTAATAAGACTAACTATAATCCACACACAACCAAGGCTCTCCAGCATATACTCTCTGATTACAACCTAATTGATACCTGGCGAGCACATAATCCTAATGAATACACCTTCTACTCAAACAGGCATAAATTATTTTCACTAATCAATTTCATAGTATTATTTCTACCCCTCTATTTTCTTTATTCGAGAAAATAGAAATTTGACATATGAGCTTGTCTGACCCCAATGATTACTATTGTCAACTTCAAACGTCAGCATTAAGTCCATTATTGCTCGAAATGATTGACACAGCCGTTCACAAAGGTTCATTTGGGAGAGATGTGAATACAGCACAAATTTCCCTTTTATTAATAAAAGGTAAAGATGCCACCCAGTGATAAACACAGATGTTAAACTGTTTTTGAAAATGTTGTCATCCTTTCATCTCGAGACTTTCATCTCCACATGGACCAATATATATCCAATCGCTCCCAAACACATTGAATATCATAAATAAATTCAGCTTAATCTCAAGTTACAAAATGAATCTAACCAACTCAGCCCTACTGTCTTTCAATACCCCGATGGAGGACTCCATCTCTAATCCCAATCACTTCCCATTTTAAATATTTGGGAGTATATATATTTCCTTCCTTAGATAAAACCATTGTCAGGAACTTTAACAGAATGCCCAAATCAATTCAGTTCGACCTTGGTAGATAGAATAAGATCTCAGTTGCTTTAACCATCAGAATATCTATTTTTAAAATGAATATATTGCCGCAGCTGAATTTCTGTAGTTCAATGCTTCCCATGTTTCTTCTGGCAGTTGGGATAAAATTGATAGTGCGGTTTCAAATGTATATGACAAGGTAAGCGATCCCGGATAAAATTAACAAACTCACAAAGAGGGAATGACATAGGAGGACTATCCGTACCAAACTTAAAATTGTATTTCCAGGTTTTTCGCCCCATTCTAAATTGGTTTAGACACGATTCTTCCACTCCCTGGTTGAGTATAGAGAGAAATATGGTGTCTCATATTGCCCTGGAAGAGGTGGTCTTCACTGATATTAAATGATGTAAACTACACTTTGGTCCAATTATTGCTCACACAATTTCTATTTGGTACAAACTTGAAAAAAATGTAACAGCGAATCAAAATGGCATGCCCATACTCCAATATTTCACAATAATGCAGCCTTTTGCATCCCCCCAATGGTCCCAATTGTGGAATCCGTACCATATCATGGACATCGCCATGATCGCCATCGCCGAGGCAAACAACACTGAGGCATGCATGAGAGCATCAGCTGTTCCGAACAACTGTGTGGTCACGCTCTCCGTAGCCGACGTGAGTAAGACCTTTAAACAGGTCAACATACACAAGGCTGCGGGGCCAGACGGATTACCAGGACATGTGCTGACCAACTGGCAGGTGTCTTCACTGACATTTTCAACATGTCCCTGATCGAGTCTGTAATACCAACATGTTTCAAGCAGACCACCATAGTCCCTGTGCCCAAGAACACAAAGGCAACCTGCCTAAATGACTACAGACCCGTAGCACTCACGTCCGTAGCCATGAAGTGCTTTGAAAGGTTGGTAATGGCTCACATCAACACCATTATCCCAGAAACCCTAGACCAACCCCAATTTGCATACCGCCCAAACAGATCCACAGATGATGCAATCTCTACACTGCCCTTTCCCACCTGGACAAAAGGAACACTTATGTGAGAATGCTATTCATTGACTACAGCTCAGCGTTCAACACCATGGTACCCTCAAAGCTCATCACTAAGCTAAGGATCCTGGGACTAAACACCTCCTTCTGCAACTGGATCCTGGACTTCCTGACAGGCCGCCCCCAGGTGGTGYGGGTAGGTAGCAACACATCTGCCACGCTGATCCTCAACACTGGAGCTCCCCAGGGGTGCGTGCTCAATCCCCTCCTGTACTCCCTGTTCACCCACGACTGCATGGCCAGGCACGACTCCAACACCATCATTAAGTTTGCAGATGACACAACAGTGGTAGGCCTGATCACAGGCAACGACGAGACAGCCTATAGGGAGGAGGTCAGAGACCTGGCCGGGTGGTGCCAGAATAACAAAATATCCCTCAATGTAATCAAGACTAAGGAGATGATTGTGGACTACAGGAAAAGGAGGACCGAGCACACCCCCATTCTCATCGACAGGGCTGTAGTGGAGCAGGTTGAGAGCTTCAAGTTCCTTGGTGTCCACATCAACAACAAACTAGAATGGTCCAAACACACCAAGACAGTCGTGAAGAGAGCACGACAAAACCTATTCCCCCTCAGGAAACTAAAAAGATTTGGCATGGGTCCTGAGTTCCTCAAAAGGTTCTACAGCTGCAACATCGAGAGCATCCTGACCGGTTGCATCACTGCCTGGTACGGCAATTGCTCGGCCTCTGACCGCAAGGCACTACAGAGGGTAGTGCGTACGGCCCAGTACATCACTTGGGCTAAGCTGCCTGCCATCCAGGATCTTTACACCAGGCGGTGTCAGAGGAAAGCCCTAAAAATTGTCAAAGACCCCAGCCACCCCAGTCATAGACTGTTCTCGCTACTACCAAATGGCAAGRGGGTACCGGAGTGCCAAGTCTAGGACAAAAAGGCTTCTCAACAGTTTTTACCCCAAAGCCATGACTCCTGAACAGGTAATCAAATGGCTACCCGGACTATTTGCATTGCATGCCCCATCCCCCCAACCCCTCTTTTTACGCTGCTGCTACTTTATGTTTATTATATATGCATAGACACTTTAACTATACATTCATGTACATACTACCTCAATTGGGCCGACACATTGGCTAACCGGGCTATCTGCATTGTGTCTCGCCACCCGCCACCCACCACCCGCCAACCCCTCTTTTACGCTACTGCTACTCTCTATTCATCATATATGCATAGTCACTTTAACCATATCTACATGTACATACTACCTCAATCAGCCTGACWAACCGGTGTCGGTCTGTAGCCTCGTTACTTTTATAGCTTCGCTACTGTATATAGCCTGTCTTTTTACTGTTGTTTTATTTCTTTACTTACCTATTGTTCACCTAATACCTTTTTTGCACTATTTAGAGCCTGTAAGTAAGCAGTTCACTGTAAGGTCTACACCTGTTGTATTCGGCGCACGTGACAAATAAACTTTGATTTGATTTGACAGTAATGGTTTGAGAACATTCCAAGATTTCAAAGATCCATACACATTTCTAGGCAACTCCTTGTTTCTATATTTACAATTTAGGTCAGCTATGCTACCTAACTACCAAACCATCCAATTATGGGATTTATGAATAGATTATCTGGGCTCCCGAAAGAACTGATCTCTAAAATATCTAAACAACTTTTGGAAAGCTCATATTTTGAGCTAGCCATTTAAAAAGTATGGCTCACAGATCTGATTGAATCTGAACAACCCTTTAACTCGAACATAATATGGAAAAATATGACATTGGCATCCCGTAATCTTAATAACCATCAATTGTTCACAGACTGTATTTAACACCAAGGAAACATTTCACGGTGAAATTGGCCGCAGCTGTTCACTATGTTCCCTAAATCAGGTAGGCACTTTCTTTCATATGATGTGGGAGTGCTTGAATGTAAATATTCAACCCTTTGCTTCTATTATGTTACTTAATGATGATACCTCCTTGAATCTCTCAATCAATCAGAGACAACTACTGCTGGCTGGCAGCACTGCTGCTAAAAAGATGTTGGCTCACCTCACTGTCTCTCAATTCGCTYGTGGATACAGTTACTATTAGAAGTATCAACAGTGAGAATGAATGGTACTAGTCAAGGAACAATTGAGGCCTGGACAAATATACTTGACTCTGTAAAGAATAATCTCAACTAAAGCCCAACACATACAAATAAACAGTCCATGAATCCCAACACATACAAACAAACTAAATACACTGTGTAAACAAAACATTAAGAACACCTGGGGGGGCACTCATTTGTTTCATTTTTTTTCTTTATACTGAATTTATTTTTACTTAAACTTTAGAATATGATTCAAAATGATCAATACTTTGTGGTTATGTACATTTTGTAACGTTTTTATTTTATTTTGTCTTCTTTTTTTCTTCTTCTTTTGAGTGGCACATGTAGAATGTATAAATAATGTCTTGAAAATATATGGAATTTAAATATTTTACCTGTAATACAAATTTTAAAAATATAAAATTTACTTGGTCACAAAAAAAGATTTGTAGCACACACACAATTATACACGCACACACAGACTGCTTCTCTCCTCCCCGCTAATGACCAGCTCTGTCAGGGCCAACCAGAGAAGAAGAGAAAGAATGGGCCTCCGTGTTGCCCTCTTCTTTTCACCGGAGAGAGGATGATTATTCCAGGCTGCATTGATCCAGCTATTCTCACAGAGGTAATGGATGGCATTGTCCCTACTCAGCTCTGTTAGTACAAATAATGATTAATCAATATGCACTCAAGTCTTAGTTCAGAATATTATTTTAACACATGATTTATTCTCCCGCATGCTCGCTCGCTTTTGGAGTCCGGTGATGATTGTTTGCGACTCGGTCGCTGTCATTGGCTGGACAATCAATTGGACCAATCAACTAAAGACCCTCAATTATAACGACTGATTGGAAATAATAACGGCATTTTGTATCGCTCCAGTCTTCCGTATGTAGGCTTCCTGTGTTGGTGTGACATTAATGATATTGAACACACTACATTAGGCTAGTTGGCCTGTAGATGTTCTATAAAGAGACATGTATTTGCWTGGTCATTGATGGTGAATAATATGCTCTCAGGACAGTGATAGAAAGCATATTTCATTCAGTTACTTCAGCATAGTTGGCTTTTCATGGTAAATTATGCACCTTTGTGTGCTTTGTATAAGTACTAAAGTCAAATCACATCAATTCTAATGTATTTGCCACGTGCTTCGTAAACAACAGGTGTAGACCGTCATTGTAAATCAGAATTTGTTATTAACTGACTTTCCTAGTTAAATACAGGTTAAATGAAATAAATAGACTAACAGTGAAATGCTTACTTATGGGTCCTTTAAAAAAAATACAGAGTTAAAGATKATTTTTAAATCAATTTTTTTGTTGTTGAAATAGTGAGAAATAAATACACAGTGAATAATGAATAATAATGACGAGTATAAATAACATGACTATATACAGGGAGTACCAGTACCGAATCAATGTGCAAGGGTATTAGGTAATTGAGGTAGCTATGTAAATATAGGTAGGGTTAAAGTGACTAGGCAACAGGATAGATAATAGACAGTAGCAGCAGCGGGTAGCCATTTGATTATCWATTTAGTAGTCTTGTTGAGCAGTCTTATGGCTTGGAGGGTAGAAGCTGTTCAGGTTCCTGTTGGTTCCAGACTTGGTGCACAGCAAGCGGTAGCAAAGAAAACAGTCTATGGCTTGGGTGGCTGGAGTCTTTGACAKCTTTTTGGCCTTCCTCTGACTGGGCTGTACTCACCACCCTCTGTAACACCTTGCGGTCGGTTGCTTTGTAGTTGCCGTACCAAGCGGTGATGCAGCCAGTCAATATGCTCTCAATGGTGCAGCTGCAGATCTTTTTGAGGATCTGAGGGACAATTGTTTTCAGCTTCCTAAGGGGGAAGATGTGCTGTCGTGTCCTCTTTACAACTTTTTTGGGTGTGTGTCGACCATGTTAATTCATTAGTGATGTGGACACTGAGGAACTRGAKMCTCTCGACCCGATCCACTACAGCCCCATCCATGTGGATGGGAGCATACTCGCCCCTCTGTTTCCTGTAGTCCACGATCAGCTCCTTTGTCTTGCTGGCGGTGAGGGTACTTGTCTTTGACCTCCTCCCTATAGGTTGCCTCATCATCGTTGGTGATCAGTCATACCACCGTTGTGTTGCCAGCAAACTTGATGATGGTGTTGGAGTCTTGCGCGGCCACACAGTCCTGGGTGAAGAGGGAGTACKGGAGTTGCCCCTGTGTTGATGGTCAGCGTGGCGGATGTGTTGATGCCTACCCTCACCATCTGGGGCGGCCCTTCGGGAAGTCCAGGATACAGTTGCAGGGGGAGGTGTTAAGTCCCAGGGTCCTGAGCTTGGTGATGAGCTTGGAGGGGACTATGGTGTGGAATGATGAGCCGTAGTCAATGAACAGGATTCTTACATACGGTAGTTATTCATTTTGGCCAGGTGGGTGAGGGTAGTGTGGAGTGCAATAGAGATTACGTCGTCTGTGGATCTGTTGTGGCGGTATGTGAATTGGAGTGGGTCCAGTGTGTCTCGGATGATGGTGTTGATGAAGAGCTTTCCGGAGTCGCCTCTTCACTGTTCATAGCCTTTTTCATGTATTCATTATGGTTCACAGTGAGAACRGAACCGAGGTCCCRGTACCGAACGGTTCTGTACGAATACTTGTATCGTTACACCCCTAGAACACAGCTATCATTTTCTTTCTCAAATGCTCAGAGAATTCGGGGCGGTCTGGCAGTAAAAGTCGCTGGCCACACACACCAATGCACACATTTTAAAGTCAAACTATCACTTAAATAGCAGCCAACCGTTGGCACTATTGATATCCTACGGTGGGTCAGGATTGTTTGAAATTAACTATTAGAAAATAGTTTAATTCCCTTTTCCTTGATGGCAGCCTCCTGAAATCAACATCTACCATTCCAAAATATAGAGAGAAGCCTTCTACAAATTCTCATAACCAACCATGTATAGGTTATTCCTAGTTTTAGCGTGGCGTTTGAATAGTGTTAGTTTAAACAATGCTACACCCTGAACGTTGGCCACCTGTTCTATTGATTTCAGCGTGCTAGCAATGGAAGTGACCCACTTGAATCAAAATGCAACACTTCAAAATGTAGGTAGCTGACCCCAGGCCGACCTCAGCTGGTGAAGGTAGGCAACAACAACTCTGCCACGCTGATCCTGAACATGGTGCCTCTGGAGGCCAAAGAAATGTGGCTTGGCGCCGTCCCCCGAGCCACAGCCTGTTTAACCCCCTACACTCTCTCTTTATGTCCATTTATGTCTCACGTCTTTCTCTCTTTATGTCCATTTATGTCTCACGTCTTTCTCTCTCTATGTCCATTTATGTCTCACGTCTTTCTCTCTCGTTTTTTCTCTCTCGTTTTTTCTCTGTTTACGTCTTTGACATTTTCTTTCTTCCTTTCTCTCAGTCCTCTCTGTTTTCTCTCCTTTTTTTAGTTTGACATTTAGAAGGTGGAGACAGTACAGGTGCATCAAAGCTGGGACTGAGAGACTGAGAAACAGCTTCTATCCCCAGTCCATCAGACTGTTTAACACTCACCACGAGACGACCTCCGTCCATAACTCTGCCCTCTGCCCAGTATCCTACCCTGCCCATCAGTCACTGTCACTAGCCGGCTACCAGCYGGTACTCTACCCTGCAACTTAGGGACTGCTGCCCTATGRACATAGTCATTGAAGACTGTTCACTTGAATAATTTTTATATATCTACTYCTGTACTCAATTCTGTATCTTTTTTTAAATTTAGATTTGTGTCCTTGTTGACATTTGCTGAATTTATAGGAACTAGGAACATAAGCATTTTGCTGCACCTGCCATAAAACCTGATAAACTATGTATCCGACCAATAAAATGTGATTGTCAACTAATCAGTTATGTGCACAATTTTCCCAGATTCCGTGTGGTTTTTGAGCTGTTAGTTTTAACAGTATGTGCAACCTCGTCTCCCCCCCTCTCCTGCAATTGATTTCAATGTGATAATCTATAGGAGTGATTGAAAAAACAATGTTGTTTCTCTTTCTGTTCTGGTATCAAAATGCAARATAACAAAATGTAGCTGACTGTGATCTGCAGGTTATCCTCTATGTAAAAATATATCCAATTTACACGTGGTAATCGATGAGTGATTTATTTCCACTTGACAAAACAACAGGATGTTTGGTGCGTATGCAGTTTATAKAATAAATAAGTAGCACTGAATGACTACTGTTGTTACACATGTACAGTCTGTGCAYATTTGTACATTTCTTTTTTAGGTTTTCAATATACAGTATCACAAACTGATTCTGCTTATTGGTTATTGATTTTGACATTTTAGAACTGTGTTTTGACATTGGGCTATGCCTTGTCAACAAGCGACACGTATCATTTTCAACTTAAGTTTTAGGAATATAAATRGAACTTGCAACATTCATTTCCAATGGTATTGTACTTAATCAGGAAAAAACTGATGAATGAGTCCTAAAACATGGTGTGATTGATTTATTTTGATAATACAGTTGAAGTCGGAAGATTACATACACCTTGGCCAAATACATTTAAACTCAGTTTTTCACAATTCCTGACATTTAATCCTAGTAAAAATTCCCTGTCTTGGGTCAGTTAGGATCATCACTTTATTTTAAGAATGTGAAATGTCAGAATAATAGTAGAGAGAATGATTTATTTTAGCTTATATTTCTTTCCCAGTGGGTKAGAAGTTTACATACACTCAATTCGTATTTGGTAGCATTGCCTTTAAATTGTTTATTTTGGGTCAAATGTTTCGGGTAGCCTTCCACAAGCTTCCCACAATAAGTTGGGTGAATTATGGCCCATTCCTCCTGACAGAGCTGGTGTAACTGAGTCAGGTTTGTGGGCCTCCTTGCTCGCACACGCTTTTTCAGTTCTGCCKACAAAATGTTCTATAGGGTTGAGGTCAGGGCTTTGTGATGGCCAATCCAATACCTTAACTTTGTTGTCCTTAAGCCATTTTGCCACAACTTTGAAAGTATGCTTGTGGTCATTGTCCATTTGGAAGACCCATTTGCAACCAAGCTTTAACTTCCTGACTGATGTCTTGAGATTTTTTCATCTATCCACATAATGTTCCTACCTCATGATGCCATCTATTTTGTGAAGTGCACCAGTCCCTCCTGCAGCAAAGCACCCACAACATGATGCTGCCACCCTCTGTGCTTCACGGTTGAGATGGTGTCTTCGCTTGCAAGCCTCCCCTTTTCCTCCAAACATAACAATGGTCATTATGGCCAAACAGTTCTATTTTTGTTTAATCAGAGCAGAGGACATTTCTTCAAAGTACGATCTTTGTCCCATGTGCAGTTGCAAACCGTAGTCTGGCTTTTTTATGGCGGTTTTGGAGCAGTGGCTTCTTCCTTGCTGAGCGGCCTTTCAGGTTATGTCAATATAGGACTTGTTTACTGTGGATTTAGATACTTTTGTATACTCCTGTTTCCTCCAGCATCTTCACAAGGTCCTTTGCTGTTGTTCTGGGATTGATTTGCACTTTTTGCACCAAAGTACATTAATCTCTAGGAGACAGAATGCGTCTCCTTCGAGTGGTATGACGGCTGCGTGGTCCCATGGTGTTTATACTTTTGTTTGTACAGATGAACGTGGTACCTTCAGGCATTTGGAAATTGCTCCCAAGGATGAACCAGACTTGTGGGGGTCTACAATTTTTTTTTCTGATGTCTTGGTTGATTTCTTTTGATTTTCCCATGATGTCAAGCAATGAGGCACTGAGTTTGAAGGTAGGCCATGAAATATATCCACAGGTACACCTCCAATTGACTCAAATGATGRCAATTAGCCTATCAGAAGCTTCTAAAGCCATGACATKATTTTCCAAGGCAGTCAACTTAGTGTATGTGAACTTCTGACCCACTGGAATTGTGATACAATGAATTATAAGTAAAAMAATCACGAAACAGGTTAGTCCTGTCTACTTTTACAACTGTGAGAGGCAGTTCCGTCTCCTCAGGCAGGCAGAGAAAATACACTGGATCTGCTCTGACAAAGAACTGCAGTATGAACTGTCTTAAGCCATCAGACCACTGTCTTAACACGACGTGGCACGAAGTTAATATCAAACTCATCCTGCCTGCCCGACCTGTGTCACACACACACAGAGGAACGCACGCGCACACACACACACGTGGGAATAATCTCCTGGCTCTTTGCCTTCCCAAGGCCTTGCGGTGAAATGTCACACAGAGAGAGTGTGTGACATTTGGAGGGAAAAAAGCCCCTCTTGGAGTCAATTTGAATCAAAGTCTGTTGGTTCCACCTGCCTGAACCCTGGCTGTACCGTTCAGACATCCTGTGTCGCTGTCACACCTGTCACAATGGGGTGTGAAAGGTCACTGGATATCAAAGTCTGTGTCCACAATGACACCCTATTCCCTAAATAGTACACTAGCGCCCTGGTCAAAAGTTATGCACTTTGGGGGAATAGGGTGCCATTCGGGATGTTACCAAAGTCCCTTTCCTTTATCCTCTCAGAGCCACAAATCAATACAAAGGGCATATTTAGGAAATACATTTTACCATTAAGTCAGTGGCTATGAAGTCTGAAATAGCTAGTACTGAACTGCTATGTCTAAAATGGCTAGTCCTGAATTGTTGTGTTGGAAATGGCTACTATTGTTAAGTTTGATGCAGTGTAGAGGATCTGCTAGTTCAAAATGTCTGGAATGCTTTGGCTGACTAGCTTGGCACTTTGATCTGAACACTTGATTTAAGTCTTCCTCTCTTGGGTGTGATTGTACAGACACATACAGGAAGGGGAGATGGYAAAAAAAGCCAGCTATATGTCCTCCCTTTCACACGTGTTCCAAGCACTAAGAGGGCTCTCTCTGAATCTAATCTCAAGCTGAAAGGGACCCAGGCTGGAGTTGGTGGAGCTAGTGGGGGCCAGATCTGGGTAAAAATAGTATTCAAAKTCCTTTTTTCTACGTGTGTTTAATTGAGCTTTCCTGGCACAACGTAAACAATTGAATAGTCATGTAAGTACAAACCCTGTCCATCTGGCACTCCAGGTATACARTGAGTGTACAAAACATTAGGAACACCTTCCTAATATTGAGTTGCATCCCGTTTTAAACTCAGAACAGACTCAATTCGTCGGGGCATGGACTACAAGGTGTCAAACGTTCCACATGGATGCTGGCCATGTTGACTCCAATGCTTCCCACTGTTGTGTCAAGTTGGCTGGATGTCCTTTGGGTGATGGACCATTCTTGATACACATGAGAAACTGAGCGTGTGAAACCCAGCAGCGTTGCAGTTCTTGACAGACTCAAAGGCACTTCAATKTTTTGTCTTGCCCATTCACCCTCTGAATGGCACACATACACAATCCATGTCTCAATTGTCTCAAGGCTTAAAAATCCTTCTTTGACCTGTCTCCTCGCCTTCACCTACACTGATTGAAGTGGATTTAACAGGTGACATCAATAAGGGATCATAGCTTTTACCTGGATTCACCTGGTCAGTCTGTCATGGAAAGAGCCAGAGTTCCTAATGTTTTGTGCACTCAGTGTAGGTTCGAGCACATTTTCATAGTATTTGGAAGATTTAAACCCAGGTATGGTGGGGAGCTCTCTCTGTCGAAGGAAGGCAGCGGGGAGGGGGGCCGTGGGGGGTAGAACCTGGAAGTGGGACAGCCAGCTGGCTCGGGTCAGATCAGGACCTGGCCTCTCTTCCTCTATCACACGCACACACACACACACGAACACAGGCTGACTCCAAGGCCTGCCCACGTCCACAGGATTACGCCTTTGTAGATCACACACATCTGGGTTGGCACCAGCCATGCCCGGCAGAGGGAGTTGGGTGCCCCTGAGAAACAGCCAAGCAGGTTTCATCCCACTCTCTTTTGGGCACGGCATCCATATGAACACAGGCACATACACACACACACACACCCTGGGACACACACTAAAGCAACTGTGAAGTGAAAGGTCTCATCAGAAGAGAGATAGATGAGTGTGTTTTGGGATTCCCTTTGATAGCTGTGTCCCCCCTACTGAGAAACAAAATCACCCCTCTTTCATCTCTCTCTCTCCTTCCTTCTCTAGCCTCTCT
Organism: Salvelinus sp. IW2-2015; assembly: GCF_002910315.2. NCBI lineage: Eukaryota > Metazoa > Chordata > Actinopteri > Salmoniformes > Salmonidae > Salvelinus > Salvelinus sp. IW2-2015. Next base: position 41,741,068 of record NC_036854.1, read on the forward strand.
TCTTTTGGTCTTGTGAAACAGCATGGCTAAAAGAAATATGTGGACAGCATTCATGTCCTCACAGGGATGTAATGGGAAGAGAAGGTCAGTGTTCGTCTCTCCCACAGCTATGGCCAGTCTGTCTGGCATAGAGAGACTCAGGGAAAGATCATTCTTGGCACAGAAAGAGAGCGATCAAAAGAACGGTACAGTACAATGCACTTCCATGAGTCACTCAGGAAAATAAAGCAAAAGTGAGGCCAAATTCAGTTAGTTAGAGATTGGATTTGTATTCATGAAAACAGCTACAATTCCCCCAGTGTTGTTTACCGGAGGTCTTTGGGTTGGAAGATAAAAAATATTGGTCAATTCTCTTATTATTTTTTATTTTACCTCATATACCCTCATTTCATGACAATTGCTATTTCTGCTCAATCCAAGTTTCCAATGCATTCTTTTTAAATTCTATGACATTAAACATATAATCCATTCTCATTAAACATTGTGGTGACAAAGGCAGGTTTATGAGCACTCCAAGGCTAGGGGCCATATCTATAAAGCATCTCAGAGTATGAGTACTGATCTAGGATTAGGTCCACCCTGTCTATAACCATATTCATTATTACGTCAAATAAAAAACTGATCCTAGATTAGTACTTCTACTCTGAAACACTTRATGAATATGGGCCCTGGTCTAAAGGGAACAGGTCTCTCTCCTCAGTCCTCACATAGTTCCTATTGCTGCTTTGACCACTTCCTGTGTTGTGGCCGCTGGGCTGAACAATGGCTTATGAAGGTAATGGAAGCTCTGGAAGTGTTGGAGAGTTTCTAAATGAACAATGGACTGGACTGGAGGCAGTCAAAGTGTTACACACTCACCCACGTGTGCACACACATACAGACGCACACACACACGGTCCTCTAACACAATGAACTGGAGGTAGAGGCAGTCCAACTGTTTTTGCACCTTCCCGAAACCTTTGTTCCCCAACGCAGCACTGGGGAGAGATTTAAATAATTCACAGAGAACTAATCCTCTGCCTCACACTAATCAAATGTGTTTTTCTTCTTATTCTACGTCTTAACATTTCCTGTGTGATGGCTTTAAAAAGCGAACAGAGTGAGTGAGGGGTGATGAATAGAAAGAGTATTTAAATCCAGAGCTGGCCCGGGGTTAATCTCTCTAAATCCAACCTGCGCTGCTTCTTCTTCTTCTTTTTCTCTTGTTCTTCTTCTTCTCCTCCTTCTTCTTCCTCTCTTGTTCTTGTTCTCCTTCTTCTTCTTTTTCTCTTGTTCTCATTCTTCTTCTTCTCTTGTTCTTGTTCTCCTTCTTCTTCTTTTTCTCTTGTTCTTCTTCTTCTCCTCCTTCTTCTTCTTCTCTTGTTCTTGTTCTTCTCTTGTTCTTGTTCTTCTTGTTCTTCCATTACTCCACTCAGGTGTGCATTGTTTTCTTTCTTTTTCACCAACTTCATTTGTCCTTTTATTAGAAATGTGAGGTATTTTCTGTCAAAATGGTGGCTTAAACCCACCCATTGTACTTTGGGTTTACAGTATATCAGTAAATTGACAGGATGATTTACCTCATCATACATTACAGATAGTAATAGCTCTGGCAGCTAGTAGAGTTTGATAGGGATGTGTTAGATTAGGTACATTGGCTTTTACAGAAATACTCTGTAATATCCTTCCTCAACTGTAATATTTTTCCAATCATGGCTTCGTGGATTTCATTATTTATATATTTGGATGAAACTTTGTCACTTAGATCCCAGGGTAAGATTACAGTGGGGGATTATTTTTTGGCATTGAAATGATATTTCTCTCTCCCTCTCATTCTTTCTTCCAGCCATTTGTGCCCTGAAGCGAAACGGCACAATAAATGAAAGACAGCTTTATAAACTGATTTCTCCAAAACKCTCTGAAGCTTCTCTCGGCTCAATAAGGGATAGGGGGGATGGGCACCCTATTCCCTATATAGTGCACCACTAGTGACTAGAGCCATATGGGCCCTGGTCAAAAGTAGGGCACTATATAGGGAATAGGGTAKGTTTTGGGACTCCCCATKTGTGATGTGATCCACTACGAGGACAGAAACCAATAAAAGGAGAGAGATAAGAGAGGATGATGATTGTGATTCTGGACCCAGTTTTGGCATCCTCTGTGTTTCTGTCATTTGTTATGTCCTCCACTATCTTCCCCGCTGCTGTACGTATTCCTTTGTTCTAAGTCTTGGTGACCGCAGGGTGTGTTTCATATGCCATGGTAGCCTGTGTACTACATGTGGTGGGTGTAGATTATTTTGCCAGCCAGGTTACCCCGAACAAAGTGGTGCTGAAGAGCTGAGCTCTACTCGGGGAATGTGGTTCATTGTCCTTGTTTAGGTATGAAATAGCCCAACTCAGCTGTAAAGCTCAACCTTACTTCCCATCCACCCCACCCATCCATGTGTCAATCCAAGGAACCACCACATGTATTAGTACAGATTCCCATTTCTACCCCTTAGATTCTTGCAGGAACTTCACAGCAAAAAACATCTCGCTCTAGGGACTCCACTTTCTCTTCCCTTACGGGAAAAACCACATGATTTCACATGTGGAAAATCACATGATTTCACATGTGGAAAATCACATGATTTCACATGTGAAAATGACACGTTTTTGGAACACTTCACGTGATTTCACATTAAGATCTTCCTGCTACCCCACCATGTCTGTGTGAATAACTGATTTCACCTGTATTTCCACACTTCAGCACTTCAAAGTAAATCTCAGCTTTGTTAAAAATACACTCAAGGAAAACGATTATATTTATCACAGTGATTCAGGAGGCACATTAAAACAGATTAATATGCCTCACCAACATTAGACAACTATACGGAAACCCTAACATTTTGGAAATTAGTAAATTAGCTCAATGTTGAGAGAATAGTCATATTAACTGGTAACTAAAATAACAGTGCAGAGCAGAGATGTATTATAGATACTGAATGTGTAGAGGAATGTTAGTCTTTGTGGCACAGCAGAAAGATCACCGCACCTTTAAATCGATAGATTGTGAGTTCAAATCTCAGGTGTGGTTGTATTTTAGTTGAACAGCGTAGCGCTTACTTTATAACCCCCATACCATTTCATTACTTCACTTATAATGGTTTGGGACCGTCTTGGACCATCACGTGACGTCCTGACGACTGGTAAAACAAATGTCTGGAGAACATCTTACAAATATCCTAACATGGTCCTCACCCTTACAGAAAAACCACATGAATTTCACATCTGATCACGTGATCTTATGTGAAGTTAATGTGATAACGTGAAAACATGTAAAGCAATGTGATAACGTGAAACTACACGTGACTACATGTGAAAACCTGATCTTGTGAAATAAACGTGATGACATGGTAATGCAACATTTCTGAAACATGAAAACGTTTTCACATGTAAAGTCATGTGATTTTCCACATCTGAAACCTTGTGGGGMTTTTTCCGTAAGGGCAATGATGTTTTTGGGATGTTGTGTCATGGTCCGCTGGAGGTTTCTGTCTAGTTCCTTTTTTTCCCGGGACATCCCCAAGGATGTTTTTTAGGACATTCTCGGAACATTGTGTCATACACAATGAGGTTTTTGTCGAGCTCATTGTTGTCACTTGTAGTTTCACGGTATCACATGTTGAAAATGTTGTAACTTTTATTTCACATGAGATCATGTTTTCACATGTGTAGTTTCATGTTATCACATGTTGCAGAAGTTTAAATACACCTTAGCCAAATACATTTAAACTCAGTTTTTCACAATTCCTGACATTTAATCCTGACAACAAATTCCCTGTCTTAACTGACCTAAGACAAATTCCCTGTCTTAGGTCAGTTAGAATGACCATTTTATTTTAAGATTGTGAAATGTCAGAATAATAGTAGAGAGAATTATTTATTTCAGCTTTTATTTATTTATTCACATTCCTAGTGAGTCAGAAGTTTACATACACTCAGTTAGTATTTGGTAGCATTGCCTTTAAATTGTTTAACTTGGGTCAAYCGTTTTGGGTAGCCTTCCACAAGCTTCCCACAATAAGTTGGGTGAATTTTGGCCAATTCCTCCTGACAGAGCTGGTGTAACTGAATCAGGTTTGTAGGCCTCCTTGCTCGCATAAACTTTTTCAGTTCTCCCCACAAATTTTCTATGGGATTGAGGTCAGGGCTTTGTGATGGCCACTCCAAACCTTGACTTTGTTGTCCTTAAGCCATTTTGCCACAACTTTGGAAGTTTGCTTGGGGTCATTGTCCATTTGGAAGACACATTGCGACCAAGCTTTAACTTCCTGACTGATGTCTTGAGATGTTGCTTCAATATATCCACATCATTTTTCCCCCTCATGATGCCACCTATTTTGTGAAGTGCACCAGTTCTCCTGCAGCAAAGCACCCCACAAAATGATGCTGCCACCCCCGTGCTTCACGGTTGGGATGGTGTTCTTCAACTTGCAAGCCTCCCTCTTTTTCTTCCAAACATAACAATGGTCATTATGGCCAAACAGTTCTATTTATGTTTAATCAGAGCAGAGGACATTTCTCCAAAAAGTACGATCTTTGTCCCCATGTGCAGTTGCAAACCGTAGTCTGGCTTTTTTTATGGTGGTTTTGGAGCAGTGGCTTCTTCCTTGCTGAGCGGCCTTTCAGGTTATGTTGATATAGAACTCGTTTTACTGTGGATATAGATACTTTTGTAGATGTTTCCTCCAGCATCTTCACAAGGTCCTTTGCTGTTGTTCTGGGATTGATTTGCACTTTTCGCACCAAAGTACGTTCATCTCTAGGAGACAGAACACGTCTCCTTCCTGAGCGGTATGACGGCTGCGTGGTCCCATGGTGTTTGTAGTTACGTACCACAAATTGACTGAAATGATGCCAATTAGCCTATCAGAAGCTTCTAAAGCCATGACATCATTTTGTGTAATTTTCCAAGCTGTTTAAAGGCACAGTCAACTTAGTGTATGTAAACTTCTGACCCACTGGAATTGTGATGACCTGCAGTGAGTTATAAGTGAAAAAATCTGTCTGTAAACTATTGTTGGAAAAATGACTTGTGTCATGCACAAAGTAGATGTCCTAACCGACTATAGTTTTGTTAACAAAACTATAGTTTGTTAACAAGAAATTTGTGGAGTGGTTGAAAAATGAGTTTTAATGACTCCAACCTAAGTGTATGTAAACTTCCGACTTCAACTGTACATGTTATCACTTTAACTTAACATAAGATCACGTGAAATTCATGTGTTTTCCATATCCTGTGAAAATGCTTATTGTGTAAGTGCAAATCCTCTGCCATGTGTGCTGCTTCTCATCAGTGCTTTATGCTCTGCACTTGTCGTGCGTCCGTCTGTCTGAGGGAGTTTATGGGACAGATGCTTCACTGTAGGATCATCTTCGCTCAGAAACCCCTCGGAAACTCATGTCTTCTCCCTCAAATGTCCACCGCCGATAGTTTATTACATTAGATTCAGATTGTCTCAAGTGGGTTTTGAAGTGGGATTTCGTGAGTATTCTGAAAGAAGGCAGCTTTTAGAATGGAAATGTAGGAGTTTGTTTCAGTTTTTAATGGGCAATGCCATCTACGTTTCCATTTAGGGGGCAACTTGAACCTGCTCTTCTGGGTTGTAAAATCGCTACAGATTATTAAGACAGAAATGTTAGACCTTGCCATTTTCTCCCTGTTCCTCTTAGACATTAAKTCGTTATTGTCTGTTAGTTTCAGTTAGTGAGTCCTATTTGGCTCCAGTATCATTGAACCCATATTGGAGGTTCTGTCATCTTTAGTGTCTCACCTCTCTGGTGATTCTCAGTCTCAGTTGAGTCATTATCCCTCCAGCTGTGCAGGGAGGAGGAGCCCATCTCCTCATCTCCTGGTGCAGGTGGAGCTCACTAACCTAGCTAGAATATAGACAGCTGCACTGGGTGGATCCACCCCTTGTCTGCAGTCCCTCCCCTCTCTGGAGAGGAGATGTTTGTGTGTCACTGGGCAAATTGGGTGGCGGGGGGGCACTTTAACAAAATTAATTCATACAAAATAGATGTGGGTATTAAAAAATGGCTAAAGCTTTGAATCTATGGCTCGATCTGTGCCTCAGACGTGACGACTGAAGGAGACAGAAARAGCCAGAACCACATGGAGTAAGGGCTCTATCTCAGTCTCTCAATCAGTGCTTATTTTGTGTGAGTCCCTCCCTCCTATGTTGGCATCTCCTCGGCCCGCAGAAACAACTCACACAAAAGAGGAGCAAGTTTCACTGGGTAATTGGGATYATAATTATTGGGAAGTTAGTGCCAGCTGGGTGACTAAGAAGGTCAGGAAGCAGCATGCGGTCAGGCTTATCTCTGTATAGGAGCCAGAGCTSGAYCAGACCTCCATATGGCAGCAGACAATGCACAGTCCTGCCCCAGGATGCAGCACACAACACTTGGTAGGAAACAATCACTGCTCCCCTGGCGCTACACTGGCTGCCTGGATGCACCGGAATGGGGTGGGGGTTGAAGAAAAGAGAGAAGGGGGGGTCGTTCTTTGAATTAGCAGTGTTGTGCTAGGGCAAAAAACAAAACGTGCACCCCTTGGGGTTCACAGGACTGAGTTTGAGAAACACTGCTATTTCTGGCAAGAATGGAAACAGTAATATTTATATTAACGTTGAACTTTTTTATTGAGAATCTCCCTTCATACACATCTGGAAAAAGTCTTTGAGGAGAAGCAGACGATGAGAGGTTCAATTGGCCCTTGTTGGTTTCCCTCCCACTCTTCTATCCTCTCCTCCCCTASTCCTCTCCTACCCCTCCTTCACCCTCAAGTATGACCATACTGCTTACTGTGTTGCCATGGCACCAGGGCACCCATAGCAACCCACATTAAGCGTCATAAATCGGACTTTTACTGTGTCCGACTCCTTTTAATCTCCATTACTCGGAAGGTTTTATTTTATTCAGGTCCTTTGGATGGCTATCAATGGCCAGTTCAGCATTAGAAGAATACAGGCTGTGTGTGTTCAGAGGTTTGAAGGTGAAAAGGGGCTTCCAGAACAATGTAAGTCCCACGGCCCCTTGGATTTCCCTTCATAGAGTTCTTAAGTCAAAGTTACAAAGTGTCCCTTTTTCCCTTTCTGTTCTCCAGTGACTTTGAGACAGGGATTGTGTGAAAGTCATCTTTTTTAACGACTGTCGTTAATCCCGAAGGGGGGAGACTCTAATCATACCTCACTTTCATGTCTGAATGAGGAAGAGGCCAGTTTTTCTCTCCTCTATCCTGTGATTTCATTTAATTAAAAGGGAAGTTGGCACTGTGTGGCCGATTCATTACTTATTCATAAAGTGACTTTGTTTCCTTGTTGCGACCGACCTGTTAATCAGACGACAAGGCTGTGGTAGCCAAGCTGTAAAGTACACAACAAAGTCCTCTGTGACATCCAACTTGAAAATTTGTGTTGGAGGAGGTGACTGCTTCAAGCCTCCCGAAATCAAACCGTGCAGGTCAGAGGAGAGAGGCAATATAAGCCCTAAAGAAGCAAAGGACGGTGAAACAAAATGGATTTGAAGCTATCATTAAGCTTTACTGCTAAATATGGAAACCATATTGGGGGCCATCCATGTACAGACAGAGGGGCCATTTTGAGATTGTGAACTGTCCAATTGATCTCCACCTAAATGGATGGGTAAGATGGGTCTGTAATAGGGAGTAGTTACAGTGCAGTATCCTTCTCCCTCCCAGTAAGAACAGCAGCTATCTGTGATGGTTAAACTGTGATCAATGATCAGGCTGAGAGAACATGCAATGGGCTGGTCATGTATGGTAGCCCCAGCTTCACAGCCACAGGCCTCTCTCTCTCTCTTCCTAAGGGGGTTCATTGAGTGTGTGCGTGCATGCGCGTGTGTGTACTGACCGTGCCAAGGCCCCTCCAGCAGTGCTCTTTTTATGGTCGAGAGTCGATGATGACCATGTCTGACGAGAGAGAAAATGTGTCAGGGGTTCAGACTTCATCATCACCCATTTTCCTCTTGAAGGGACATGGTGACCGACCGTGTGTCTCACTCTCATTATGTTTGATAGTGTCACATAATCTCCCCCACAGGCAATGGGCTCAGGACCTGCCTCGTCTCTAGCTACAGTGTTACATGGACTGTGTCCAGAATGGCACCCTATTCCCATATGTCTMTGGTCCAAAGTAGTTCACTATGAAGGGATGAAGACAAAGCCCCTCTCATTTGGGAAGCAGCCACAAGTACTGTAGCCTCTCACATCCTCACATTCAACAGAGATAATGTATCTYAAAGAGCCTTTGTTTTATTATTACACTGTAACATTTGACCCAATAACATTGTCTGCGAATTGCCATTATTAAAATAGTCTCAGCTGAGAAATCATGCAGTGGTATTAGAGCGATGGCAATATACGCCACATTAGCTTTCAGATCTCTCTGTGGGGAAATATCATAATGGTCTTGTGCAAATGTGGACATATGTTAGTGAAAATCCACACTTGGCAGAAATGAAATGACTGGCTTTCAGTACTTCAAAGGCCAGGGGAAATATAACGATAAGCTTTAACACCCCACGTAAGTGCTGCAAAGACCTCGCTTCATCTGTGTCTCAAAACGATCACAGAGAAGGCTCCAACACACACACATGCGCGCCTGCACACACGCACACCAGCCGGGTTAGCCACATACGGATACACAAATGTGCAGTGTTATTGTACTCGAGTCCAGGACTTGTGACTCGACCATTGGTGACTCGGACTCTCCTTCTCGACCATTAGTGACTCAGACTCGCTTTTCCGTGACTTGTATTTGCACATGGACTGGATAGGCTACTATGATAAGCAGAATATTAGCCGCAGAGCAGCGAGGGTTCTGCTCTCTAGCAGTGGGAAGGATGCGCCACACACAGCAACCACAGCCCACATCAGCTGGTGAGCTGCAGGGGAGCAAGCGATGGGTGTGGGAAAACAAGTAGGCAGGCTCCTCTCTGCCTCCGAACATAGACTACACACCGCGCAAGCGACTCTTTCGCTTCCCCGTAACCACCAGTCACCAGACTACTATTTAGCTTTGCCTGGTTAAGGAACACAAACCGCTTTACGAAAATTGATAACGATAGTATTAAGTTAAAAGGAAAACAACTGTCTAGCGATTTGTTTCTCTCCTTGACTACAGAAAAAGTAGTCTGTCTCTGCAACCCATAGCCATGTTCTGACAAGTCTCTCATTCCTTTTCTCTGTAATAATAAACCGACACAAATATCAGTTGGTGATTACAAAAATGTAGCCGAGAGCCTTTTACAATTTCGGCAAGTAATAATCTGGTCAATCTGTCAGGAGCAATAGCCAATTTCCTCTAGAGACCAGTCATCCCTTCAAAACATAATTACTGATTTGACATAACTATTGAACATTATCTAAAAAATGTAATGTGTGAGCCTGTGTGTGAAGTACTTATTTGTTTCGTAGGCTATTGCATATTGCCGGTAATTATGACCGTTGGGCAACAGGAGGGAAATCTTGCATTACTTCAATGCTCACATGAAAATCTTGCATTACTTCAATGCTCACATGAAAATCTTCCTGCCAGCGCGCCGCTAGTTGTTGCTGGGCATATTTCTTCCACCAAATCCGAGCCAAATCCATAGAGGAGCGAATCTTGCAACAGACAAGCATCGAGCCAGCAAGCCGGCAATACAAGCGAGCAAATAAACAGAAGTAACCAAAATACAATTTTGTCTAAAGAACCCAGAATCATTTGTTTTGCTTTAAAACGTTTTTTTGTGTGTACATAAACCAATGTTAATGTGGTATTTTTTGTTAAACTCCGACCCAGTCTGAGTTTGGACCAGGACTCAAGCACTGGGACTCAGACTTCAGCCGTAGGGACTCCTGACTCGACCATTGGTGACGCGGACTCGAGAACAAGGGACTTGGGACGCGAATCGAACTCAAAGTTTAGTGACTCGACTTCAACACTGTGTGCAATGTACAGTATCCGGTTTATTGTCCATCTTTCTCCTATTTAATTGAATTTGTGAATTTTTATAAATTTGTCCTTCTGTCAATACACAGTAAACGCCACTGATCCAGTTTTCATTCATAAATATATTTTCTTTGTCTGTCTATTGACTGTAGTCTTGGGTCACGTCCCAAATGGCACCCAATGCCCTATATAGTGCTGTACTTTTGACCAGAGACCCAGTGACCCTGGTCAAAAGTAGTGCACTAGGGAATAGGGTGCCATTTTGGACGCATTCTTGGACTGAAAATGCTTGGATGGCGTGTTGCATTTTTCCTTTAAACTCAGAAACTCTTGATCTTCGATCCAAAGAAAAAATGAAAAAGTGAAAACTAAATCTCCCTCATGGTAACCGAATCAAGACAACTTTGATATCCAAAATGAATTTGTTAGGGCCTTTTTGGCACGGCCGCCACACCCCCGTCTTCAAGATCAACATTCCGTTAGGTCGAGCCAATTGGCAAAGAGTGTTTACGGTTACCAGCTGCCGAGCTTCCTCATTGAAGTTGTTGCCCTTTTTTATATTTGTTATTTTCAATCTTCCCTCTTTTTCTCCCTCTCTCATTAATCTTTACAAGATCAGTGAGCATGGTACGGTTTAAGATCAGAGTATATTAGCTTGACTATGAGTCCTTTTAAATGTATTTCTGGAAGATTGTTTGATCGAAACTATCACAAAAGCCAAGTTCCTGCATTTTCTATGTTATAGTTTAACCAGCAGAGCTCGTAACTCCACTTCAGACTGGACACTGGGGGCCTGGTTAAAACTGACAGGGTTAAATCTACTTGACTGTTATAAGTCCCAAATGGCACCCTGTTCCCTATGGGCTCTGGTCAATAGTAGTGCACTACATAGGGAACAGAGTGCCTGTGATATGAGTCAGGAGTGTTAAATTGAAGTCTCTGTCACTGTATGGACTCACCGTACTGAATCCCTCTTTACGACTCACCTGAACAAAAGTATGCCTTGTATTGTGGTGATCCTGACTCGTACTCGCCACAGTTATATCATCCAGAAGTTTCTGACCCTTTATGTCCTCTGCTCAGAAGTTCACCTTGGTGGCTGTTGGGAAATGGGGGGCAGAGCTGTTTTAAGATGATAAAGGTATTTCATCTGAGCCAATGATGATTTATCTGCACCTTTAAAGCGTTAAATCGAAACTATTACCTTGGAAGTCTCATCAGTCACTTTGAATTTCTAGAGGTGGAAAAGGGAGAGAGAGGAAGGGAGGGAGAGACAGAGAGGAAACGAGAGAGAGGAAGAGGGAGGGAAAGAAATCCTTTCCCTTGCTCTCTATAAACCTTCTTGCGGCTCCAATCCAATTTGCCAGGAGTGTGGAGTTATCCTTAAGCCTGTCTAATATACTGACAAGCAGAGCTGTCACTGCTCATACTGTCAGAATCAGCACTATTTATAGGCCCTGTCACTGTAGCATYCTGATACATAATGATACAGCATTTAACYCTCATATACAGTGCATTCAGAAAGTATTCAAACCCCTTCACTTTTTCCACTTTTTTGTTACGTTACAGCCATATTCTAAAATATATATTTTTCTCATCAATCTACACACAATACCCCTTAATGACAAAGCGAAAACAGTTTTTTATCAAGTTTATAAAAAATAAAAAACAGAGATACCTTATTTACATAAGTATCCTGTTTCCATTGATAATCMTTGAGATGTTTCTATAACTTGGAGTCCATCTGTGGTAATTTCAATTGATTGGATATGATTTGGAAAAGGCAAACACCTGTCTATATAAGGTCATAGGTTGAAGGAATTGTCCGTAGAGCTCCGAGACAGGATTGTGTCAAGGCACAGATCTGGGGAAGGGRACCAAAAKATMTCTGCAGCATTGAAGGTCCCCAAGAACACAGTGGCCTCCGTCATTCTTATATGGAAGAAGTCTGGAACCACCAAGACTCTTRCTAGAGCTGGCCYCCTGGCCAAACTGAGCAATCAGGGGAGACGAGCCTTGGTCAGGGAGGTGACTAASAACCCGGTGGACAATCTGACAGAGCTCTAGAGTTCCTCTGTGGAGATGGAGAGAACCTTCCAGAAGGACAACCATCTCTGCAGCACTCCACCAATCAGGCCTTTATGGTAGAGTGGCCAGACGGAAGCCACTACTCAGTGAAAGGCACATGACAGCCTGCTTGGAGTTTGCCAAAAGGCACCTCAAGGACTCTCAGACCATGAGAAACCAAGATTGAACTCTTTGGCCTGAATGTACCTGGAAACCCAAACAAAGATATATTAAAACTGAGATTTTCGCATGAAAATAACTAAGCTATAAAAAAATAATTCATTGAAAATAACTGTTATGCTTCAGTGAATTTGAAATGAAAGAACTCCAAGACCTTTGCCCCTTTGTTTGGACTAACAGATCTCTATCAGCAGCTCGATTACCTGGCYGTCGCCATGATTACAGTCTCACTATGATCCTCAATGCCTGGATCCCCATTGGCTGCCTCTCTTCACCACTTGTTTCAGTGTTTGTCCGAGCCTTACCTGGAGGATATCTGTTAACCTAGGTTAACAGAGCCGGTTTAGGCTTACCAAAACCCTCCATTGTTCCTAAGCTCTGTAGAGAAATACAAACACAGGCCCTGTAATTAAAGGACTCCCACAAATGCTTTTGTTCCGATGGCCCCACAAGCTGGGGGGATAGGGTTAATGAGGGATTTAGGGTGTGTGTGTCTCTGTCTGTGTGTGGGGGAGTCTGTCTTAATTCTTGAGGAGTTCAAATACAGGCAGCCAGCCAGTCAGCCAGCCCCCATCTGTGTTAGGACCCACAGTCTTTCTATTTAGGTGTCAGAGTTTAGTTGGCTAATCCTCTGACTCTTGTTGGAGAGAGCTGGGAAGAGTACAGTAGCTTGGCTTCCCTTAAAAACCAAGCTCAGTGTTACCCTCCAAGTTCTCKGTCACTGTGATGGATTTCCGTCATATGGATTCTGCGGAGGTCGTTTTTGTAGATCCGCAATAAWWAAAAAAAGCATGTCCGTTTCTACGAAACATATTCCCAAATAAATATTTGCCAAATATATTTTTTCTCTGTTATGCTGTGCGCACTGAACTGACATGCATGATTGTTGATGTCACTCCGATGTTCAGATGAAGGGAATGAAATAGTCTATAATGCGCACCATAGCAGCGCTCAGCTCAGACAGCTGTGTGTAGCCTAGTGTAGTTGTTGGTAAAGTCATTCAAAGCRTCGACTTTATCACTCAGGATGGAACTTTCCAGTGCTCCTATTTTTTCCATGTAATGTTGTTGCTAAAACAAAATCKGACAACCCCATAGCAGAATAGTCTTCCTATTTACCTCGTCGGCTTGTTGTTGCGTGTTCTATGTGAGATAAATATTCCTCTCGAGGCGCATTCAAGTTGCAACAGCCATACGAGGGAAAGTTGTATGCTGACAAGCAGTCAGTGCACAACAATTGATGCAACAGCGGGAAAACACTTTGGAAGGCAGTTCTGGAAAATGTATATTAAAAGCAGTTCTGGAAAATGTATATTAAAAGCAGTTCTGGAAAATGTATTTTGAAAGTAGTTTTGGCCTTTGTTGAAAAAAGAAAGCGATGCCAGTTTTACATTGCTGCCACTTATATTTCCATACTACTTCGATTGCACGTGTGGCATTGTTTTACAAATGCAGTTTTACAACCGGGGTTTCAAGCAGGGTTTATTTTGTAATAGAAACAAACAAAAAATGATTTTGGAGTGAATAAAATGACAATAAGAATCAGGATGTTGTGTCCAGTGGGATAAACCTCATGCTTCAGCCTTTGTACATTTTATAGCCACTATGCTTCATCAGTTGGACAACAGGTGATAATATAGAGCGACTTACAGTGAGTGCATACATTTTTGTACTTTGTCATACTGGTCACCCATGAGAATCGAACCCACAAGCCTTGCATTGCAAACGCCATGCTCTACCAACTGAGCCACACMTGACTATATGCATGGTCCAATATGTTAAAATAATTTAAAATAATTCAAACATAATTTTGACCAATATTTCTGGATGTAGCAATCATTTACTTCTACATACATACACATTTTCCCAGGGAGGGGACTGGAATTGGCCAAACTTGCAGTTTAATACATGTACAACATTATCCTCTTTCCCTAAAAGCACAATGGTCATGACTTTCTTACATGGAAGGGGAGGTTATCTTTTCCCCGCACAATCTATATGAAGTCGACTTGAAGTTTCAGTCATGGGATTTTTTTTTTCTTTAATCCCTGCCTCTACCCATTCCACCAGCCTCCTGCAGGTGATAATGTTCCATGTGTCATAGCCACACTCCAGTTCCAACTCCTCTCCTCTTCAACTTTGCTTAAGTGAAGTCAGAAACCTTGTTTGTTGTTTCAGATAGCTCCTCTTACATCACCATACATAGCAGTGAAGTGGTGGAGCCCTACTTACTGTACACATCTCTCTTCTCTCTCTATCTTCTGAGATCCCTTCTTTGAGATCCCCAAGTTTTGTTCTTATAATGGCTGTTGAATAACAGATGGAGTTTACCTCCGTTTCAGAGTTGAATCGTAGTGAAAGAACTTAAGTAAAATTATTTTGTGATTCCGAACGCGAACATACTGTGTAAGCTCATAGTTCATGATGCCACTCACTCTCTCTGTCTCTTTCTGTCTCTCTCTCTGTCTCTCTCTCTGTCTCACTCTCTGTCTCGCTCTCTGTCTTGCTCTCTCTCTGGCTCTGTCTGTCTGTCTGTCTGTCTGTCTGTCTGTCTTCTGTCCACTGTCTGTCTGTCTGTTGTCTGTCTGTCTGTCTGTCTGTCTGTCTGTCTGTCTGTCTGTCTGTCTGTCTGTCTGTCGTCTGTCTGTCTTGCTCTCTTGTCTGTCCTGTCTTGCTCTCTCTCTCTCTGCTCTGTCTGTCTGTCCGTGTCTGTTCTGTCTGTCTGTCTGTCTGTCTGTCTGTCTGTCTGTCTGTTCTGTGTCTGTCTGTCTGTCTGTCTGTCTGTCTGTCTTGTCTGTCTGTCTTCTATCCATCTCGCTCTGTCTGTCTCTCTCCTTCTCTCTGTCTCTCTGTCTCGCACTCTCTCTGTCTCTCTCTCTCTCTGTCTGTCTGTTCTTTCTCTGTCTCTCTCCTTTTCCCTCTCTCTTTCCCTCTCACTCTCTCTCTCTGCTTGCTCTCTCTCCATCTCTCTCTTTATCTCTTCTCTTTCTGTCTGTCTCTGTCTCTTGATTTCCGTCCGCCCGCCCGCCCGCCCGCCCGTCCCCCGTCCGTCGTCCGTCTGTCCGTCTGTCCTTCTGTCTGTCTGTCACTCTTCTCTCTCTCTTGTGTGTGTGTTTTACTAGCAGTAGAAGCGGTTGAATTAAAGGATTAGAAAGATTACACTGTGATCTGCTTTTCTGATAACTGCTATTTTTTTTAAGACAGAATGAACTTGAGTAGAAAGCACCTGCAGGAAAGAGAAGAGACATAAAAAAACACACTTCCCAGTGCAATGGTGACAGTTTGGTAGCTTAATCTATGATGCCATATCATCCTTATTAGGTCTTTGGAAAAGTACTGGGAAACTTTATCAGATCTCTCTTGTGTAGATCCCTCCGGCAGCCAAAGCTCCTCTAAAGTTACGCTGTTAGCTGCTGAAATCCCGTCAAGGCTTAGCAGAAACAACAGTCCATGCAAGGCCGGCCAGACAAGGCCGAAGCAGGTATAGAAATGACCTTCAGTCCGACTTTTACACGCTCGCACGCGCACGCAGCACGCACGCACGCACGCACGCACCACGCACCACGCACGCACAACACACACCACACACACACACACACACAACCACAACCACACACACACACACACACACACCACACACACACCACACACACACACACACACACACACCACACACACAGGTATATAAATGACCAACGAGACCTTGATTCCTGGTTTAACTGCCGCCTCTCTGAGGGCCATCTGTTAAGAGCTGGGCGGCTGGTCGTTGGGAAAGCTGCCATATCCTCTCCCTAAGACTAAAAGCTTGTCTGGAAGCTGCCACGACTGACCTCAATGCTTTCTCTTTGACTGCTCTGACAGTTATGGTCCCTCTTTATCTCTTTGTGAGGCCACAAGACAAATAGAACTGAATCCCTACGTAGCTTAGCCTTGCTGCAATGTCATGAAGCTCAGCTTGATAAAAAAAGGAAATTAAAAGAATTCATATGCATGTGGTTTTATAATAAATGACTTACTGGTAAAATACAGTTGAAGTCGAGAAGTTTACATACACTTAGGTTGGAGTCATTAAAACTTGTTTTTCAACCACTCCACAAATTTCTTGTTAACACTATGTTTTGGCAAGTCGTTAGAACTTTACTTTGTGCATGACACAAGTCATTTTTCCAACAATTGTTTACAGACAGATTATTTCACTTATAATCACTGCGGTCATCACAATTCCAGTGGGTCAGAAATTTCAATACACTAAGTTGACTGTGCCTTTAAACAGCTTGGAAAATTACACAAATTATGTCATGGCTTTAGAAGCTTCTGATAGGCTAATTGACATCATTTGAGTCAATTGGAGGTGTACCTGTGGATGTATTTCAAGGCCTACCTTCAAACACAGTGCCTCTTTGCTTGACATCATGGGAAAATCAAAAGAAATCAGCCAAGACCTCAGAAAAAAAATTGTGGTCCTCTACAAGTCTGGTTCATCCTTGGGAGCAATTTCCAAATGCCTGAAGGTACCACGCTCATCTGTACAAACAATAGTACGCAAGTATAAACACCATGGGACACACAGCCGTCATTCCGCTCAGGAAGGGACGCATTCTGTCTCCTAGAGATGAACGTACTTTGGTGCGAAAAGTGCAAATCAATCCCAGAACAACAGCAAAGGACCTTGTGAAGATGCTGGGGAAACATGTACAAAAGTATCTATATCCACAGTAAAACGAGTCCTGAAAGGCCACTCAGCAGGAAAAACCACTGCTCCAAAACCACCATAAAAAAGCCAGACTACGGTTTCCAACTGCACATGGGGACAAAGATTGTACTTTTTGGAGAAATGTCCTCTGGTCTGATGAACCTAAAATTGAACTGTTTGGCCATAATTACCATCATTATGTTTGGACGAAAAAGGTGGAGGCTTGCAGCCGAAGAACACCATCCCAACCGTAAGCACGGGGGTGGCAGCATCATGTTGTGGGGTGCTTTGCTGCAGGAGGGACTGGTGCACTTCACAAAATAGATGCATAATGAGGTAGGAACATTATGTGGATATATTGAAGCAACATCTCAAGACATCAGTCAGGAAGTTAAAGCTTGGTCGCAAATGGGTCTTCCAAATGGACAAAGTCAAGGTATAGGAGTGGCCATCACAAAGCCCTGACCTCAATCCCATAAAAAAATGTGGGGCAGAACTAAAAAAGCGTGTGAGAGCAAGGAGGCCTACAAACCTGATTCAGTTACACCAGCTCTGTCAGGAGGAATGGGTTTGAGAAACAGATGCCTCACAAGTACTCAACTGGCAGCTTCATTAAATAGTACCTGCAAAAACACCAGTCTCAACGTCAACAGTGAAGAGGCGACTCCAGGAGGCGACTCCAGAACACAGACACTCTGTCCAGTGTCTGTGTTCTTTTTCCCATCTTAATCTTTTATTTCTATTTGGCCAGTTTGAGATATGCTTCTTTCAACCTGCAATAA
>NC_036854.1:41759061-41773319 GCF_002910315.2 Salvelinus sp. IW2-2015
CTAACCAGACATGGATATTTCATCTGGACAGTAAAAGGCTGTTCATTCACACGTTCATAGCAGTTTGTCCATAGGGTCTTCTTAAAAAACATGATGTAGTGCAAATTGTGAAGGAATCTACAGTACTGTGATGGGGTGGGTGTTTTGAAGTTCGTATTGTTTAGTGTGTTGGGAGAACAGATGCAGGTATACCCAGGATACTGAGTTAGAGTTGTTTCAGATAGCTCTCTTACATCACCATACATCACAGTGAAGTGGTGGAGCCCTACTTACTGTACACATCTCTCTTCTCTCTATCTTCTGAGATCCCTTCTTTGAGATCCCAAGTTTTGTTCTTATAATGGCTGTTGAATAACAGATGGAGTTTACCTCCGTTTCAGAGTTGAATCGTAGTGAAAGAACTTAAGTAAAATTATTTTGTGATTCCGAACGCGAACATACTGTGTAAGCTCATAGTTCATGATGCCACTCTCTCTGTCTCTTTCTGTCTCTCTCTCTGTCTCTCTCTCTGTCTCGCTCTCTGTCTCGCTCTCTGTCTTGCTTCTCTCTCTGGCTCTGTCTGTCTGTCTGTCTGTCTTGTCCTGTCTGTCTGTCTGTCTGTCTGTCTGTCTGTCTGTCTGTCTGTCTGTCTGTCTGTCTGTCTGTCTGTCTGTCTGTCTGTCTGTCTGTCTGTCTGTCTGTCTGTCTGTCTGTCTATCCATCTCGCTCTGTCTGTCTCTCTCCTTCTCTCTGTTCTCTGTCTCGCACTCTCTCTGTCTCGTCTCTCTCTGTCTGTCTGTCTTTCTCTGTCTCTCTCCTTTTCCCTCTCTCTTTCCCTCTCACTCTCTCTCTCTGTCTCGCTCTCTCTCCATCTCTCTCTTTATCTCTTCTCTTTCTGTCTGTCTGACTGTCTCTTGATTTCCGTCCGCCCGCCCGCCCGCCCGTCCCTCCGTCCGTCCGTCTGTCCGTCTGTCCTTCTGTCTGTCTGTCACTCTTCTCTCTCTCTGTGTGTGTGTGTGTTTTACTAGCAGTAGAAGCGGTTGAATTAAAGGATTAGAAGAGATTACACTGTGATCTGCTTTTCTGATAACTGCTATTTTTTTTAAAGACAGAATGGACTTGAGTAGAAAGCACCTGCAGGAAAGAGAAGAGACATAAAAAACACACTTCCAGTGCAATGGTGACAGTTTGGTGGCTTAAATCTATGATGCCATATCATCCTTATTAGGTCTTTGGTGAAAAGTACTGGGAAACTTTATCAGATCTCTCTGTGTAGATCCCTCCGGCAGCCAAAGCTCCTCTAAAGTTACGCTGTTAGCTGCTGAATCCCGTCAAGGCTTAGCAGAAACAACAGTCCATGCAAGGCCGGGCCAGACAAGCCGAAGCAGGTATAGAAATGACCTTCAGTCCGACTTTTACACGCACGCGCACGCGCACGCACACACACACACACACACACACACCCACACACACACACACACACAACACACACACACACACACACACACACACACACACACACACACACACACACACACACACACACACACACACACACACAACACACACACACAGGTATATAAATGACCAACGAGACCTTGATTCCTGGTTTAACTGCCGCCTCTCTGAGGGTCATCTGTTAAGAGCTGGGCGGCTGGTCGTTGGGAAAGCTGCCATATCCTCTCCCTAAGACTAAAAGCTTGTCTGGAAGCTGCCACGACTGACCTCAATGCTTTCTCTTTGACTGCTCTGACAGTTATGGTCCCTCTTTATCTCTTTGTGAGGCCACAAGACAAATAGAACTGAATCCTACGTAGCTTAGCCTTGCTGCAATGTCATGAAGCTCAGCTTGATAAAAAAAGGAAATTAAAAGAATTCATATGCATGTGGTTTTATAATAAATGACTTACTGGTAAAATACAGTTGAAGTCGGAAGTTTACATACACTTAGGTTGGAGTCATTAAAACTTGTTTTTCAACCACTCCACAAATGTCTTTGTTAACGGTTAGGACATCAATTTGTGTGCATGACACAAGTAATTTTTCCAACAATTGTTTACAGACAGATTATTTCACTTATAATTCACTGTATCACAATTCCAGTGGGTCAGAAATTTACATACACTAAGTTGACTGTGCCTTTAAACTTTTGGAAAATTCCAAAAATTATGTCATGGCTTTAGAAGCTTCTGATAGGCTAATTGACATCATTTGAGTCAATTGGAGGTGTACCTGTGGATGTATTTCAAGGCCTACCTTCAAACACAGTGCCTCTTTGCTTGACATCATGGGAAAATCAAAAGAAATCAGCCAAGACCTCAGAAAAAATTTGGTCCTCTACAAGTCTGGTTCATCCTTGGGAGCAATTTCCAAATGCCTGAGGGTACCACGTTCATCTGTACACACATAGTACGCAAGTATAAACACCATGGGACCACACAGCCGTCATTCCGCTCAGGAAGGAGACCGATTCTGTCTCCTAGAGATGAACGTACTTTGGTGCGAAAAGTGCAAATCAATCCCGAACAACAGCAAAGGACCTTGTGAAGATGCTGGAGGAAACATGTACAAAAGTATCTATATCACAGTAAAACGAGTCCTCTGAAAGGCCCCTCAGCAAGGAAAAAGCCTGCTCCAACCACCATAAAAAGCCAGACTAGGTTCCAACTGCACATGGGGACAAAGATTGTACTTTTTGGAGAAATGTCCTCTGGTCTGATGAACCTAAAATTGAACTGTTTGGCCATAATTACATCATTATGTTTGGACGAAAAAGGGTGAGGCTTGCAAGCCGAAGAACACCATCCCAACCGTGAAGCACGGGGGTGGCAGCATCATGTTGTGGGGTGCTTTGCTGCAGGAGGGACTGGTGCACTTCACAAAATAGATGGCATCATGAGGTAGGAACATTATGTGGATATATTGAAGCAACTCTCAAGACATCAGTCAGGAAGTTAAAGCTTGGTCGCAAATGGGTCTTCCAAATGGACAAAGTCAAGGTATAGGAGTGGCCATCACAAAGCCCTGACCTCAATCCCATAAAAAAATTGTGGGCAGAACTAAAAAGCGTGTGAGAGCAAGGAGGCCTACAAACCTGATTCAGTTACACCAGCTCTGTCAGGAGGAATGGGTTTGAGAAACAGATGCCTCACAAGTACTCAACTGGCAGCTTCATTAAATAGTACCTGCAAAACACCAGTCTCAACGTCAACAGTGAAGAGGCGACTCCAGGAGGCGACTCCAGACACAAGACACTCTGTCCAGTGTCTGTGTTCTTTTTCCCATCTTAATCTTTTATTTCTATTGGCCAGTTTGAGATATGGCTTTTTCTTTGCAACTCTGACAGAAGCCAGCATCCCGGAGTCACCTCTTCACTGTTGACGTTGAGATTGGTGTTTTGCGGTAATATTTAATGAAGCTGATAGTTGAGGACTTGTGAGGCGTCTGTTTCTCAAACTAGACACTCTAATGTACTTGTCTTCTTGGTCAGGTGTGCACCGGGGCCTCCCACTCCTCTTTCTATTCTGGTTAGAGCCAGTTTGCGCTGTTCTGTACACAGCGTTGTACGAGATCTTCAGTTTCTTGGCAATTTCTCACATGGAATAGCCTTAATTTCTCAGAACAAGAATAGACTGACGAGTTTCAGAAGACAGGTCTTTGTTTCTGGCCATTTTGAGCCTGTAATCGAACCCACAAATGCTGATGCTCCAGTTACTCAACTCATCTAAAGAAGGCCAGTTTTATTGCTTCTTTAATCAGGACAACAGTTTTCAGCTGTGCTAACATAATTGCAAAAGGGTTTTCTAATGATCAATTAGCATTTTAAAATGATAAACTTGGATTAGCTAACACAACGTGCCATTGGAACACAGTGGTGATGGTGATGGTTGCTGATAAATGGCCTCTGTACGCCTGTGTAGATATTCCATAAAAAATCAGTAGTTTCCAGCTACAATATTTATTTTACAACATTAACAYTGTCTACACTGTATTTCTGATCAGTTTGATGTTATTTTAATGGACAAAAAATTAGCTTTTCTTTCAAYAACAAGGACATTTCTAAGTGACCCCAAACTTTTGAACGGTAGTGTAGCCCAGTGGTTAGAGTGTTGGACTAGTAACCGAAAGGTTGCAAGATCAAATCCCCGAGCTGACAAGGTACAAATCTGTTGTTCTGCCCCTGAACAAGGCAGTTAACCCACTGTTCCTAGGCTGTCATTGAAAATAAGAATTTGTTCTTAACTGACTTGCCTAGTWAAATAAAGGTCAAATAAAGTAATAACACATGCTAATTAACTATTTTGTTTTAAAAACATGCTGTATGCTCTTATCTATCCAGCCTCATTATCCCACTCAATAATATATATATWTWTTTTTTWACTCAATTAATCACAGACCTTATTTATTCTGATGGTGATGGCCTTTCCATGGCCTCTTTGTTGACTGTGAATGAGACTGTTTAGGATGACGGTCACATATAGCTCACGGTAATTGAGCTAATAATCATAGTAGAGACATGTAATCTAGAGGTCCTGTCTGTCAGTTACTGTGTGATTGATTGATTGCTGATGTGTGATGATGGATGTGCTCTGGCATTAACCCTAGTGACAGTCTGAGTCKGTCCCAGCCAGGCTCATTGTCTCTTAACCATGGCCTGTGTCCCAAATGGTCCCCCTATTCCCTATTTAGTGCACTATTTTTGACCAGGGCCAATAGGGCTGTGCACTATATAGGGAATATGGTGCCGTTTGGGTCGCAGGCCCATCTCTGGGAGTTTAAAGCCGTCGATATGACATCATTAGAGCAGAAAGGAGCTGAAAGCCACAGTGGCCATAGATCACGGCTGTGACTGCTGAACATTTTGTCACAGTGGTTTGATAATGAGGTCAGGGGTAAAGAGATATTAACATATGTAAGGCACAGAGGTTGAAGGAAGATAGTGGTAATATATATATATAATGTTTTTTTTATTTTTACAATGGACGTGTAAAACTAAATGTAAATAGGCTACGTTAAATTTGACTGAAATTAGGCAACATGAAAGGTGTCAGTCAGATATATTTGTTTTAATCTAAACGAATCAGGCCTGTTCATCCACGCTCTATATAAGATGCCATCTGCTTAGCGACTTCACTCTCATGTTATCTTTATGGATATGGATAGGATATCAATAAATGCAAGCATTGTCCGAAAAACAGACAGAAATGGATTATTGTCCTTTTGACTCAGATTCTCCTTTAACACTATGGCTCCTCCCATCTGTCTGTAGCGATCTGCCAACCTTCTGACCTGCCTATTGATTACTACACAACATTGATAACGTAATTGAAATGATGCCCCCGCCTTGGAGGCTTTTTCTGCTCAGCCCCTCAGCGTGGCCATTACCAGGGGTCGTGACCTTTGACCCCTCCCTCTTCCCTCTTACTGGGTCCCATAAGAGGGCTCTGGGCCCTAATTCAATAATGGGGGTGGGGGGAGAATAGTCAGTGGAGGCCTCGCCAGGAGGAGGAGGGGGGTAACACCCCTCTCCTCCTCTTCTACTATCTCTCCTTCCCTCTTCTCCACAGGACACTCACCACCCCCTCGTCTTCTCTCCTCCACTCCTCTGCTAACCTCTTCTCCCCAGTACCTCTCAACACCCACCCCCTCCCCTCCTTCCCTCTCCTCTCCCCGGGACTCTTACCGCCCACCCTCCCCACCCCACCCCTTCCTCAGGGCACTTAGGGCCTGGGACCAGCTGTGCCGTGAGCAAAATCATTGGGATCCATCTTTTTAATTCTGCTTTATTACTCCCACTATCAATATTGTTATTGTTTAAAGTGGCCCCAGCCCTGGCTCTGACTGACTGACTGATGTCCTGGTGGGGTGCCTCTCTTTAATTATGAATGTGAGGAAGTGGTGCTAGCAGTAGGGGGCGAGGAGGAGCGGGTGGAAGTATAGGGCTGGGTATGCAGGGTGTAATGYCGAGATGGGTAAAGGAGTAATAGGGGAGCCTGGAATTCTGAATAATTCACCGGCTCCTTGCGGCTCCTGGCGGCAGCCATTGACATTTGGGGAACTGAATGTCTGCGCTGTATGAGTTTGTGGTCGAGTATATTAGATACTTTACAGGTACAGGCCTTGGAGAGCTGAGAGCCCGGCCAGCAAGGCAGCCAGCCAGCCAGCCAGGCAGAGACCTGTGGCGTAGCCACTACGCTAACAGACGGCAGGATATCTGCTCAGGTTATTAGGCCTGGTAATGGGACTGCAAATGGGAACTGGCACCCTATTCCCTATATAGGGAATAGGGTGCCATTTGGGATGCAGATGGGATATATGGCTAGAAAGGCACCTAGACGGATAAGACGTCCAAAATAGCCAGAAATCCTCCCATAGTAAACCAGATGTCAAATAATATTACATTTCTTTTCATATACTGTAAGTAATGTATGGCAACATACCATCACTTAGGCCCATTTTAAATCCAATAGCTTTAATTCCGCTGGTAGGGCGGTAGTGAATGTCGGCCTATTTCTCCGGTGGTTCAGTGTAGGCTATGCCAGAGAGCCATTGAGTGCGAGGTCAAATGCATGCATACTCTCGTAGCCTRGAGTGGACACTTCCATCCTTTCACATGCAAATCTCCCATCTGATCTCTTTGCATTAAGTGCACTATAATTGCTTCGTCAGTCTGATTATTCTAGGCTTCGACCCAAATGGCACTCATTCCCTTCATAGTGCACTACTTTTGGCCAGAGCCCTATTGGACCTGGTCAAAAGTAGTGCACTATATAGGGAATAGGGTGCTATTTGGGACACAAGCAGTCTGATTATGTGGCCCTGGCAGTGAAAGATGGCCTCGCATATACTCTAGAGGACCAGATTCAGACAATCTAAATCTCATTCCCCATTCGTTGGTCTGCATCAGAAGGTAAAATTGCAAACCTCTTGAAATGTGAGATGAGGCTAAAGATAGACTGGCATGTATTTCATATGCTTGTTGGCTGCACTAAGGAGCAAGGCAGCACATTCTCCATTAACACAGAAAGGAAATAATTACTTTTACCATCCCAGGTATTCCTTTTAGTAATGAACTCCCTCTCAGACTTCTTCAGTCCCCCATCCTGTCCCTGCCTTTCTGCTACTGTAACAATGGCACTACTGGATTCAACACATTTGTGTTTCTCAAATGAGCTGCCAACCGGCAGGCGGGCATTCCAGAGTTCCAGGAAGGAGAGAAGGAAAGAACAGCTGAAGGATGAAATAGTAAAAATCGAGCACAGCACGGCGTCTGCAGTAAAGGGAAAGTTACACTGTCTGGCGTAGTTGTGAGTTAATAGAGGGTCAAGCAGCTGTGTGGTGAGCTGAGCGCAGACAGACCTGGCAAGGGAGCCGCGTTGGAGGTAGAGAAGCTCTCGAGAGATCATTTCCTCTGAGATGAATATGGGCTGCGACCAAGAAACCAAGGAATGAAGAAACCAAGGGAGGAGGAAACCAAGGGATGAAGAAACCAAGGGCCCCTAGGAGCCAAGGAACTTGAAGGACCTGCTGAAACCAACTCCTTTCTTCTCTCCTCTATTCTCAGCCCCAATTGCTTCTCTTCCTCCCTCTCGTTACAGCTTGCTAAAGCCATTAGCTTGGCCCGATCCCTCTCTCTCCTGAGTTTACGCTCTCTCATTTAGCAAGCAGTTAAAACTTCAGCAAAACTTGGCATCCTGTTTCGTCCTCGGCGCTCATGGCATACACACACACACACACACACACACACACACACACACACACACACACACACACACACACACACACACACACACACACACACACACACACACACACACACACACACACACACACACACACACACACACAAACACACACACACACACACACACACACACACACACACACACACACACACACACACACACACACACACACCTGTCTCTTATACACATCTAGATGTGTATAAGAGACAGCTTTAAGAGTGTGCTCCTAATCTCCGTTCGTTACCTGTATGAAAGACACCTGGGAGCCAGAAATCTTTTTGATTGAGAAGGGGTCAAATACTTATTTCCCTCATTAAAATGCAAATCAATTTATAACATTTTTGACATGCATTTTTCTGGATATTTTTGTTGTTATTCTGTCTCTCACTGTTCAAATAAACCTACCATTAAAATTATAGACTGATAATATCTTTGTCAGTGGGCAAACGTACAAAATCAGCAGGGGATCAAATACTTTTTTCCCTCACTGTACACTCTTAAAAATAATGGCGCAAGTTGGAACCAAATACGATTCTTGAGAGCAATGCCATAGGAGAAGCATTTTAGGTTCTCTGAAGAACGATAAATGAGATGGTTCTTTGAAGACCCATACAAAAGTTCAAAACCAGAAAAGTGAGATCCTAAGTGAATACTTTGTCATTTAAATTCAATTCTCTAAGACGATGCAATACAAATTTCATAAGGCTTTCCTTTGAAGGCCTAGTTTCAACTTAATACAGTGGCCTAAAACTCATAGTTTAGAGACCACTTCAGGCCTGCAAGTCACATTATGATGGCTTGCAAAGTGATGTGTAATTCCTATTGGAATCCAGCCAGAGTGGGGATATCCAACATTTTGATTTTGTATTCCCCCACAACCTGCATTCAGAATGACTGCCAGGGTTGGGAAGACGAAGATATGGCACTATCTTAAACATCTAAACTGGAACAACTATTTCAGTAACGGGTGCAAGAAGTCCAAGTAACAGATTYGAATAGTTAAAAAAAGTGTATGTTATTTATATTTGAGTAGCATAAGATTAATGAATCACTCAATATACATGCAGAAACATAGATATTGAAACAAACAATTGTAAAAAATCAACCTGCTGGGAATCAAGCATGCTGGGAAATATGATAACGATGGCCGTGGTTTTGGTTCAACTCTGGTTATTTACACCAACACAGGTGTTCTTTTACACCACTGAGTGTTAATTTAACTCTTTATAGTGTCATTTRAACTCTTGACTCAACACTAGAAATGTTACACTGAAAAATCTACACTATATAACACTGGCAAAGTAGCTGTGTGCTATGAAAGGGACACATCTGCAGGCTTCCATACATTTCAAGAACCCTTTAGAATTCTGAAGAACCGTAGATGCCACGCCAAGAACCCCACACTTAACTCAAAGGGTCTTTATCGGGTAAGAGTTCTCCAAGGAACCGAGCTGAAGAAGAACCATTTAAGAACATTTCTGTTTTTCAGTCCTTAGATCAGGTATTTGGGTAGTCATCTCTATAAAGCAGTTTAATAGCGTCTGGTGTTATACAGAAGGCCTAAGCAGCTTATATATGCTCACTTTTCCCTGTAGCCTTTAGAGTGTCAGGTTAGCTGATATCTCATAAAACCAGTCATGAAAGCCTGATGGCCTCATAAAAACTGAGCTGAGGCCTTTTTAGGTGAACACATCACCCTGAAACCTGCACACCTTATGTATTTACCACTGTATCTCTCCTGACCACATATTGGAGGCATTTATTAGATGCCCTTACTACCACACCACATATAGCTATTATATATCAAGATCATATATTTCATCAGACAGATACAGTCATGACTCTTGCGTGTGTGTGTGTGTGTGTGTGTGTGTGTGTGTGTGTGTGTGTGTGTGTGTGTGCATGCAGACCCTCTGACCCTCTGATTCTTTGTGTGATTAGTACGTCCTAATCATTTGCATGCAGAGAGAGAGAGAGAGCTGTGTCTCAAAGCCGAGAAAGCGTCAGCAGAGAGCCCAGCTCTGAGCTCTGAGCCCTGCATATGGTGCTGTGAATACATTACACACTCCTGACGCGGTCTCATCTATTCTCTCAGAGTTAGGGTGCCTCACGATCAATAGTGCTGGATTACAGTGCTTAACATCAAAGTTCATCTTTCTCTTTCTAGAGGACTCAGCTGTCAGTCATGGGCTCTAGTCTACTCTATACTCTCTACATGACTCACTTCTTTTGCCAGTGAAATAAAGTTCAAGAAAAGTTGCCGGTGTTGGCTGTTCAGAAAGTTATCTTGTATGAAGCAATGCCATCCATTTTAATTTCTTGCTTTGCTTTGCAATGCTTTTCGGACGCACTCTGTACTCGTAAGGTGGTATAATCGTCTTTCCCAACAACAATTCGAATATGCAATTTCGGTCTAAGAATAGCTACGTTTCTTTTTAGATCCATGGCATTTTCATTTAACACACATGATTTCATTTAACACACATGATTTCATTTAACACACATGATTTCATTTAACACATGATTTCTTTGTTTTCAGAGAACTCTGCTGTCAAATAGATTCTAATTTAGTTACAGTGTACTGTATTGATATAGACATACTGAAATGAATGTGGTTAAAGATCCAGGATCCTAACATATTGCACAAATTGGATTTGGATCATATCACACGAATTGCTCAATTCAACATATCACACAAAATGGATGACGTTGTACACAAAAAACGGGGACCCGTTATGGCTCGTGAGCACCACTTTAAAAACTACTGGCTGAAATGATACAAAGGTTTGAGAGTGTATCTTAAACTAACTGAATTACAATGAATGCATTTTCTTAGAACACATACACATGCTGTTGACTTTGAGTAGTATGTTGTGCACCACTTACTGATCTCAGACCAGTTGATTACTGAACCTTCATTGTCATGCTTCAGAGAAATTCTCACCTTTTTTTCATATAGGATATACTTACTGTGCCTTGAGGTTAGCGTTATATCACCAACTGTAACAGAACAAGGCCTTTCATAGTTTCTCTGAAACTTTTTTGTGAGAGAGAAGCTTCTACATCAAATGGACAGTGAAGTGAATGTAGCTCTACATGTCCTTTAGGCTGAATCAGTGGTGATGTTATGAGATGTTGGCAGGGTGAGTTAAATAATTGATCAAGATCCGGACTGGATCTGCTGAATGTCTTATTCTCTTACCGGAACGGTCTGGCTGACATTCTGGAACTGTGTCAAGGTCTCATTTAGCCTTCTGTATTACTTGTATCTTGAATGTATTCTGTGCACAATTATGCAACGGGTGGGTCTAATCGTGAATGCTGATTGGTTAAAACCGCGTTCCAGCCGGTGTCTGTTCCACAAGTTACCACCGGCTATGATATTAAAATGTCTATTTACTCTGTTCTATCTGACTGCGCAATCCACTGTCTCATCATCCCAGCCAAGCAATTTATAAACTCTCCACTATAAAACGCAGCTAGACTTTATCTCACATTTATTTCAGACTAACGTTTGTTTTCAACAGTGGAGATTTGTATAAAGTGCAAGTGCTGGTTAAGTGTTTATTTTTATATATTTTTTTGGGGGGGGGGCGTCGAGGTGAGGAGGAGGATTGTTTAAAAGGTAATGTTTCAGATCTTTTCAGAAGATGGGCAGGGACTGTTGTCCTAGCTTCAGGGGTAAGCTGGTTCCACCATTGGGGTGCCAGGACAGAGAAAAGCTTGGAGCTGCCCTCCCGTAGGGGTGGAGGGCCAAGAGACCTGCGCTGGCAGAATGGAGGGCTCGGGTTGGAGTGTAGGGTTTGAGCATAGCCTGAAGGTAGGAAGGGGCAGTTCCTCTTCCTATTCCGTAGGTAAGCACCATGCTCTTGTAGTGGATGGATGCCAGTGGAGTGTGCGGAGGAGCGCGGTGACATTAGAGAACTTGGGAAGGTTGAAAACCAGGCTGGCTGCTGCGTTCTGGATAAGTTGCTGGGGTTTGATGGCACACGCGGGGAACCCAGCCAACAGCGAGTTGTAGTAGTCCAGATGGGAGAGGAAAAGTGCCTGGATTAGGACCTGTGGCGTTTCCTGTGTGAGGTAGGGTCGTACTCTACYGATGTTGTAGAGCATGAACCTGCAGGAGCGGGTCATTGCTTTGATGTTTGCAYAGAACGACAGGGTGTTGTCCAGAGTCACGCCAAGGTTCTTTGCACCCATCCGACATTGTGGAGTTGTCAACCGTGATGAAGAGGTCTTTAAAATTATTGCAGCTAGTTTGCGGTCTTTCCAGCTTCTATTTGAAGTGATTGTGTTAGCTGTGTTATTGGCTAGCTCCTCTGAACAACAGTGCCCTGATGAGTAAGCACATTTTCTATGCCAGGCGAAATCACGCCTCATTACCTCATTGTTATGGTTGTATCCAAATAAATGTCACTAGAAAACAGCTTAAACAAATGCAAATGCAGTTCTGGATGCACTTTTTGACTTGTCTGTAAGTTACCCGTAGTTGGCTAGCTAGCAAGCAATGGAATGGACTGGGTCCTCTATAGATACGAACAATAAAAGACTGAATGACTCTGGGTCGCCTCTAAGAATACAGAACTAAAAGAACTGAATGACTGGGTCGCCTCATAGTAGATACAGAACTAAAAGAGACTGAATGACTGGGTCGCCTCTATAGATACAGAACTAAAAAGACATGAATGGACTGGTCGCCTCTATAGATACAGAACTAAAAGACTGAATGACGTCGCCCTCTATAGATACAGAACTAAAAAGATCGAATGACTGGTGCCTCTATATGAAACAGAAACTAAAGACTGAATGACTGGGTCGCCTCTATGATACAGAACTAAAAGACTGAAATGACTGGGTCGCCTCTATAGATACAGAACTAAAAGACTGAATGACTGGTCGCCTCTATAGATACAGAAACTAAAAGACTGAATGACGGTGGGTCGCCTCTATAGATACGAGAACAAAAGACTGAATGACTGGGTCGCCTTCTATAGATACAGAACTAAAAGACTGATGACTGGGTCGCTCTATAGATACAGAACAAAAAGACTGAATGACTGGGTCGCCTCTATAGATAACAGAACTAAAAGACTGAAATGACTGGTCGCCTCTATAGATACAGAACAAAAGACTGAATGACTGGGTCGCCTTATAGATACAGAAACAAAAAGATGAATGACTGGGTCGCCTCTATAGATACAGAACTAAAAGACTGAATGACTGGGTCGCCTCTATAGATACAGAACTAAAAAGACTGAATACTGGGTCGCCTCTATAGATACAGAACTAAAAGACTGAATGACTGGGTTCGCCTCTATAGATACAGAACTAAAAGACTGAATGACTGGGTCGCCTTATAGATACAGAAAAAAGACTGAATGACTGGGTCGCTCTATAGATACAGAACAAAAAGACTGAATGACTGGGTCGCCTCTATAGATACAGAACTAAAAGACTGAATGACTGGGTCGCCTCTATAGATACAGAACTAAAAGACTGAATGACGGGTGGCCATCTATAGATACAGAACAAAAGACTGAATGACTGGGTCGCCTCTATAGATACAGACTAAAAAGACTGAATGACTGGGTCGCCTCTATAGATACAGAAACTAAAAGACTGAATGACTGGTCGCCTCTATAGATACAGAACTAAAGAAAACTGAAATGACTGGGTCCGCCTACTATAGATACAGAACAAAAAGACATGAATGACTGGGTCGCCTCTATAGATACAGAACTAAAAGACTGAAGACTGGGTCGCCTCTATAGATACCAGAACTAAAAGACTGAATGACTGGTCGCCTCTATAGTAACAGAACTAAAGACTGAGATGACTGGGTCGCCTCTATAGAATACAGAACTAAAGACTGAAGAACTGGTCGCCTCTATAGATACAGAACTAAAAGACTGAATGACTGGGTCGCCTCTATAGATACAGAATAAAGACTGAATGACTGGGTCGCCTCTAGATACAGAACTAAAGACTGAATGACATGGGTCGCCTCTATAGATACAGAACATAAAAGACTGAATGACTGGGTCGCCTCTATAGAATACAGAACTAAAGAATGAATGACTGGTCGCCTCTAAGATACAGAACTAAAAACTGAATGACTGGGTCGCCTATAGATAACAGAACAAAAAGACAATGAATGTGGTGGTCGCCTCATAGATACAGAACAAAAAGACTGAATGACTGGGATCGCCTCTATAGAACAGAAACAAAAGACTGAAGACTGGGTCGCTCTATAGATACAGAACAAAAAAGACTGAAGACTGGGTCGCTCTATAGATACAGAAACAAAAAGACTGAATGACTGGGTCGCCTCTATAGATACAGAACAAAAAGACTGAATGACTGGGGTCGCTCTATAGATTACAGAACAAAAAGACTGAATAGATCGGTCGCCTTATAGATAACAGAACAAAAGACTGAATGACTGGGTCGCCTCTATAGATACAGAACACACAAAGACTGACATGCACTGGGTCGCCTTCTACTACGATACAGCAACAAAAAAGATGAATGAAC
>NC_036854.1:41777357-41780218 GCF_002910315.2 Salvelinus sp. IW2-2015
GACTGGGTCGCCTCTATAGATACAGAACAAAAAGACTGAATGACTGGGTCGCGTCTACCGATAGAACGAACGACCAACCATCTTGGGTAGCAACCCTAGATTTGTGTCGGYACTATATCTTGTGGAAGGATGAAATAGTATAAATAAATTCATCAAAATAACCTTTTTAATGAAAATATATCAATCATAATTTGAATATGTTGGCAACCCATTGTATAAAAGTGATAATGCCCTCGAAGCCGGTGTTTGGAAGATATAATTATTGGCACGGTTTGCCGGCCATCGACTTCGTCTCGGGCCTAGCAACACCCGTGCCAATATCCACCAAACACCGGCTTCGAGGGCATTATCACTTAAGCGTTGCATATCCTCTTGCTATAAGAGGTGACGCCTGTTCTCTTTCTGCAGGGATATTTTTATTGTTCAGTCACTTTGGTAGGGGCAGCTGCCACAAAGGACACACACTTGGAGACAAAAGCTGTTTCTGTTCTGTTCTGTCTTATTCCCTTTACAAGTAACACAGGGATTTACAACATGCCAGTGTGACAGGTGGACATTGCACAGAGGGCGTAGGAAATGTTCTCATCCCAACAAGACAGCTGTAACTCTGTTTCCCTCGTACGCTTTCACAGGCTGACAGTCCCCCTTCAGAGAGAAAGAGAGAGTGTGTATTAGAGAGAGAGAAAGGGATTGACTAAAATAAAGAAAGGGTTATTTTTTTACGATGTGTGTCATGGGGACAGCCCTAGTCCTGATGAAAGTGGGCAGGGGGGAGAAACAGAAGGGTACTGGTCCATATGTGCCTTTTGATTGTGTGTGGGTGCACTGTGCAGGTGCATAGGCCTACGTCTCTGCGAGGGTCTTGGGGTGACTGTGCTCTCCCTGATCCCCCGTTTCTTTCCTTTATCCCTATCTGCTCTTTATTATTGATGAGGGCCCTCCAGCTCTCCACCGGGTCCCCCATGGCGAGGTGTTTCTTCTGGCCTCACAATAGGACCCGAGCCCAGGCACATGCACACAGGGGGCGCTGAGCCTCACCCCCCCACCCTCACCCCCTTCCAAATGACCCCACTCCCTATCATACCCTCTTACCCTCGCTAATCAGACCGCCACGCTCCCTAGTCACGCTGCTTGTCCATGCAGGCACTTTTGGGGGCGGCCTGTTAGGTCCCTCTCCACATGGGCTATACAGGCTACTGTGTAGCCCAAAGGGGTGATAAGCCCCCTACCACCAACCAGCCCTCACCCATAGCAGACAGCCCCACACCCAACACACACCCCCCACCCTGCCATCGCCCTTAGTAGGACCAAATGGAACCCTATTCCCTAGGCAGTGCACTACTTTTGACAAGAACCTTATCGGCCCGGGTTTAAAGTAGTGCACTAAATAGGGAATAGGCTGTGATTTGGGACGTAGCCTAGGACTGATATAGGAATAGTTCTCAGCAGGAGTGGGGTAGGGTGCAGAGGGCTGCGAACTGTGTCGGCACATCGGTGACATTGGTACATAGATGAAGTCACTGTTTCACAAATCCAGGGTATTATCGCCTGTAATAACCCTTTGTCTGTCCAGGCAGGTTGCAGCTGTTACTCACTGGCCTGGATGAGCTGCTGAGCTGGGCTGGGGAAGCAAGAGGCCAACACACTGGCTGATATTTCATAGAGAGAGAGATGGAGGGGAGAGAAAGTTGGAGGGGAAAGAGAGAGAGAGTTGGAGGGTAGAGAGAGAGTTGGAGGGAAGGAGCGAGAGAGAGAGAGGAATAGATTGAATAGCGGGAGGTACAGAGAGAGCATGTGTGATAGTCATACAGGGTCAGTCACATGAAATTTGATTGCCGCCAAACTCCGACAGATCAGCTGATATGCATTGATTTCCTTTGAAGAGTATAAAAAGGAAAAATGGAAAAATGTCTCTGAAATGACCAGCAGTTATGCTACTGATTTAATCTTTCCTTCTACGTCTCTGTAGATCTGTCGTCTAACCAAAGCCTGCCCCGTCTTCACAACCAATACAGCTGCTTTGAAAATAAATGAAAGTCCGCAGGGATGTGGAATAAATATGAGTTAAGCTTTGGATTGATGCAATATGGCTGAAGGCTAATGCAAGTCTCTGTTGTATATAGATATTGAGGTCTGTGCCAGAAATCAGATCAGTCTGATATTATAGATAGATGTTCAATAGTACCGAGGATCAGATAAGGAATAACAGCCTCTGTGATTTAAAGTCATATTATAGATAGCCCTAGAACCAACAGTTTAGTATATTTTTAAAGTGTTGAATCTCCGGG
Organism: Salvelinus sp. IW2-2015; assembly: GCF_002910315.2. Lineage (NCBI taxonomy): Eukaryota > Metazoa > Chordata > Actinopteri > Salmoniformes > Salmonidae > Salvelinus > Salvelinus sp. IW2-2015. The sequence continues at coordinate 41,779,646 of NC_036854.1, forward strand.
CGGTTCCTTATCAAACAGGCATCTTTCAGGACTTCTACAGTACTACGCCAGTCCAATTTAGGACCCAATAGGACCCTTGGGAGTGTTACACCAGAGATGGAAGAGGAAGCAAGCAAGATACCCACTCGCTGTTTTTTGCAGGTTCAATGAAAGTCAATATTTATTTTCGGTAATACCAATTACCCCACCGAAGACATTCTTTAAAAAAGTATACTCGGCATAACAGACTTTATATGAGCAAAAAAATAGAATAGAAAGGAAAGTTTACGTCTCCCAAGTCGGAGGGTGGTTTTAACCTTCGAGACTTGGAGTTGTATCAACTCGCTGCCCAATGCTTTTACTTGAGGCATTAGTTAAATGCACTAAAAAGGAACCTTTATTGAAGATGCACATGCTCATCCCCAGAATCTTTTAACCTGTCTATTTTCAAAGGAGACAGCTAAGAGCATGAACAACTTCCTAGTTAAGAACACTGTCACAATATGGAAGAAAATGAAACGGATTCTACAAGAACCAATATCATTCCATGAAACACAACCCTATGGAACAATTCTTGGATAGCTTTCAGAATTT
>NC_036854.1:41780359-41787877 GCF_002910315.2 Salvelinus sp. IW2-2015
GAGGGAATCTATTTGACTCAGAAAGGATGGTAGTTATGATCGGTAGATAATACAAAACCTATCTCTTAGAGAAAAATATAAACTATTGGAATCAAGACTTAAAAATAACTGATGTTGGAGGGAATGTTGGAGCAAACTAACCAAATCCAATGAACAAAAAGGAACCCTTAATCCAGTCACCGGTGCATCAAGCTAAGTAACATAATACAAAAATACCCAGCAAAATCCGTCAGTTTAAGCTAGAGATATTTGTTTTTGCATTGGATGCGTCTCAATCCACCGCATCTGCCGATCTTGCACTTCCGCATCTGCGTTGAAAGGTGGCAGAGCTAGAGCTGTTTTTCGTCAGATCATGAGACTTCACGAAAATGTCTAATCTTAATTTATCCACCATCTTTGATCCTKACACTGGCAGGGGTTTATGGGAAGATTGCATCCAACCTAAACCTACCATTATATTATGTCCGTCTGGCAACTGACAAATCCCTCCAGATCAAAGGCTTACTGTTACGCGGCTAGGCACCGTATAGGACTAACTTCAACATACCATAACATACCAAGCCTACAGTACATGACCTGTGTCTGTGGGTCACCTCATAGAGAAAGGAATCTGCAGGCATCTCTCTCCCTTTCACTCCCTCTCTCTCTCCCTCTCACTCCCTCTCTCTCTCCCCCTCTCTCGCTCTCTTTCTCGCTCTCTGTCTCTCTCGTTCTCTCTGTGCATATGCTTAAAAAGGAACCCACAAAGCTGTTTTATCCCATGCAGTGTAATAACTACTCTGTTGTGACTCTATCTATCCATGTCTGCCTGTGTTTTGCTACTCGTGTGTGATAACAGGGGTCTCTTTAGTATGTGCATATTCCCAAATACATACTTTTTTCTGCTGAGAAACTGCTTTCGCCGGGCGGTAAAGTATGCAGCAGAGTGGCTTTATTGAACAGCAAGAAAGAGAGTGCGAGAGAGAGAAAGTGTGTGAGGAGTTGGTGTGTGTGCATGTCAACCTGCCTGCTCTCTTTCTTTAGATAGGGCTAAAGAGAGAGAGCTAGATGCAGGCCTCACTCTGGCCTTTCAGCTAAAGGAACACACAGACAGATGTTGAGTGAGTCTCATTGTACTGGAGTGAATGAGTCCGTAGGCAGGGTAAAGACTGTGCCATATGGATATTTAATTGATCTCCCCTGCTATTTCATTGGTGATTCACCAGTTAAAGACTGGAATGACTGGTCGCCTCTATAGATAGCAGAACTAAAAAGACTGAATGACTGGGTCGCCTCTATAGATACAGAACTAAAAGACTGAATGATGGGTCGCCTCTATAGATACAGAACTAAAAGACTGAATGACTGGGTCGCCTCTATAGATACAGAATAAAAGACTGAATGATGGGTCGCTCTATCGATACCAGAACTAAAAGACTGAAATGACTGGGTCGCCTCTATAGATACAGAAACAAAAAGACTGAATGACTGGGTCGCTCTATAGATACAGAACTAAAAGACTGAATGACTGGGTCGCGTCTATAGATACAGAACAAAAAGACTGAAATGACTGGTCGCCTCTATAGATACAGAACTAAAAGAACTGAAATACTGGGTCGCCTCTATAGATACAGAACTAAAAGACTGACTGACTGGGTCGCCTCTAATAGATACGACCAACAAAGGATCTGAATGACTGGGTCGCCTCTATAGATAGCAGAACTTAAAAGACTGAATGACTGGGTCGCCTCTATAGATATCAGAACTAAAAGACTGAATGACTGGGTCGCCTCTATAGCTACAGAATAACAAGACTGAATGACTGGGTCGCCTCTATAGATACAGTTGAACTAAAAGACTGAATGACTGGGTCGCCTCTATAGATAACAGAACTACAAGACTGAATGACTGGGGGTCGCGTCTATAGATAGCAGAAAAAAAGACTGAATGACTGGTCGGCCTCTATAGATACAGAACTAAAAAGACTGCTGACTGGGTCCGCTCTATAGAATACAGAACTAAAAGACTGAATGGACTGGGTCCGCCTCTATAGATACAGAACAAAAAGACTGAATGACTGGGTCGCCTCTATAGATACAGAACTAAAAGACTGAATGAACTGGGTCGCCTCTATAGAGACAGAATAAAACAGATGAATGACTGGGTCCGCCTCTAATGATACAGAACTAAAAGACTAATGACGTGGGTCGCCTCTATAGATACACGAACAAAAAGACTGATGACTGGGTCGCCTCTATAGATACAGAACTAAGACTGAATGACTGGGTCGCCTCTATAGATACAGAACTCCAAGACTGAATGACTGGGTCCGCCGTCTATAGATTACAGAACTAAAAGACTGAATGCTGGGTCGCCTCCTATAGATACAGAAGCTAAATAGACTGAAATGACTGGGTCGCCTCTATAGTATACAGAACTAAAAGACTGAATGACTGGGTCGCCTCTATAGATACAGAAACTAAAAGACCTGAATGACTGGGTCCGCCTCTATCTGATACCGACCTAAAAGACTGATGACCTGGGTCGCCTCTATAGATACAGAACTAAAAGGACTGAATAGACTTTGGGTCGCCTCTATAGATAAGAACTAAAAGACTGAATGACTGGGTCGCCTCTATAGATAACAGACCTAAAAGACTGAATGACTGGGTCGGCCTCTATAGATACAGAACAAAAGACTGAATGATGGGTGGGGGGGACGCCTCTATAGCATACAGAACAAAAAGAACTGAATGACTGGGTCGCGCTCTATAGATATCAGGAAAAAAAAGACTGAACGACTGGGTCGCGTCTATTAGATACAGAACCAAAGACTGAACGACTGGGTCGCGTTATAGATACAGAACAAAACGACTGAAGTGACTGGGTCGCCTCTATAAGATACAGAACAAAAGACTGAATGACTGGGTCGCCTCTATAGATACAGAACAAAAAGACTGAATGACTGGGTCGCCTCTATAGATACAGAACTAAAAAGACTGGATGACTGGGTCGCCTCTATAGATACAGGAACAAAAAGACTGAAGTGACTGGGTCGCCTCTATAGATACAGAACAAAAAAGACTGAATGACTGGGTCGGCCTCTATAGATACAGAACAAAAAGACTGAATGACCTGGGTCGCCTCTATAGTACAGAACAAAAGACTGAGATGACTGGTCGCGCTACCGATAGAGCGAACGACCACCCATCTTGGGTGCTAACCCTAGATTTGTGTCGGAACTATATCTTGTGGAAGGATGAAATAGTAATAAATAATTCAATCAAAATAACCTTTTTAATGGAATATATCAATCATAAATATTGATATGTTTTGGCAACCTCATTGTGTATCAAAAGTGATAATGCCCTCGAAGCCGGTTTTTTGGGAAGATATATTATTGTGGCCAATATCTCCAAACACTGGCTTCGAGGGCAATTAGTCACTTAAGCGTTGCCATATCTCTTCCTGTTCTCTTTCTTGGCAGGGATTTTTTATTGTTCAGCTCACTTTGGTAGGCGGGCAGCTGCCACAAAGGAACACACACTTGGAGAACAAAAAGCTGTTTCTGTTCTGTCTGTCTTATTCCTTTACAAGTCACACAGGGATTTACAACATGCCAAGTGGTGACAGGTGGACATTGGGCACGAGGGCGTAGGAAATGTTCTCATCCCAACACGCAGCTGTACACTCTGTTCCTCGTACGCTTTCCACAGGCTGACATCCCCTTCAGGAGAAAGAGAGAGTGTGTATATAGGAGAGGAGAAAGGGATTGACTACATTAAAGAAAGGGTTATTTTTTTTACATGTGTGTCATGGGGACACCCTAGTCCTGATGGAAAGTGGCGCAGGGGGGAGAAACAGAAGGGTACTCGTCCATATGTGCCCTTTTATGTGTGTGGTGCACTGTGCAGATGCATAGTCTCGTCTCTGCCGAAGGGGGGTCCCCCTTTTTCGGTGGAACTTGACTCTCCCTATCCCCCGTTCTTTCCTTTATCCCTATCTGCTCTTATTATATGATGAGGCGCCTCCACTCTCCACCGGTCCCCATGGCGAGTGTTTTTTCTGGCCTCACAATAGGACCCGAGCCCAGACACATGCACACAGTGGGGCGCTGCCGAGCCTCACCCCCACCCTACCCCCAGCCTGCTCACCCCCCTTCCCAAATGACCCCGACTCCCTATCATACCCTCTACCCTCGCTAATCAGACCGCCACGCTCCTAGTCACGCTGGCGTGTCCATGCAGGCATTTTGGGGCGGCGCTGCTTAGGTCCCTCTCCACATGGCTATACAGGCTATGTGTAGCCCAAAGGGTGATAAGCCCCGCTACCCACCAACCAGCCCTCACCATAGCAGACAGCCCCACACCCAAGCACTCACACACCCCCAACCCTGCCATCGCCTTAGTAGGACAAATGGAACCCTATTCCCCTAGGCAGTGCAACTACTTTTGACAAGAAACCTTATCTGCCCGGGTTTAAGTAGTTCACTAAATGGAATCAGCTGTGTTTGGGACGTAGACCTAGGACTGATATTTAGGGAATAGTTCTCAGCAGGAGTGGGTAGGGTGCAGAGGGCTGCAGAACTGTGTCGGCACATCAATATACGTACATTGGGTACATGATGAATCACTGTTTCATCAAAATCCAGGTATATCGCCTGTAATAACCCTTTGTCTGTCCAGGCAGGTTGCAGCTGTACTCAACTGGACTGGATGAGCTGCTGAGGCTGGGCTGGTTGAATGCAAGAGGCAGACACACTGGCTGATATTTTCCAGATAGGAGAGAATGGAGGGGAGAGAAAGTGGCGGGGAAGAGAGAGAAGTTGGAGGGTAAGAGAGAGTTGAGAGGAAGGACGAGAGAAGAGAGGAATAGATTGAATGAGCGGGAGGTACAGAGAGAGCATGTGTGATAGTCATATCAGGGTCAGCACATGAAATTTGATTGCCGCCAAACTCGACAGATAGCCGTGATATGCATGATTTCCTTTGAAAGTATAAAAAAGGAAAAAATGAAAAATTGCTCTGAAGAATGACCAGAGTTATGCTACTGATTTAATCTTTCCTTCTACAGTCTTTAGATCTTCGTCTAAGCCAATAGCCTGCCCGTCTTCACACCAATACCAGCTGCTTTGAAAGATAAATGAGAAGTCCGCAGGGATGTGGAAATAAATTGAGTAAACTTTTGTGATTGATGGCAATATGGCTGAAGGCTACATGCAAGTCTCTGTTGTATATAGATATTTGAGGTCTGTGCCAGAAATCAGATCAGTCTGTGAATATTTAATAGTAACCGCGTAGAATAAGCTGTATTAAAGTCATATAAGATACCTGAACAAGTTATTAAGTCTAATTCTCGGGTATCGCATCACCCTGCCGCATTGACCCATAACCTGAGTACCCGTGAAGACCAATCCCAGCTGTTTGCAGTTTAAAGTCAATATTTATAGATCGCTAGATACCAATCGCTAGTAGTACATTCTTAAAGTACGGTTTTGCAAATCCAGGGCTGGTTCTTCATGAGCAAAAACAGAGCATCTTAGACCAAGCATACTTACGCCAGTCCAAGTGTCTTTTAACCCAAGTAGTGTATCACTCTTGGCCAGCTTGTTACTGAGCTCAGAGTTAATGAAAAAGGAACTAGTGAATAGCCACCACTCCTGTCAGGTTATGAACCTGATTTATTTTCAAGAGATAATACGAGTTAACCGTCCTAGTACGAAGACACTGTTAACAAGTAATGGAAAGATATAGAAATGAATAGGATCTAGAAGAACCCAGTTAGTCATTCCAGTGAAACAGAGTTTAACCTATCGACAAACTTGGAAGGCCTTTCAGATAATCTGGCTGAATTAGCTGCGAAAACCTAAAGCCAGAGACACCATGAATGACGTTGGTAACAGTAAAATTGCAGTATTTCCATGACAGAATTAAAAAAGAATTTTGTACTGACCATTGTAAAGTTATTTCAAAATACATGCAAATGTCAAAAGTTTCATAATCCAAAAATTTCGATTTTGAAATCTTTCTGGACATCAGCAGCAACCTTGAGGGATCTTATTTGACTCAGAAAAGGATGTTCATATGATCGGTAAGATATACAAAACCTTGCAGAGAACTATACAACTGACGATCTCTTAGAGGAAAAAATATAAACTATTGGAATCAAGACTTAAAAATAACTGATGTTGGAGGGAATGTTGGAGCAAACTAACCAAATCCAATGAACAAAGGAACCCTTAATCCAGTCACCGGTGCATCAAGCTAAGTAACATAATACAAAAATACCCAGCAAAATCCGTCATTTTAAGCTAGAGATATTTGTTTTGTTGCATGGATGCGTCTCATCCACGCGCATTGCCGATCTTGCACTTCCGCATCTGCGTTGAAAGGTGGCAGAGCTAGAGCTGTTTTTCGTCAGATCATGAGACTTCACGAAAAGTCTAATCTATTTATCCCCCATCTTTGATCCTAACACTGGCAGGGGTTTATGGGAAGATTGCATCCAACCTAAACCTACCATTATATTATGTCCGTCTGGCAACTGACAAATCCCTCCAGATCAAAGGCTTACTGTTACGCGGCTAGGCACCGTATAGGACTAACTTCAACATACCATAACATACCAAGCCTACAGTACATGACCTGTGTCTGTGGTCACCTCATAGAGAAAGGAATCTGCAGGCATCTCTCTCCCTTTCACTCCCTCTCTCTCTCCCTCTCACTCCCTCTCTCTCTCCCCCTCTCTCGCTCTCTTTCTCGCTCTCTGTCTTCTCTCGTTCTCTCTGTGCATATGCTTAAAAGGAAACCCACAAAGCGTGTTTTATCCCATGCAGTGTAATAACTACTCTGTTTGCTCTATCTATCCATGTCTGCCTGTGTTTTGCTACTCGTGTGTGATAACAGGGGTCTCTTTAGTATGTGCATATTCCCAAATACATACTTTTTTCTGCTGAGAAACTGCTTTCGCCGGGCGGTAAAGTATGCAGCAGAGTGGCTTTATTGAACAGCAAGAAAGAGAGTGCGAGAGAGAGAAAGTGTGTGAGGAGTTGGTGTGTGTGCATGTCAACCTGCCTGCTCTCTTTCTTTAGATAGGGCTAAAAGAGAGAAGCTAGATGCAGGCCTCACTCTGGCCTTTCAGCTAAAGGAACACACAGACAGATGTTGAGTGAGTCTCATTGTACTGGAGTGAATGAGTCCGTAGGCAGGGTAAAGACTGTGCCATATGGATATTTAATTGATCTCCCCTGCTATTTCATTGGTGATTCACCAGTTGTTCTATTTTCCATTCATTCAATGTTAGAAGACTGGGAAACAGATGGTGAGGAGTGACTATACCACGTCAAGTATTGAGTGAGAGACCACGTATGCACGCACACACACACACACACCCACCACACAACACAACACAACACACACAACACACACACACACACACACCACACACCCCACACAAACACACACACAACACACACACACACACACACACACACACACACACACAAATCACAACACAACAACACACACACACACACACATA
>NC_036854.1:41787902-41794183 GCF_002910315.2 Salvelinus sp. IW2-2015
CACATCCACATGAGGCATACAAGTTACAAAGCCTGCAACCTTTTCCACAATGCATAAACACAGGCCTTCTAGTAACCGTTCCCTCCATCCTAGCTCATTCATATTCCCCCAAACAGCTCTACCGTCCACCGGACGCACATTCATCCTAATTGCCAGGACAGTCAACTGACGCAAATGGCTGGCAGGTTATTCTTTGTGAGAGCTCTTGTTTCATAGAAAGCCACTACAGACATTGGATACGTCCCAAATGACACCCTATTCCTTATTTAGTGCACCCATTGGTCTCTGGTCAAAAGTAGTGCACAATGTAGGGAATAGAGTACCATTTAGGATGCAGCCGTTGATTTATGCAGACAGAGGGTTATTTGTAAAGCGAGGACACCTGATGTGGATGGCAGCGAACAGCAGCGATCATGCTGACTAATTGACTGTGGAGGGGCTGAATCATTCAGAGACTGAGTCCCAGCCAATGGCTGAATCCATCTTCTTTCTGAGGAAAGGGCACGTGCATATACGCATATACCCACACACCCACCCACCCACCCACGCYCTTGTTGGCTGCTGCTGTGGACATTAGCTAGCCTAGCCACTGATAACTGCCCCCCCCCCCCAGTACCAGGGATTAACCCTGCATTTTAATATCTTTGTACTAAAGATTCACATAGTGTCCTCCAAGAAACTTTGAACCATGGATGGTGGATATGAGGATGGTGGATGTGGGTGGGGGGTGAACAGGAGAAGCCCTTAAGATAATCTAGATAGCATATAGACCCTTTGAACTGCCTTGACAAATTCACCACTCATTCTATCCCTCCCATACTAACAGCAGCCTCCACTCCGTGCTTCCAATTTCCATTTCTCAACGCTTTGAAATGTATTAAAGTTACATACTGCCATTTTTTAATTTGCCTTTTGATCTTGTCTCAACTCTGCCCTGCTCCTCTCCCTCTTTTCCTCTTCCTCTCTCTCACCCCTCTCAGCCGACATGAAGTCAGTGATAATAAAGGGCCATAGTTCTCAATTTTCACTGAATTAACACTGGAGGTGGGAGGGAGGGGGGGGGGTCAGACTAAGTGAAGATGATGTTGTTGTGTAGGATGGTTTATGGCCCAGGTTGTGGCCCTGATGCGGGGTCCCAGCTGCTCTCAGAGAAAGTAAGTAAGCATATTATATTGTCACGTTCTGACCTTAGTTCCTTTGTTATGTCTTTATTTTAGTTTGGTCAGGGCGTGAGTTGGGGTGGGCATTCTATGTTSTTTTTTCTATGTTTTGTTCTATTGTCCTWTTCTATSTGTTTGGCCTAGTATGGTTCTCAATCAGAGGCAGGTMTCAGTCGTTGTCTSTGATTGGGAGCCATATTTAGGTAGCCTGTTTTTCATTGTGTTTTGTGGGTGATTATATTTTCTGTTCTGTGTTTTGTTTCACCGTACAGGAGTGTTCGTTTGTCGTTTTATTGTTTTTGTTCAGTGTTCTTTATTCGTATTAAAACAATATGGACACTTACCKCGCTGCGCATTGGTCCTCCTCTTCTTCCAACCACGACAAGRGTTACATATATGCAGGGTCAGTCAATGTCTGGAACCTTTTTTTATGTGGGGTATAGGAGGAATAACCTAAAAGCATAATGTGTGTTTGCGTTTGCATATCAACCTCCCTTTCAGACTTGGGTTCAAATTGTATTTGTTTTTGATCAAATACTGTGAGCATTTGATTGAGCCTACCTGGAGTGCAAGAGGGGTGGGGTTTGCACTTGTAGAGACTATCTCTTTGGTTAAATTGCGCCAGGCAATCTCAGTCAAGCCCAGCTGAAGTATTTGGAATAAAACAAATACTAGTTTAACCCAGATCTACTACCTCCCACCATTTCCACCATTGAGAATATGTTATGCTTCCTCGCATGCTACAGGCATGGATGGCAGCTAGCTACGCACCTCAACACCCAGATAATGTGTCCTCACAGGTTTTTACAGGAGCTAAATGGTGAAATTGATTTTGTTTGCAGATGTGTTTTTCCCTTCTTCACCGGTTTCGCGCTTTTAACCGTGTGTGTCTGACTGCAGCTGAGGCCCACTGTGTGACAGTAGCACCACAGGGACTGCCRGCCGTGGTTTGATTGTGTTGTTCCATCAGTAAACAGTCTGAGGAAAACGAACAGATAGAAGCATATGCAGCATAATGGAAGTGTTTAGACAGTCTTCAATACATGGAGGTTCTATACAAAGAAACAAACACCCTTTCATTGGCTATGTAGAATACACAGAAAATATATATTTTTTCTTAACTCTGGTTTGTCTAAGCTAGGTAACGATAATGTGTTACAGTGTTGATTATGCAGTAGCTACCGGTAGTTTGAAAAAACAAAATCCTAGTCATAACAGTAGTAAAATCTCACAAGTCAATTATATTGTAAATGTACTCCCCAGCAATTGCACGGATAACTTGCTAGTCTGCGTGAGGTAGAATTTGATTGGCAAATTGTATATGAAAATAATAAACTGTTTTGTAATTTAAATGAATCAGAAATGCAAAGTGTAGGCCTATCTTGTACTGGATAGAGAACGGGAAAGGAGGCCCTGTTAGCAGCATTGTACCCCAGCCTAAAGACATTAAACCTCACCGGCCAATGATCCWTTTTAATACCCATCATCCATACAGATGAACATAGTGTATGCTCACACCAGCATCCATATACATAAAACCATGAGCATCAAATGGGGTATAACTAATACAATTGATTTTAATGGTTGTGTGGAACAACAGAGAGATTGAAAGCGTTTCCGCTTTCAAGCAAGACGGCTTGCTTGTACTGCAGCAGGGTGCATACATCCAATTCAATTCATCCTTTATGAGGTGCTATTTAGCTGTGTTTTAATGAAGGCTGATTGGCACTGCGTCCTAGTAGCCATTATCATCAGAAGGATGTGATTGCTGTAATCTGCAATTATGGGCCTAATTGTACTTCAGGATCCTCTGGGTTTAAATGAGCAATCAGGTCTTCTACTAGTGTACCACCTGTAATTGCCACCTTGGAGCAGAGTGGTGACGACAGCGTGACAGCTTGACAGCTACGGTGTCAAACCAACGTCCATCTTAAGTGCCCCTAGCTGCTCTTCTATAGTTTTTCTTCCTTGCCTCCCTTTCTTTTCCTTCTCTTATTCTGTCTCTTCCCTTGCTCTCCCTCTGTTCCCTCTCTCTCTCCCTCTCTCACTTTCCATCTGTTCCTTTTTTCGCTGGTTCTCCCCCCCTTCCCCCACCCGTCTCCAACCTCACCCCCCCTCTCCTCTATGGAATGTATAAACCGGGCCCTATTATCAAGCTGGTTGTCTTATCATAATTATCCCTAGTGTCAGACCCTGTTGGTGGAGATAAAAGGAGAGGCTGGTTAACTGAGGGAGAGTATTGATTCTTATTGACAGGTGGATTAACTGAGGGGAGAGTATTGATTTCTATTGACAGGCGGATTAACTGAGGGGAGAGTATTGATTCCTATTGACAGGCTGATTAACTGAGGGAGAGCATTGATTCCTATTGACAGGCTGATTAACTATAGGGGAGAGTATTGATTCCTATTGACAGGCTGATTAACTGAGGGGAGAGTATTGATTCCTATTGACAGGCTGATTAACTGAGGGGAGAGTATTGATTCCTATTGACAGGCTGATTAACTGAGGGGGTGTATTGATTGTTATTGACAAGCTGATTACCGGAGGGGAGTGTATTGGTTCCTATTGACAGGCTGATTAACTGAGGGGAGAGTATTGATTCCTATTGACAGGCTGATTAACTGAGGGGAGAATATTGATTGTTATTGACAAGCTGATTAACTGAGGGGAGAGTATTGGTTCCTACTTGACAGGGCTCTTACTGAGGGGAGAGTATTGGTTCCTATTGACAGGCCAGTAATGAAAGCCAGTAATGAAAGGGATGCATACAAGTCTCTAACATCAGCACTGTTTAATGACGCCACTACCCCATAAAGACCAATAATATAGGCTCTTCTCCCAGTCTAAAAGGAACATGGATCACTCACAATGGTTCACAAGGGACTTTTTCTTTATGCCAAATGTACTGTACAGTATGAATGGATGGGGGGTTTGACAAGATATTAGTTCATTTGTTCTGTATGGAACGCAATTCAGACAACACGTTTCATTCTAAAATGGTTGAAAATTATATTAATTGGGCCAGTAACCGAAAGGTCGCTGGTTTGAATACCCTAGCCGACAAGATGAGAAATCTGTTGATGTGCCCTTGAGCAAGGCACTTAACCCTAATTTGCTCCAGGGGTGCCGTACTACTATGGCTGAACCTGTAAAACAAGACATTACACTTGCACCTATACACATATGGATAATAATGATGTCTGTACAGTTCACCGTGTGACTCTTTGTGACACCATTGTAAAACATGATATAATGCTGTTACTGGTCCATGCTTATATTCCCCTTCTCCTCTTACTCTCTGTGTCCTCTTTGGTTCCGCAGCAACCGACTGGCGCCTAGTAACCATGACCGGATACGGCGTCTGAGGGTTGAGTTCCAGCAGGCCAGAGGAGAGGAGGACCCTGATGACCGACGGCGCACATACAGCTTCGAGCAGCCCTGGGTGAGTGTCTAACAACCTGCAGTACGGACCAGCGCATTAACCCCAACCACCAGCAAAACCCAACCCAGCTCAGTACTTCACGGACCTCCAAACTAACCTCAACCACCTAACCCAAACCAGCCAACAGCCTAACCTAACCCAACTCCCCTGTCCAACACTGCACGCACGGACCTCCAAAATAACCCTATTTACCAGCCCAACCTAACCCAACACAACCCCTTCTTCTCTGCCTGCCTGCTTACCTACCTACCTGACTACCTGCCTGTCTGCCTACTCTGATGTAAACCTTACCAGGTTGACACTAGGACATGCTCATGCTCTACAATTTGAAAACTGATCCTGGACAACCTCAGTCATTTATTCTACTTAGGCGTCTCGTAACAGGCCTTTTYCAGGACTTTACTTCTAATCCTCTGCTGTGACCTCAGACCTGGAAGTAATTACTAATTATTAAAGTTCCCATCTTTCTCAGATATTCATTACTTTTTAAAAATGACTCTACATTGGGAGGATGATGAAATGAAAGAAGATGAGTTGACAGTGACAGTGAATATTAAGAATGTTGAGACAAATTGAGAGAGATCTTAYAATTCCTTAATTTCAATCTCTTCAGAGTTAATTAAGAATACTTTTTAATTAGATTCAAAGGGACTTTTTTCCTTGTTTTTCCGCTCTTTGATTGATCTTATACTGCAGTGGGATTTATTTGGGTTTTAATTGGCTAAATGTAATCAACGTKATTCGTTTGGTTATTTAGGTGTATGCCTTTACTTTTATTTCTCCTGCTGTGTGTGAAAAAAGAACGGTTTCTATTTCTCCAATGTCAGTCACTGAAATGCATTAGTTCAATTTATTGTTGTGCCGATTCATAATAAGAAACCGTTATTCATGTTTGCCATCCTTGCCATTTACAAATCAAATGTTCTTCAACATTCAACATGTGAATGTGTTTCTTAATTTAGCTCTTACACTGATTACAATGATAAGAGCTCTTACAATGTTTCCTTTGTCCGTCAGTGGTTTACATCCAGCGGTTAAAGGTCATTCATTTTATCTTGATCTAACAACACAGAGTGTACAAATGGCGCCCTATTCCTTATAGTGCAGTACTTTTGACAAGAGCCCTATGGGAGAAATGGAGGCCAAATGGAGGTCCATGGGCCCTGGTCAAAAGTAGTGCACTGTAGAAGGAATATGGTGCTATTTGGGTTGCGGACAGAATAATATACCCTGTCAGAWRCAGCATGGTGGGAACTGAGTCACCAGGTCAAAGGTCAAATAGCTGTGTATCTTTGCGATGTAATGGTTTGAGACAGACATAGTGGCTTGTGCTCCGACTTCCTGTGAAAAGATGACAGGCTAATCACCATTTGGAATAGAACCATTTCCTCAATTACGGGTCAGTGTATTGAACCCTGCTGGTTAAAATATTTGGCCTCCATTCTCCTCTCGTAGGGGCAACATTTCCCACCAGACATTTTCCGTCTTAACATCCCTAATTAGTGTTTAAAGTTCATTTGAGACCGAGCACTGCTATGACCATAGTGGCCATATATGCATTGCACTAGTTGTCTAACGCATTAAGTTGACCATTGTCTCTCCAGCAAGACAAGCCCGTGTGCATGCTCAGTTGTAACACCAGTCTCCTCACACATGCCAGAATGCCCATAGAGTAT